>NC_057354.1:47538436-47846358 GCF_016509475.1 Prionailurus bengalensis | reverse complement strand
CAGGGTCAGGGTCACCAATAGTGATTTAAGGGCTATGAGGCACTAACTGGCTTTGTGTCAGTAAGTCCAAGGAAGAAAATAGCTCTAGCAGCTGCTTCAATTCTTTCTCCAAAACTTTGTTTTTGCCTTGTTGACGGGATCTTCCCAAGCAAGAGCCTGCAGGATATGGTTCAATCTTAAAGTGGGATCCTCAGAGGCAGGCTTGGGAGGAGGGGGATTTAAGGGAAAGGGGTGTGTTGGCTTGGGGGGTGAACCCCAGGTGCATCTTCAGGGGGAGTGAGCAAGGGAAGGGAAGAACAAACACAGGGAGTGATGATCAGATTTGCATCATGAGCACTTCATCTGTGTCACCTCCAGGAGGTTATGCTGAGCATGCAGCACAGCAGCCTGCTGCCTGCTGCCAGGCCTGAAGGAGATGGGGGATCCACTAGGACTAGGGTTTCCAGGACTTGCCATTAAGTCCTGCCCCTTGTTGCCCAAGGCAGCTCTTGGGGACATGGTTTCCCTGGGGGTCAGAAAGCAGGAATACAGGTCCTTGCAGAGGGACACCACAGACGTTCACTGGACCAGCGAGGAGTTAGGGGATATGGGCAGGTAGCCAACGGCACCGGTGTCCACCCCCTAACTCATACAGGGGTTCACCCCACTTGGAGCCAGCTCAAAGCAAACCCAGGTAGACACAATTGGCTTGGAAAACTCCAAGTGCCAAAACACCAGTCGAGAGCACATACTGCACTCAGGAACTCTGCATGGCTTCTCAGGATGGTGACTGGTCAAGAGCAGCTCTAAATACAGTGTCTCATTTCAAAGAAGGTCCGGTTTCCTATGAAACCACTTTATTCCTATGAGCGGTTTATTGAGAACACATGCAGGGAGAAAAGGTGTGAGTGTGACACAGAGACTTCCCATGTATGCACAGAGAGAAGCAGGTCTCCATCTCACAGAGCTATCTTTATGGAGTGTCCTGCCTGCCATCTTCAGAGTGTTTGTAAATCTGCCTTTAATTTTTAAGTATCACCAAGCAGCGTGAAAAGTAAAACTGCCTGAGTTTGATTTGTGGAAGGGATGGAGAGAGGGATTGGCTCAACTGATCACTTAACAGACACTGTTAGATCCCTCATTGGAACCAGCTCTGTGGTGAGCTTGGATCCAGGGAAGAGGAAGGAGATTCAGAATACTCACAACGCCTTGCACAGTCTGTGGCTGAATTTGCCTTTACGGAAAAGACCAGTAATTCCTTCCATGTGTATGCCATTTTCATTGTATGGTCTGCCGAGTACCTCATCCGTCCTCTCAATAGGCAAGAGGTTTGAATCACTTTATTCCCATTTTGTGGAAGAGGCAAGCAGGTCAGAGCAGGACAGGACCTGCCCACTTGGCCCAGAAGAAGAAACTGGGCCCAAACCATATCTTGATTGTCGGCAACCAGACACTGCCTGACGTGTAATCCGTGCCAAGTTAATGTCTGAGTGGCTGTTGGGCTTGGATGTTGTTTAATCTGGGTCTTTCCACCACAGGAAGACCATGGGCTGGCATTAGCAGAGGCAGCCTGACAGGCAGCAGGAGGTTCCCTTTGAAAACTTAGCATGTGCACTTTGAGGGTTTGTTTGGGTATTTTTGCACATGAATTTATTCAGGTGGCAAAGCAGTTCCCGACAGCTGCTTCCCTCTCTGGTGGACTTGTTTCCCCTGGTCCACTGGACACGTCCCATTAATGAATTTGCTGCATGCAGGTCAGTGACACCTCGCCCACAGGTGTGCATGCGGCAGTGAGGCACTGGAAAGAAAACATCTTCCAGATCCAGCTGAATGAACTTTTAGTACTGGGATGTCTGGATCTGTGGCAAGTATATTAGGATAGCCATATTCTTTGTGGAGAGGGAGATAGACTTCCTGGCACGACTATATGCCTGTAGAAACCTACACTACTCATTCTGTGTCCAGCCGTACTCGACCCAACTGCTTCCAGAGTAGTAGTGGAATGGAGAAGGAATATAAAACCCTGTGGGTGGACACTAGTGTTGTTGCTAGATTAAGAAATTCAGATAAGGCACCAGGACTTCTAAAATGCCTTTGGTGATGTCAATGTTCACAGTGACTTCTCAGCATGTGGAGACACACTGTTTCAGGACTACAGAGCACACGAGAAGCCACTTCCATTTTGGGTTTCTGCTGCTGGGTATTTAGGATTTTCTTTCTTAATTATTAAGGATATCTTGGGAAAAACTTTCAGTGGAAACCAGGGAAAAACAGATCTGATTTTTCTGTGCTTTCCTATAAGTGTCCACAAACCCTTTCTTACCCAAGAATCTCACTTGCTTAGCGAAGTAGCTGGTGCATGTTGAAATAACCATTCTTATGTGAACCAATGGGTAACTCACCCCAGGACTGCATGACAGGTTTGAGCTACCAAGCTAGAGTTTAAGTCCGGTCCCCTATAACTTCAGGACATTTTATTTTTATTTTTAGTTTACTATTTATTCCAGGGCCATTTAGTTGCTTAACACTTTGCCTAATGCCTTTCTGCCCTGGGTGAGCATTAGGGGCTTTGAGGCAATGAGATTTTGTAAAGGAAAACTCTTGGCACCTATTTTTGTGTAAATTCCCATCAGTTTCCACAGTTGCAGAGCTGCCTCTTGGAGACTGTGGGCTCAAAGTCCTCCATCCTCCTTCCTCTGGTGTTGGGCCTCCAACGTGGTAGAGCTCTACTGATCCTCTGCCAAGGAACCCAGGGGATGGTGCAGGGTACAGGTACTGTCTATGGTGGGAAAAGCAAGAGAGCTTCTCCTGCATCTCCATCCACACCAGACTCCATTCTCCATATTCTGCGATGCTTTTAATGGCAGGATGAATGTAGAGTCAGGATATCTGGGTCTCAGGTAAACTTTGTCCTCCCTTCTGTGATTCTGTGGAGGATCCCTCCGCTCCAGCTGGGCCATGGCACACCATCTGGTGGTCCCCACACCACATGGCACCTGCCCTTGGTCGCAGGTGTTCCTAATATCAGTGCCTCAACACCCTAGTGTGGCATATCTCATAGAATAGGAGCACATTGATTACCACTGAAATGAACAAAACTCCTTCATCAGGAACCACAGCACACATGGCTGATTACTTCAAGGTAAGGGACACTCAGTGATGACCTGGGCTGAGCCCTCAGCCCAGTGGGCTCCTGCAGTGATTTATTCACGGACGGCAGAAACTGTGCCCATCCCATGGTACAGGCTTCTGGCCCTGGGTTAGGCTCAAAGAGATCAAGAATCTGAAATACTGGCTGGGCTGCACCCAGGATGTTGTGGTTACAGCAGGGAAATCCATAGTTCTCCCTCCAAACCTTAAATAACACTCATACATGCCCATCCCCCATCATTAAAACAAACTAATTTTTACAGTTAAGTGACCAGTAGATCTTTGAGGGGAAAAAGAATTGAGAATGGCTAACCCAGTGGTTCTCAAACTTGAATGGACATCAGAATTCCCTCGAGGTTTGTCTGCACACAGGTTGTTGGGTACCCCCTTCAGGTATCTCTGGAGCCACCAAGGACTTGCACTTGTTAAGTTCCCAGATGCTAATGGTGCAGTTCCAAGTACCACATCTGTGGACCGCTAGAGCAAACCCACAGCAGCATGATACCTTAAACCTTCAATCAATCCTTCCCCACAACACCAAAGGCCTTGTTGGAGAGAAGCCAGCTCCTTACGATACCTCAAATAGGAAAACTTTTACTATCAGCATGGGTTCGAGACAAGAGTTAATAAACAATTTTTATGTTTCCACAGGCATAGCAGTGAAGCAGGTACTCAGAACACTGCAGGGTCAGCAACGAAAATAGGCACAAGTCTCCTGTTGTAGTCCTGTCCCCCACAAAACAGATAAAAAGAGTAAAGGAAACCTAGAACACTGGGAGGAGTGAAGGTGGAGTTGGGATTTTTCTTTAATTCTAAGTTTTGTGTTTCTAGAAACATTTGATCAAATAACATCTTTCATAACCAAGTGGAATTTTGACTTATCTTCACTATCATGGTCATCAAGCCAACCCACAGTAAGATGAGTCTTGGCTTTCCCATTTTGGAAACTGCCAGAAATGCTATTTGGATTAATTTCTGTTTGGGAGTTGGCTAAAACTGGCCACATTCTCTCATACCTCAGGATAAACCTCATAGCATTGTCATATAAATTTATATTCCCCAAATTAAGTTAAAATAGGCCTTTTTTAGGGAGGTGGAAGTTGGTTGTTATTGTTTTTTTTGAAAATTACTCCTCAAATATGTTCAGACACAAAGTTCAAGGTTTTTTTTCTTCCATATTTGGTGTCAATCAAACTAAACATCTACATGTCTGCAATCATATTAAATGATATTGTATTCTTCAGTTACATATAAAATTCAATTAGCATTTCTTTATGGAAATTTTAGCATCATATATAAGTTAAACAAAAGAAGATTTAAAATAACATTTTGTGTAAGAAGCAACAGAAATCAACTTTTCAAAGCACAGCCCAATCATGCCATTGGAGTGCATCTATTATATTTTCCCTTAACAAAGTATGCTCCAAAGTAAACATAAGTAAACCTTATTCTCTACAATAAATTGACCCTCAAAAACTGTGTATACAATGTCTATAAAGTAAATTATCATACATTTAAAATAGAAGATTACAATGGAAGCAAAATCTGGAAAAAGAAACCACCCCAATTGCTGACCCTAAAACTATTTTGTGAATTAAAAAGTATTTTCAATTCCTGTCCTCTTGATTCAAACAACTGAACTTTTGTGCTTTTCAGAAACAACTAGACTAGAACTTGATCACTGAAATAACTTCCTGATCAGACTCTTAATTTTGTTCAGGTATTTGTTCCTTAACTATTGACCCAGAGGCGATGATGACTCTTCCTTCCTCAGGGGGAACAGATGAGTGGGCCCGGCTGTGAATGGTGGGTTGATGCCTTGGCCATGACTGAATTAGGAGTGGACACTGGCCCAGTCTGACCAACGAGTAATTGAGATGATTGCTGGAGTCTTGGAAAAGTTTTCCTCATTCCTCAGAAGGACTCATATGAAGGGATGGTCCTTTTGTGTTTCTGGACAGTGGATATTAAAGGTCTGGTTTTAATATCCAGAATTCCTGGAGCCATCTTGCAACCACAAGGGGAACCATTGGGGGCAATTCCAGACCACAGAAGATGGCAGAGCAGAGACAGAAAAGAGCATGGGTCCTTGATGCCATTGCCAGCTGTTGAACTGACCAACCTGGGAGCCTGCCAGACCTTCAAATATCTCTTAATTGATGTAAGAAATTGTCTCATCATCTGTGTCTGTGAGGTGAGTCTTCTTTTGTGTATAGCAAAGGTATCCCAGATAATACAAATAAAATCTGAAAATTAGAGATTTCATGGAAACAGTATTCTGTCTGTTCCTGTTTGTTTTCATTACACACCTTTTAAATAAGGTCCTTGTTGAACCATTTTTAAGGTCTCCTCTATTGTTAACGTTTTATCTAAACTATGAGTTTTTCTAAGTTTAAAGATATTTGTGTAACAGTTTTTCCAAAAATGGCTCACATTTGTATTTGCCTAACTGGCTATTCAACATGGGCCACATTTCTTTGCAATTTAACTTGTTTTTCCCTTAGTGTTCTTCAAAGTGTGAAGTAAAAGGGGCAATAAAAAATGTAAGTGAATTTATTATTTATTCTTACATATACCTGGATTATTTGTGGTAACTGAGGTCTAGTGTTCACAAGCTTTGTTACAATTTGTGACATTTTATCACCCTGCTGGAAACATTTCCTGGATTTGAACCCAGGGACTTGATTTTTTCTTAAAGTGGAAACATGTCTTCCTCTTGCTCATGAGTCTACTTTCTCCATTTTCACACAGTGCATGAAGAATGGATTTCCTCTTTCTCAGATGTTTTCTCTGATTGCTCACATCTTATCCACCCTACTGCAAGTGAGCACAGGGTAATCAACCTGAGATGTGGAAAAGAAATCCTAGGGTCTTAACTCTCTGTGACTGTTACAAATTTTAAGTCTTCTGACTGTTTTTTAAACCAAACCCTTCCAGTTTTGTTTAGCTTTGTGTTTAGAAACTATAGTCATGGCAGCATTGGCAAAGGGTACTCATCTTGTCTCATATTTACACTTGGTCATGTTCATAGTGTGTAATATAATTTGGCAGTGTTGGCAACTTCTTGGGGGAGGTAAGAAGTGGGAAGGTTCTGATCACTCTCTGTCTTCACTTATGTTCCCTCCTTTCAAGGAATAAAGCAAGACCCCTCCCTTATTCCACTTGAGCAAGACTCCAGTCTTTACTATCAAAGAAATCATATCAGTTAGGGGGGCCACAGATTTGATATTGATACTCACTTGAACATTAATCAATAATGTTTAATAACAATATCAGGCAGGAGTAGAAAGAAACAGGCTGCTTTGGGTAAGCATGTAACAAAAAAAATAATCTCAAACTCTAATGTGCTTGGTGCTTAGTGCATGCCTGGCCCTCTATTCAATGCTGGCCTGGGCCATCTGGGGTAACAGACTCACCCACCCCAATGGTTGTGTCAGTGTGTACCTGTCAATTGGCCTTTCCTCCCCCATAAGGATGGCTCCTGGATGGACACTGGCCTCATTGGGAACCAGTGGGACCTAAAGGGAAGTTTGCTGGGGCCTCCTCTGAAAATTGCCCCAAGTCATTCAGCCAGTAAGTGGAGAAGCCAAGATCTGTCCAGGGCAATCTGACTAACGTGGCCACGTTATTGATCACTGAGGTGGAGATACAGGAAGGGAGAGAAATGGGGGCAGGCAAGAGGATGGGCTGTATTGGTGAGAGAGCCCAAATACATAACCTTTTCTGGGACCATCTTTGGTCCATCTTTGGTCTTACCCCTAAATCATTTCATTTCACACCTTTTTGAAAGTTATGATTTCAATTGAGCCTCTAAGTTATGTCATTTGGGGAAAATAATTGTATTTGTGGCTTATCTATGAAAACTGAATTCTGAATTCAGAATTTTCTGAATTTTCCACGAAGATCCCAATTCTTTCTCAATATAAATTCAAGTTAGTTAACATACAGTGTAGTATTGGTTACAGGAGTAGAACCCAGTGATTCATCACTTACATGTAACACCCAGGGCTCATCCCAATAATTGCTCTCCTTAATGCCCATCCCCCACCATCTTCCCTCCAGAAACCCTCAGTTTGTTTCTGTATTTAAGAGTCTCTTATGATTTGCCTTCCTTTCTGTTTTTATCTTATTTTTCATTCCCTTCCCCTCTGTTCATCTATCTTGTTTCTTAAATTCCACACATGAGTGAAATCATAGGATATCTGTCTTTCTCTGACTGACATTTATTTTAGCATGATACTCTCTAGTTCCATCCATGTTGCTGCAAATGGCAAGATTTCATTATTTTTGACTGCTGAGTAATATTCCATTGTATATTTATACCACATCTTCTTTATCTATTCATCAGTCAGTGGATATTTGGGCTCTTTCCATAATTTGGCTATGGTTGATAGTGTTGCTATAAACAGTGGGGTGCATGTTATTTCCCCAATACATTATTACCCATATTGTGACTTATAAAAATATAACTTCTAAAGGAATCAGTTTAGAAACCAGTTTATTTTCTGTGTAAATGACAGAAAATCCAATGCAACCAGGTTTGAACAATAAAAGGCATTTATTGGATCCCACACTTAGAAAGCTCAGGGACTAGAGGCCCTTCCATGATGCTTAGATTTAATAGCTGGCTCATCAACAGCACCTGTCCTGCATTCTCCCTACCTTCTGTGCTGCCAGGTCCATCCCAGGGGCCTCATCTTCCTTTATGGTGTGGCTGCTACAGTTCTCAGCCTCACACTCACACACCACCCTTAAAGGGACTTTGCCAAGGAATCTGCTCTTGCATTCCATTGGCCCAGACTGGGTTGCAGGTATTGAGCCATGTCTTGAATCAGGACTTACAAGGGGTCACCAAAGCCAGGGAGGGTAGATGACTGTTCCCATTGACTGAGACCAGTCAGACTCCCCTCTTCCACAGCTGCTCCCCAATAGAGGAGTGTGGAATACATGCCAAGGGCAAGAACAAAAGTGACTTTTCCAATGACTGTATCTGGATCCATGTCACATGGTGTCATGGTGTCATGCCCTGTAACAGAGCTTAATACAATGCAATATTCCCTTTTTGATTTTTAAGATGTCATTTTTTTTACATTTATTTATTTTTGAGAGACAGAGAGACAGAGCTCAAGTGGGGAGGGGCAGAGAGAGAAGGAGACAGGATCAAAAGCAGGCTCCAGGCTCCAAGCTGTCAGCACAGAGCCCAGTGTGGGTCTTGAACTCACAAACTGTGGGATCATGACCTGAGCCAAAGTCGGACGCTTAACTGACTAAGCCGCCCAGGCACCCCAACATGTCACTTTTGAACTCTCCCATTCTGACTGGTTAGCCATTAACTGGGTCTGCATAAACCTTCCCTTGGTCCCCTGCACTCACAGAGACTAGGCCTCTGCTCCATGCTTTGACCATTCCCAGGCTCAGAGATGTCATGGGATGCCTCAGAGCAAGTACACAAATCTACAAGTGTACTTCGCAGGCATCAATCCGTGCAAACAATCAAGAAATGTGAGATGCAAGAGAAGGCAACAGCTAGAATCACATTCAACCACAAAGGAGAGAAGGGAAACTTGAACACACAAGGGCACAAAGCCAACAAGTGGGAGATAGACACTCTGCTTAAATAATTCTGGGGTGCTGGCCTGGCCTTTACGTCCTTCTCCCAGGCATACATATGTACTGTAGCTCCATAACCCAATGTCAGCCCACATGCCAGAGCACCAGCCACCATTTAGCTGTCCTTGCACAAAGGCCTGAAACTTTCCTCTCCCTGAAACCTTCTTTCTACCTAACCATGACTACCCCTAATGGTTGACAGTGTCCCTGGCTAGCTGGTAGTTCCCAGGGAACCTGAATCACCTTCTTCACAGGGTCAGTTGTGCATCCAGTGTTGACAAGGTCCCTGGGCGAGAACTTCCAAGGCTTCCCACACAGCTCACACGTGGTCATGGGGATGCTGTGTGCCTTGTCTGCATCACAACCACCCACAGCACATTTCTGTGTGTACTTATTTTCCTTCCAAAATAAATTTTATTTCCAATTTTTCAAAGTAACACACATTCATTGCAGAAAGCATTGAAAATCTAAAAAATAAATAACCCAGCACACACAAAAGAAAAAGCTCTATCGACATTTTGGTCCATTTCCTTCCATTTCTATTTTTCCAATTTGATAATAATTCATTCAGGTTTTTTCTTTTCCTACCAGGTTTTTTCATGCACTATATATTTTATACCTTTTATGCATAGAGAAATAATTTCATAAGTGTGTTTCTGTCTCCTGTTTGTCAAATTCCTTTAGTCTGAATGATGGAAAACTTTCATAAGTATTGCTGTACTGATTGCATATTATTTTATTGTGTAAATGGACTATAACCAACTCGGGCATCCTGTATGATGATGTTTAGGTATTCACAGTTGCTTTCATTTTATAAACATTGCAGTCCATTTTATAAACCATGAATTCACATAATGCAGCTAACACATTTTAGATTTTTTTTTTACGATGATTTCCCCAGAGGTGGCATTAATGAAGTGAGGTTTATAATTTGAAAGTTTATAATTTAAAACTGTTCTTCATATATGCAATAAGAGAGGAAATGATGTGTCAGAGATCCTGGGTCTTGGGGAAAAGCCCGTCAGAGTCCCTAAGTTGGAAGTTCACTGGACCCAATGTTGCCTGACATGGACGTTTTTAATCAAAGTCACAAAAAGTCTCAAAAAATGTACACTTTCAATTTGTATGAAGCCTTTTGGAAATGATTGTGATTTGCAATTTGTGATTTTTGATGGGTACTGTAGGCTTTTAGAGGGTGGATGGAATGAAAACTGGCAGTAGGTGACTTCTTTCAGACTGGTGTGGCACTGTCACCCATGTTCCTCACATATACTTTCCTCCCCCACCTGGCTGTAGCATGCTCATTTGCATGTGCACACACTCACACTCACACACTCACAACACATATACTGACATAACTCTGCACACTCACATTCACTAGGATTTCAAGATAAATACAGAAAAGAAAAGGATCCTCAGTTTAAAATGAATTTCAGGGGTGCTTGTGTGGCTCAGTTGGTTAAGTGCCCAACTCTGGATTTTGGCTTTGGTCATGATCTCAACAGTTAGTGAGTTTGAGCCCCATATCAGGCTCTGTGCTGGCAGTGCGGAGCTTGCTTGGGATTCTCTCTCTCTCTCTTTCCCCCCTTCTCTTTTTGCCTGTCTCCAGCTTGTTCTCTCTCTCTCTTTCCTTTCTCAAAATAAATACATAAAAACTTAAAAATAATAATAAAAAATAAAATTAAGTTCAGACAAACAATGAGCAAGTTTTTAGTGTAGATATTTTCCATGCAGTATTTGCACATGTAGTATTTACAATATTGCCATGCAGTATTTGGTACATACTTAGATCAAAACATTATTGAAATTCAAATTTAAACATCTTATATTCTTATTTGCTAAACTTGGCAAATCTACCATTTGTATGCCATACATACCCACTCACATATGCCCATGTGCACTCACACACACTGGTACACACTTACACACATGCACACACTCCTCTTTTCCTTTGCATTGCACATTCAATTTAATTGCTTATTATAATATAAATGCATGTCAGAAACCCTCAAATAAAAATAAAATTATGTGGCAGTACCTTAATAGACACCTTTTAAATAAAAGGTTTAATGAAATCACAAAAGAATTTCATCTCGTGCAGGAGACTATTCTAGAGTGTCAGAAATCAATTCCATTGTGGGTAGGATTCTAGCATCCATGCTGAGTTTCACCTTCTAACAGCCAGGCGATTTCCACAAAGGCGGCTGCCTTCAGATGGCCCAGGTCTGCGGGCCCTGGCTGGGCAGCTCTCAGATCTCCTGTAAACATTTCCCCTTGCACTTCCTAAGTTCGGGGTGTGTTTATTTTACAGAAAGGGGTCTCAGCCCATCTGGGATTTGTTTGGAAGGGATTGCCTCTTTTCTTTCTTTATAAAAATAACCCAGTGTCTTTTTGTAACTGGGCCGGACTGTCAATTTAACTGGTGGACCTCACCTTTTCCTGGGTGTGTTCCTGGAAAACAGTGTGCAAGGCTGGCCGGGTTAACCATTCCTGTGCACTGCCTCCAGCTTGGCCTCCTTTAAAATATACTTGCTTCAGTTCCATGGTGCCAGCCACCCCCACTCCTTTCTGTTGTCCAGTCTTCAGGGGTGCTGGGCTAGTGTGCAGGCATGGTTTACCTTTGATGATTGCATGAGTGATTGAAAGAACTGGAGACTGGATTCCAGCTGCTTTTGACCTATTTGTAGCTTATAATTCTCCCCTGTGGAGCAGCAGTGATCCTATAGTCAGTTATCATTTCATTCCCAACACGGGGGTAGCTTGGAGATATTATAGTTTTGGTGGCAGACCACCACAAAAAAGGGACCAGCACAGGGGCACCTGAGTGCTCAGTTGGTTAAGCATGAGACTTTGGCTCAGATCATGATCTCAGGGTCTGTGGTTCAAGCTCTGAGAGGGCCTCTGTGCTGACAGCTCAGAGCCTGGAGCCTGTTTCGGATTCTGTGTCTCCCTCTCTCCCTTCCCCTCTCCTGCTCTCATTAAAAAAAAAAAAAAGGAATAGCACAGTTAAGTGAACCACATGACATTTTTGCTTTCCCAGTGCATATAAAAGTTATGCTTACACTACACTGTAGTCTATTAAGTGTGTAATAGCATTATGTCAAAAATAACAATGTGCATACCTTAGTTAAAAAATACTTTACTGCTAAAAAATGCTAACCATCCTCTGAGCTTTCAGTGGATCGTCACTGGTCACAGATCACCAGAACAAATATAGTACTAATAGAATATTTGGAATTTTGTAAGAAGTACCAGAATGTGACACAGAGACATGAGGGAGCAAATGCCGTGGGAAAAATGGCGCCTATAGACTTGGTCCACACAGGGATGCCACAGACCCTCAATTCCTAAAAGGGCAATGTCTGCAAAGCACACTAAAGGAAGCACAATAAAATGAGGTGCACCTGTAACAGGGTCCACCGTGTCCAGGACATTTTAAAAGTCTTAATTTTGTCTGTAATTCCAAAAATAACTTGAGAAAGATGTCAGTTGCACTTCCTCGGTAAAACTAAAGTTATGTGCTTTAGGCCAAAAAGCCAAAGGATCCTGACCTCAAATACTTGCATGCAACCACTGACTCCAGTGACACTTAGGAAGTGGAAAGAAAAGACACCACCGGTGAAAGCTGAGGGTACTTAGAGAACAAGGACTCTAGGAGATGCCAGTGAAAGGTGAGGGCACTTTTGGGAGCTGCTGTAGGTAAAGCATAGTGTTAGGATTTGTTTTTAGTACTTTTTACATTCAGGCAGGTAACTAACTCCCTCCCGTGAATCTGGAGAAATTGAAAATCTGTGCATGTGGCTCACAGCAGAGCAGTTGGCCTCACACAGACAATATACATTTGGCACAGGGCTTTTCCTTTCCTCCAGGGAGCACAAAGAATTCTTTAAACACTTATTTCATTAGCCTCCAGAAGTGCCTGGTGAGATGGGGAAGTGCCAAGAAATGCGATCTGTGTCCTGCACAATGGAAGACACAGATCTTCCCTAGGACAAAGGAAATTGTGGAATGAGAGAAAAACCTAGAACCTTTGTTCCCCCACACACTGCTCCGGGTTTCCAATCACTCTTCTTAGGCTCCTCATTGCCAGAATACACAACTTTGTTCAAACAAACACACCCAAGAACCTAATAACTTTCTGAAATCCACATCCAAGTATAAATTTGGCCCTTTGCACCCCAGGAGACCTCCTGAAGTGTGTCTGCTTGTTTGTAGAAAAACCCGTTGTCGTGATGTCATGGACTTTGTTTCTGAGAAACGACGATTGTTTTATTTCAGGAGGAAGGATGTTGGGGGCAGTGGAAGACAATTTCGCTTTTGTCTGTAACTGATGATGTTTAGAGCAACTTCTACTCATCCAGAGAGTCATCGGCAAACTCAAGCCATCTAAAATCATCGGTGGTTTTGTAAAATCAAAAATTTGTGGGAGAGAGGCTCAAGAAGGTGTCACCCAACTTGCCACTCTCAAATGTGGACTGCACATGGTGACTTCCTTCCAAAAAGTAGAACATAGAAAAGAGAGAGAGTAGCTTTAGAGTGGCCAGTGGATAAAAATTACTACCACCAGACATGTTGACAGCATGTTCCTTTGATATGACATGTTGAGAATGGCACTCTGCTTCTGTGGTCTTCCTACCAACATGCCCATAACCCCCATCTAACCATGAGAAAAGCACCAGGTAAACTCACACTAAGGAACCTTCCACAAAATGCCTGACCAGCAGTCCTCAAGGTCATCAATAAAGGAAAATCTGGGAAACAGAAGTGGTCAACCAAAGAAGGCTTATGGAGACATGATAACTAAATGTAATTTCATCTTCTGAGCTAAATCCTAAAACAGAAAAAGGACATTAGAAAAAAAAAAAACTAGTGAATGAAACATGAATGAGATATTCATTAATAGTAACTCGGTTCCTTATATGTGATCAATATACCTGCTAATATAAACTGACAGTCTGAGAAACTGGATGAGGAGGAGCACCTAGGTGCCTTCCATACTGTCTTTACCACTTTTCTAGAAATTAAAAAAAAAAGATTATTTAAATACAACTAATCATAAAAAAAGGGTTGGTCATAACACAGGCACTGTGTAAGTCCAGTGCTTCTGAAGTATTTTTTTAGAATTTGATATAAAATTAAAGCTCTTGAATTATTTTTAGGTTAGAGTAGGCAAGAGGGTTTTGAGGAAAGCTGGTAATAAAATGGTGAAATTCCTCAGGCAAAAAGACCAATCATATTATGCTAAGGAATACACATAGAAATACCTAATACTGAAAAAAAAAATCTTAAATCCAGCCCCTTTGTTATACTCTTTTGCATAGGCTTGTATACTAGTGGTCAAGGACACTCCTAATACTTGGCCAAAGTGACTGCAGGACTCTCAGGGCCTAACTCCAAAAGGTCAATGTGGATCTTTTGTTAAATGTGGTCGATCAGTCTCTGTCTTTACTACCTCCCAAAAATTACCACAATGATGAAAGGCGGGAAAGAAGTATAATAAATTATTTGGACAAAGAAAACAAAGAAGGTATCCCTGGAATGTTTCAGACAAGAGAATAGCTAACACTGACTGAACATGCATCAGTGTAGATCCTTCTATATGACGATTCACAGAACTGGTGGTAACATATCCATAAAAGCAGGAAAAAAAAGTAAACCAAGTGCCTGTGGAAAGGAGGAGCGGCAAGGAGTTAACTTATTCTGCAGTAACCGAGAACAGCCAATGCATCAGAGGTGCCCAATACCCCTAAGGGCAGGGCTGAAGAACAGGGTGGAAAGGGGAGGATGGTGCTGTCTCCCTGGATCCAGGTTGCTGAGAGACACCTTCTCTTATCCCAAGGTAGGTGATCAGTTCATTCTCTGGACACACCAGACCAGGCTGGTTTACAATTCTGGACACACACTGAGGAGACTCAGTCCCAGGACTAACTCTTGGAAGAGTTGAAAATTCCCACTGTGAACAGTTAGGTCATTTTCCAGGACCTGTTTCAAAAGGCTCATAGCCTGGTGTGTGCTCCCCAAACAATGAATTAGAGGATTCTTCTAAGGAAAAAGACCCCAGAGAGGTCTTATCCAGAGAGACACCTCCAGATATAGATTTTTATGGGCTGAATTGTGTCTCCCCAAAATTCCTATGTTGGAGTCCTTACCCCCAGTTCCTCAGAATGTGGTAGGTGATATTTGGAAACAGGGCCTTCAAAGACATGATTAAGGGTTGCCTGTGTTCCTCAGCGGGTTAAGTGCCAAGTCTTGATTTAGGCTCAAGTCAATGATTCACAGTCGTGGGTTTGAGCCCTGCATGGGGCTCCATGCTAACAATATGGAGCTGCTTGAAATTCCCTGTCTCCCTCTCTCTCTCTGGCCCTCCCCTGCTCTCTATCTCTCTCTAAAAATAAATAAATAAATGTTTTTAACAAAGAGATGATCAAGTTAAAATGAGGCCATCAGGGTTGGCCTTAATCCAATCTGACAGGTGTTCTTATAAGAAGAGGAAATTTGGTTGTATAAAGAGACACCAGGGATTTGCATACATAGAGGAAAGGCCATGTGAGGACATAGCAAGAAATTGGCCATCTACAAGCCAAGGAGAGAAGCCTATGGAAGAAACTAGCCCTGCTGGCACCTTGGTCTTGGATTTCTGATCTCCAGAACTCTGAGAAAATACATTTCTGTTGTTCAAATCACCCCATGTGTGGTACTTTGTTATGGCAGCCTGAGCAAACTGATGCATTGGATGTCCTCCAGTGAAAAGACCAGTCATAGTACCATGAAATCCACCAGTTCACAGGTCTTACCTAAGTGCATGGAGCTTCTGTATTGATCAGGGCCTTGGCAAGAAATTCTGATGGCACTCTCTAAAGGGGAGGTAGAGCCGAGTTTAATAAAAGGGCTACTTAAAGAGCTGAGGGTGTGGTTAAGGGAAACCAAGGCAGGGTGGTGCAAGCCCTGGGGGGAACAACAGAGGCAGCTGTTATCACTTCTGTGTCTGCGAGTCAGGATGGGAGTGTTTCCTAGAACCCAACTAGGGCTGAGGTTGTCAGAGAAGGTCAACTGACAAGAGAGGTCTGTAACCTTCAGCAGAGGAATGCAGCCATTGCCAAGACACTGCTCAGCAGAAAACCTGGACATCAGTTCCCCAAACATTATCTCATCCTGATGTCTGATGCCCTGCCAGTCCTCCGGTGGCTAAAGCCCATCGGAATCCATAGTGTAAAGGAAGCTAGATGATGCAAGTAGGTCAGCCTCTGGGGCACAGAACAGGGTGGAAGAGATGCAGTCTGGAGCCACCAGTAAAAAATATAGAGCTCACTTTCTAATCAGCTCTCAGTTCCTCTTTTTTAAGTCTGAAATGGCTTCCAGGAGCATCAGATAAGTGAACCCTTTCAACATGGAGGAGAGACACAAACAAAAAAAGCACACAAACATACAAATAAGCAAACAAAGGGAAACTGAGAGAAATGGACATGCAGTGAAGAGGATAAACTTTTTGGTTTTTTTTTTTTTGTTGTTGTTGTTGTTTTCTTTTTTAATAAACCCAGAGGAAGTAATGTAGTGGACATTGGAACATATATACACCAAGAATCCAAAGTCAAGTCATTCCATTCTCAGAAATGCCATGTTATGAAAAACAGAAAAAAAATCAGACAATGTGAAGAAAGTCTAAATTAAAAAATACAATCGCCAAAAATAGTAAATAAGATTAGAAGAATGTGTTCAGAAAGTAAAACAAACTAAAAGAAGATATAAGATGGATGAGAAAAGATAAGAAACTTAGAGAAGCAAGCCAGAAGACACAACACCTGACTCTTTAGAAACTCAGAAACAGTGAGAAGAAAGGGTAAAGAAGCCACCACTATCACATAAGTGGTAGGGGACACTTCTCCATCCCTGAGGCCATGAATCTCCACACTGAGCGAGTCCTAGGAGTACCTAACCAAAGAGATGAAAACACACACACCAAAGCACACATTCCTGAGGTTTTAGAACTCTAGACAGAAAGCAGTATCCAGAGAGAGAGAGAAAGAGAGAGAGAGAAGGGGGGAGAGGGGCAGTAGGGAAGGAGAGGAGGAAGAGTAGGAAGAAGGAGAGAGGGAGAGGGAGATAGAGGATGGGAGAGAGATAAAGAGAGAAAGGGAGAGAAAGAGAAAGAGGAACCCATTCAAAGGAAATGAAATCAGAAGGCAACACTGTAAAAGTAAAAGTTGGTGCAGATAAACTGTTAAGTTCTGAGAACAACCCAGAATTCTATATTCAGACAAATAAAGTGTAAGTGAGAACAAAAATATTTCAAAAATATTGGGACTTCTGCCGGATATTCTAGGAAGATGGAATAGATGTAGTTTCCCTCTTCCTCCTGCTAAGAACAACAACATCCAGGACATCCTATGTAAAGCAAGCATAAGAAGACTCTGAAAGGTGGAGAAAAAGCTAACTGGCTAGGAACCTCAGGACCCAAGGAAGACTATAGTGGGTGAGTTGCAGGCTTTTATCTCACCTCATATATCCTGGAATTGGACCTGAAGAAGCCAAGAACCCAGAAATGCTAACAGGCACAGATAAGAAAGGCCCTAACAAAAAGCTGCTATCTCTAGCTGAAGCATTAGGCAGGTGGTTGCCTAGAAAGACAAAACATTTTTGACAAGAACCACTCTACTCCAGCCAAACTCCACAAAAAAAATGGGGTTCCATCCTTATCCACCCCAGCCAAGGCTGCACGAGAAACCTGGAATTTCATCCCCACAGGGCTGTAACAGGGAGCCTCACCCCTACAATGGGATGGTATCAGAGAAGCCCCCTAGGGAGCCAAGACTTCCATACCTTTCAGCCAGTAAGAACTCCCACTCTCCTGCAGTCAAGAGAGACCTTGTAGGGAAGCCAGACTTGTTATAGATGCTCCTCATCAAGTTGATAAGTTCTAACCTCTTCTATTTTTCCTATAGTTTTTATCATGAATGGGTGTTGAATTTTGTCAAACTTTTTTCTCTTTCATCAACTGATATGATCATGTGACTTTTTTTCTTAGCCTGTTAATATGGTGGATTACATTGATTTGTTTTGAGATACTGAACCAGCCTTGCCTTGCACTCCTGGAGAAACACCCACTTGGTCATAATTCTCTTTGTTAAGAATCACTGCATCTGTGGAGCACCTGGATGGCTCAGTCAGTTGGGTGTCTGACTTCGGCTCAGGTCATGATCTCGTGGTTCATGAGTTCAAGACCTGTGTTGGGCTTTGTGTTAACAGCTCGGAGCCTGGAGCCTGCTTCAGATTTTGTGTCTCCTTTTCTTTCTGCCGCTCCCGCACTTGTACTCAGTCTCTCTCTCTCTCTCTCTCTCTCTCTCTCTCTCTCTCCAAAGTAAATAAAAACATTTTCAAAAACTAAAAAAAAAAAAAAAAAAAAAAAAAAAAAGAATCATTGCATCTGTATTTAGTAGGGATACAGGTCTCTCTCTCTCTTTTGTACTATCCTTGTGTGGTTTGCTTGTCAGAATAATATTATCTTCATAAAATAAAACTGGCACAGTATCCTTTCTGCCATACTCTTTTGGTCAAGCAGTCACAGATCCCAGACTATGCCCAGGACATAGACTCACCTCAATGGGAAAAGCACAAAAAAAATTGAGGTCATGCTTTAAAATCACTATGGTACTAGAAAGGCATTAGACATCTAAGTTTCAAGTCAGAATGCATTATTTTGGAAAACAATTTGCTTGTGAGACAGTAGTATACTTTCAAAATATCATAGGCCAAATTCTTTCTTGCTGAGCAGAGGGAGAGAGCCATCCCATGTTGATGCCTTATCTCCTTTATTTCTAGGGGAATGTGTTCTGAGTTACTGGAGCAGTGTGCAAACAAACTTTTGTAATCCAACCGTTTCTTTGCTGTATTGTATTTCTTAATTCTGCAATTTAAAAAGTCAGTGGGGACAAGCTATACAAGATGACTGGCAGGATCCACTGGAGGCTGACATGGAGCTGGATAAGAAAATAGTGGTGATCATGGCACAGGATATTAACAGTGCCTGAAATGTGCTGTGAAAGCCAAGGGTGAGCTATGCCTGCTCTGTGTCTCATTCTTAGATAAGGGACAGCCAGCAAAGAGTGTGTGCTTCCTCCCATGTCCTGGGGTCAGTACCTTGGGGGAAGAATGTGGTTTCCTGGTGAGCCTTGGTTCTTTTATTACTTTGTTTTGTTTCAAATGTAATTAATATATGATGTCATGTTAGTTTCTGTTATACAATGTTGTAATTCACTGATGCTATGCAGTTCCCAGTGCTGATTCAGATAAGTGTACTCTTAACTCTTAATCCCCTTTATTTGTTTCACCCCTCTCCCCCACCCAGCTCTCCCTCTAGCAACCATCAGTTTGTTCTCTGTATTTAAGTGTCTGGTTTTTTTGTTTGTTAGTTTGTCTCTTTTTTTCTTTGTTTTTTAAATTCCACGTATGAGTGAAATCATATAGTATTTGCTTTCTTCTGACTTATTTCACTTAGCACTGTACCTGCTAGGTCCATTCATGTTGTTGCAAATAGCAAGATTTTATCCCTTTTTATATTCCAATGAGTATATATACCACATCTTCTTTTTTTAAAAATATGAAATGTATTGTCAAATTGGTTTCCATACAACACCCAGTGCTCATCTCAACAGGTGCCCTCCTCAATGCCCATCACCCACTTTCCCCTCCTTCCAACTCCCCATAAACCCTCAGTTTATTCTCACTTTTTGAGTCTCTTATGGTTTACCTCCTTCCCTCTCTGTAACTTTTTCCCCCTTCCCCTCCCCCATGGTCTACATAGGAGTGAAAACATGGTATCTGTCTTTCTCTGTATGACTTATTTCATTTAGCATAACACTCTCCAGTTCCATACATGTTGCTACAAAAGGCCATATTTCATTCTTTCTCATTGCCAAGTAGTATTCCATTGTATATATAAACCACAACTTCTTTATCCATTCATCAGTTCATGGACATTTAGGTTCTTTCCATAATTCGGCTATTATTGAAAGTGCTGCTATAAACATTGGGATACAAGTGCCCCTATGCATCAGCAGTCCTGTATCCCTTGGGTAAATTCCTAGCAGTGCTATTGCTGGGTCATAGGGTAGATCTATTTTTAATTTTGGGGGGAACCTCCACACTGTTTTCCAGAGTGGTTTCACCAGTTTGCATTTCCACCAACAGTGCAAGAGGGTTCCCATTTCTCCACATCCTCTCGAGCATCTATATAGTGTCCTGATTTGTTCATTTTAGCCATTCTGACTGGCATGAGGTGATACCTCATTGTGGTTTTGATTTGTATTTTCCTAATGAGGAGTGACATTGAGCATCTTTTCATGTTCCTGTTGGCCATCTGGATGTCTTCTTTAGAGAAATGTCTATTCATGTCTTTTGCCCATTTCCTCACTGGATTATTTGTTTTTTGGGTGTAGAGTTTGGTGCATTCTTTATAGATTTTGGATACTAGCCCTTTGTCTGATATGTCATTTGCAAATATCTTTTCCCATTCTGTTGGTTGCCTTTTAGTTTTGTTGATTGTTTCCTTTGCAGTGCAGAAGATTTTTATTTTCATGAGGTCCCAATAGTTCATTTTTGCTTTTAATTCCCTTGCCTTTGGAGATGTGTCAAGTAAGAGATTGCTGTGGCTGAGGTCAGAGAGGTTTTTTCCTGCTTTCTTCTCTAGAGTTTTGAGGGTTTCCTGTCTCACATTCAGGTCCTTCATCCATTTTGAGTTTATTTTTGTGAATGGTGTAAGAAAGTGGTCTAGTTTCATTCTTCTGCATGTGGCTGTCCAGTTCTCCCAGCGCTATTTGTTAAAGAGACTGTCTTTTTTCCATTGGATATTCTTTCCTGCTTTGTCAAAGATTAGTTGGCCATATTTTTGTGGGTCCAATTCTCAAGTGTGTATTCTATTCCATTGGTCTGTGTGTCTGTTTTTGTGCCAAGACCATACTGTCTTGATGATTACAGCTTTGTAGTACAGGTTAAAGTCTGGGATTGTGATGCCTCCCACTTTGGTCTTCTTCTTCAATATTATTTTGGTTATTCTGGGTCTTTTGTGGTTTCATACAAATTTTAGGATTTCTTTTTCTAGCTTCAAGAAGTCGTGTTTATCTGTTGTTCTATGGATGGACCTTTGGGCTGTTTCCAAAGTTTGGCTATTGTAAATAACACTGCAATAAACATAGAGGTGCATGTTATCTTTTCAAATTAGTGATTTCATGTTCTTTGGGTAATACCCAATAGTGGAATTACTACATCATGTGATAGTTCTATTTTTAATGTTTTGAGGAACCTCCATACTGTTTTCCACAGTGGCTGTACCAGCTTGCATTTCCACCAACAGTGCATGAGGGTTCCTTTTTCCCCACAGCCTCACCTTCCTTCTTTACATAGCTTTGGTCAACAGAAAAGCAGCCACATGTTTTCCCACAAGCTAGGTGAGGATTGGAGAACTCCCCATTCCTGTATAACTTTTTTGGTGGTGTCTCATTTAGAATTGCCAAGTTTCAGTTTCAGGGTAATGGAAATAAAGATGTTATTTTCTTCCATCGAAAGTCCTGTCCTGAGTCTACCTAGGGACCCCAAGGTAAACACTTCTGCTTCTAACAGCAGAATTCTTTCCAGGGTTAGAACTGTACGTTGATTTGGTGAATGGATCTTTGGTTTGCAGAAGAGGCCCCTGGGCTGTGCAGGGAGGGGAGCAGAGCAGCGCTGGTGCTCAGCATAATAAACACAAACAGTTTCTTCTTCTGCAGGAAGCCTGGATTTCAGCATTTCTGGTGACTCAAGGTAGGAAAAAAGTGGCAACCAACAGAGAGCCTAGTGAAAGTGATTTGGACCAGGGCAGGCCCTTAGACTCCTCCAAGGCTTGCAGATGGGTGACCAGGGAAACGATGTATCTGTTCAGTTAATGCTTTCTCCATTTTTCCCTGAAGTCCTCCTGTCTGCCTACTCTCTGCATGTAAGCCCCTTGTTGGGTGTCCAGGGGTGACAGAGAGGGGGCTATGCCAGTACCCAGAAGAAATGAGAACTGGAGAAGCCAATGGGAAAAAAAAGAAAAGACACCTACCTTTCCACTCACATTTCTCTTTTAAAGCCTCATGTGGAAGTTCAAAGCACCATATGGAGTTTAATCACGAGGCCTCTGTGAACTCCAGGCCCCACTGCGTTTGGAAGCATTTGGGTTGGTGGGCTTCTCTCAGTTTTATGGTGTGAGAAAAACAGAAGAAGCCAGAAGGACAGAGGATTTGTTTTCTAAAGGGTCCAGTTTCAATCCCCAAGTCAGCTTTTTATTTGGAGTCCTGGACAAAGCAGGCAACAGAGTGGCTCTGACTCAGCTGAGCAGAGCTGGTATGATGGCTTCTGGTCGCCATCACCCTCACAGCAACCTGGGCTCCTGGGACACAGCATGGGAACTTTCCCATTCCATGCACCACTTCCTGAAACCCCAAAGAATGGATCCATAATAACTGAGCTGTGTGTCAACTTCTAGCACATTCTATGATCCAGGACTAGCCCTGCTGCCCATGTCCAGACTTCCCTTTCTCCTTTCCCATGAGTCTCATTCTCCAGGACTCAGAAGACGCATTCCTGGGTGTGTTCTTTCTGTGTTACTCACCTGGGGTCCCAGGGCCACCTGGCTGGCTTTACCCCACATTGAAGAGTGAATTCTTGGTACGTAGAAACTTTGTTAGAAAAATCTTGGACTATTTGTCACATATTCTCTAGGTCCTTCCACTGGAGTCTTTTTGGTGGCCTTTCTTCAAAAGTCTCCAAAGCAGACACTCTTTGGGGAGCTGTGGGATAATTCATAACATAGGGATGAGGCAGTAAGTCAACCTCTTCAAACTACACAATGGATATTTTTGTTTCAGTTGTATAATTTGGACTAGGTGCTATCTCTGTAATATTTGTTTTTTCTATACCTCTCACTTAAAAAAATGTTTATTTATTTATTTTGGGAGAGAGAGAGAGAGAGACAGTACATTCATCATGTGAATAAGGGAGGGGCAGAGTGAGAGGGAGAAAGAGGATCCCAAGCAGGCTCCACATTCAGCACAGACCCCAACATGGGACTCAATCCCATGACCATGAGATCATGACCTGAGCCTAAATCAAGGGTTAAATACTTAACTAACTTAGCCACTCAGGCACCCCCATACCTTTCACTTTATTTCAATGAAGATTTGGGATGGTATATATATATATATATATATATATATATATATATATACATATATACATATACATATATATATACATATACATATACATATATACATATATACATATATATATATATTTCAATGCTATACTAAGTAGATAGAATAAATTGGGGAAGGTAATAAATCAATAGGAAAGATTTTCAGGAGTAAGGTTGGTCAAAATACATCATATGTTGTAAATATTTAAAAATTAAATTTGTGGGGCACCTAGGTGGCTCAGTTGGTTAAGCATCCGACTTCGGCTCAGGTCATGATCTCACAGCTCATAGGTTCAAGTGCTGCATTGGGCTCTCTGCTGACAGCTTAGAGCCTGGAGCCTGCTTCAGATTCTGTATCTCCTTCTCTCTCTGCCCCTCCCCCATTGTCACTTTGTCTCTCTCTGTCTCTCTGTCTGTCTCTCTCTGGCTCTCAAAAATAAATAAACATTAAAAAATAATAAAAAATAAATTCATAATTAAAAAGCTTTCAAAAAGAAATATCCAAGCCCACAATAGTTTTACTGGAAAATTTTGCCAAACACTCACAGTAAAGTAATACCAATTTTACATATTCTAAAAAGTAAAAACTGGGAAAACACTTTCCAACTCATTTTACGAGGCCAATATTGCCTGTATGCTAAAACCAGACAAGGGGTGGGGGGACAGGAAGAAAGCAATGAAAGAGAAAGAAAACTGCATACCAATATCTCTCATGACCTTGGATGTAAAACAAAACAAAACAAACAAAACATCCTCAACAGAACATTAGCAATTCCACCCTAACAGGGAATAAAAGGAATAGTGAATCATGACCAAGGGGTATTTTTTCCAGTTATGTAAGCTTTCAGCATTTGAAAATCAGTTGATGGAATCTGCCATATCAAAAGGCTAAAGAAAAATGATCATATCAATTGATAAAGGAAGACTATTTGACGAAACTCAATGCTAATTCATAACAGAATCTCTCAGTAGACCAGGAATAGGGAGAACCTTTCTCAGACCCCTAAGAAACAGCTACAAAGGCTCAGAGCTAACATGGAGCTCTGCTTTGCTCTCCTCAAGGCCCTTCTGGTGCTCATGTGGCATGGACACCAGCCAGGTGCAGGGTCGTGCTCCCTTGTGCCACGAGTACTGTGACATCTTTCAGGGGTGTTTGCAATGGCATCTCCTTTGCATATAGACAGCTTGGTACAGGGAAAACATTCTAATGTTGGACCTGATAATTGTTCTAATAACTTGGGAAATTCCATGAAGTTTTAAATATTTGTTTTTCTTAATTGACTGTGGAAAAGAAAGGGCTAAAGCTACAAAGTTCCCTTTTTCTGCTTTCCTTTATTGAAAACTACCTGTAGGATTCTGCTTTGGGCTGTTTTTTATTTAGGGAGCTTATAAGAAAGAAATATGTATGTTGGATGCAGTGGGGCAGGTGCTCACCTTGGTGCAGAGACCCACCCGAGGGATTCCTGGATGTGACACCAAATCAATGACAGAGAACGCTCTATGTCCCCTGCTATCTTTGCAATTACCATGGAGTCAACAGAGAACAGTAATGAGAGTCTGAAGATACAGACTTCCCCACTCAACTAGTGGATTTAGCAGGATCTGAAAACAAAAAGATAGCCATGCAGAAGGGATGAAAGTAAAAGCAATAGGTAAGAGAAATTGATCGCTCATGATCAGGGACCTGCCTGGGCCCAGTCACCACTATTCTTATCATGGTAATAGCAAACAAAGGCAGTGCTTCAGAGACCCCAAACTCACCTACTTTCTTCAGGATTCTCTTGGAGGTAATACTGTATACTGAAAAACAACCTGTTCCCTCCTTTGTAAGGAAAAATTCAGTTCTTTTCTCTTGTGTGTTTCCTTTACTACTCATACAGAACACTTTGCTTCTGGTCACCAGATGAGTGTGTGTGTGTGTGTGTGTGTGTGTGTGTGTGTGTGTGTTTCTCCCACCACCAAGCAATTAACTGAGACCATCTGGGTATCCTACATTTTAACTCACTATCTACCTAGAGACAGTGTCAGATCCCACAGGTTAAGGGTTCAACCCCACAAAACTGCCTTCCCATTTACAATTATAATGAGTAGGTCCCCAGGTTACCCACAATTTCGGTCTGATTTGGCTATAAATCAGAGGGTCCATGACTCTCCTCCTTGGGTTCCATTAATTTGCTGGAAGAGCTCACAGAACTCAGGGAAACACTTTTGTTTACCAGTTTATTAAAGATTATAATAAAGGATGCCAGATAAAGAGATACATAAGGGCGAGGTCTGGGGAAGTCCTGAGCACAGGAGCTTCTGTCCTCCCTGAAGTTTGGGTGTGTCTGCTAACCTGGAAGCTCTCTGAACCTTGTACTATTGGGACACACCATATGGAAGCTTCCTCATGTAGATGCCATGGATCATTAACTCCATTTCCAGCCCTTCTTCCTTCTCAAGAGAATGGCTGGTGGGGCTAAAAATTCCAAGCTTCTAACCATGGTGTGTTCTTTCTAGTGGCTGGTAAAGCCTGAGTAAAGAAGCCCAAAAAACAGGTACCTGGATCATTGTAAAACTACAAGTATTTTCTGAAATACCTGGTACAGAGAAAAAAAAATGTCAGCAAGAATTCTCTCTTAAAGCTCCACAACATCCAGGTTTACTGGAAAACACTGGGAAGTTACAAGCACAAATGGTACAAAGTCAAAGTCTTGTTTGGCTTGTCATCCAAAGTAAGCATGTGAAAATTCAAGGGACACACTAGGAATTGGGAGTTAGAGCTTAAATCTTTGCAAAAAAGCAAACATTAATCATGACAACCTTTTTGATGCAACCAAAGCCTTCAAGCAGCAGGAGGTTTCTCAGCTGGATAAAATTCATGCAGAAACACCAACACAGGTTCATTGACTTCGGTCTTGACCATGCCCAAGCCCTAAGGTGGGATGGCTGCCAGTACCCTGAGAATCCCATCATGTTACATCATGAACCGAATGGTCAGCTCCTTCTGGGCTGAGTGAACAGGATATTGAGGGACTCAATATGGTGCAGCAACACTGTGTGCTTTTCAGGTAAAGTGGGATGAAGAGGAGCATGAGCACCAAGGTCAAGGGCAGATTGGCAAACTGCCTCATGGTTCTACATGGATGCAGGTATTTTCCTTAGCAGGAGGAACTGATTGTGCCAGACCGCAGCAAGGGCGTCCCCTCACAGCTGAGTACCCTTGGGATGTAGCTTTATGTTAGGAATTCACCATCTCAGAACACCTTTGTGCAAAGGGGGGTGCATGAGAATGGTCCTTTGCTCTGCAGACAAGAAGTTATCTTCCCTGAAGTGGGAGCATAGGTCATCCAAAGACAGTCAGGAGAACGAACTCAACTCACTTTCTGAAAGTCACCTGAGCCTACAGTTTCAACTAGATAACATCAGATCAGAGAATAAAAGCCCCTTAAGCAAAAAGCTCCCTCCAGGGTTCCTGTGACTATTTTCAAGAAATGACTTAGGGTGAAATGGGCCAACTTTCCAAAAACCAATATAGCTGCAGAGGAGAATGATACTCTGAAATCTGATCTTGGAATCGAACCAGCCTGAGTTCGCTCCTTGGAAAGTCACAGAAACTGCACCAGGTTGTCACACAAAGAAAACCTTATCTGCAGAAAAGAAGGAGCTCACAGGGAATGGCTTTCAAAGCCATGATTCCTCAAGGAAGGGTGGATGGCTTTCTTTTGATTAGGGTTAGGATGAATATTTAATAGGGAAGCCTTGTCATTGTATGCAGAGGGGGGGGCATAAGGTTGTGCACGTGACTCAAAGAAACATGCCTATACGTATATTGTATGTTATGTAAAAATTCTGTAAATGAGCCTCAGCTCCTCCTTGGGCAGATATTTTAGTATTATAACAAGTATCTCTGTTTACCCCTCTCATTTTTGTTTGTTGTTTGCCAAGTTCTTACTCTCATTCTTAATGTAACTTAAAAAAATGCAGCTCATTTATTTAGAAAATGAGTTTCTAAAACAAATTTCAGGACCCAAATTGTAGGCAACCACCAATTGATGAAAGGTTAGTCTTCCAAATTGTAATTTTAAATATTTTTGTATGTTTAAATTTAATTTTAAAATATTTCAAATATTTATTGGGTGTTGTATCTGTTTTCTGAGACTCTCCTTATCTTTTCCTTGAAGATACTCTCATTCCCATCACACATGAGGAGTGTAGGGAGCTAGCTCTGTTTTTTTTGTTGTTGTTGTTGTTGTTCCTAATTGCTGCTTCCAGACAAGACCACTTCTTCTCCTCCCTTCTCTTACAAAAACCCGGCTTATTTGGAGTGTGTACCATGAGATCATACCAACTTGGCCTCATTTAAGGAGTATTTTAGTACCTGACTCCCTTTTTGTCTTCACTAATGTATGTTTTCACCCTTGAAAGGATTCAACAATCCAAGGAAATGATCCATCCACTGCCATGGCTTCTTGGTTCCTTTACTTCCTCACAACCAGGTCTGTTTCTCCACTGCATTTCAGCAATTCCTTTCCATAATCATACCTCCTCCAAAGCCTCAACTGAGCATCCCACTCTCAGAACGTCATCCACTCTTTCCAGCTCATTCATTTTGCTACCGTGCTTCAAACGGTAGGACTCAATGGACTAGCTCATTCTTTCCTTACTACTCAACACTTCTGCCTGCCGTCCAGTTCTACTTCCCTGCTCCCCCAGTTATGATTTCAGGCCCAGCCTCATCTCTGCTCCCTGCCTACATCCTCAACTCCCTTCGTGGCTGTCACTGGCAAATCCCAACCCAGTCAGGTTAAACCTTATTCTTCTGCTAATACACATCCACATCTGAGAACTTTATCTTAATGCACATCAACATCTGAGGACTGATGGTTGGGAAAAAGCCCACATCATTGTCACCTGGTCATATTTGTTTTAATTAAACTCTTTTATTTTGAGATAATTAATTGTAGGTTCACATGTGGTCATATGAAATAACACAAAGAGATTCCCCTGTACACTTTACCCAGTTTCCCCCAAAAGTAACACCTTGTAATGGTACAAGGTGGGTTGGGTAGTGCAATATCCCAACCAGAATATTGACATTGAGACGATCAGGATGCAGAACATTTGTAGCACAAGGATACCTCTGCTTGCCTTTTTATGGCCAGACCCAGTTTCCTCCCACTTCTACCTTTTCTTTAATGCCTAGAAACCACTAATGTTTTCTATTTCTTTAAATTTATCATTTCAAGAATGTTACATAAGTTATTACATTGAACCACAGAATATGTGGCCTTTTGAGATTGGGATTTTTCACTTAGCATCATTCTGTATAGATCCATCCAAACTGTTGTATCAATAATCTGTTCCTTTACATTGCTGAGTAGTGTTCCATGGTACAGCTGTGCCACAGTTTGCTTAACGCTTCACTCATTGAAAAACATCTGGGTTATTTCCGATTTGGGGCTATTACGAAAGTTGCCATAAACATTCATATGTAGATATTTGTGTGAATGTCTCTTCATTTCTCTAGAGTATATACCAAGAATATAATTGCTGGGTCCTATGATAATTGCATGTTTAAACTTTTCAGAAACTGCTAAAACAGTTTTCTGGAGAGACTCTACTATTTTACATTTCCACCAACAATGTACAAGTAATTATGTTTGTCTGTATTCTTACTAGCATTGGTGTTGTTTCTTCTTCTTCTTCTTCTTCTTCTTCTTGCTATTCTGATAGAAGTGTGGTAGTCTTTTATTGCAGTTTTAATTTGTATTTCCTTTTTAAAATGTTTTAATGTTTATTTATATTTGAGAGAGAGAGAGAGAGAGAGAGAGAGAGAGACAGAATGTGAGAAGGAGAGGGACAGAGAGAGAGGGAAACACAGAATTTGAAGCAGGGTCCAGGCTCTGAGCTTTCAGCACAGAGCCTAATGTGGGGCCCGAACCTGGAACCATGAGATCATGACCTGAGTCGAAGTCAGACACTAAACCGACTGAGCTATCCAGGCACCCCTTAATTTGTATTTCCTTAATGGATAGTGATAGACACCTTTTCCTGTACTAACTTGCCATCAGTTCATCCTCTTTGGTGAAATGTCTTTTGCCTATTTTCTGATTTTATTTATTTATTGTTCTTGTTAAGATCCCTTTGTCTATTCCAGATAACAGAGTTTTGTTGGACATGTAGTTTTCAAATATTTTCTCTCAGTCTGTAGCTTGTTTTACCCTTTTAACAAGGTCTTTCACAGATCAAATGTTTTTAATTTTGATGATTTTCAATTTATCAGAATGTTACAGACCATTCATGGTGTCAAGTCTAAAAACTTCTTTGCCAGGTCTTTGAGCTTAAAGATATTCTCCCATTTTTTTTTTCTAAAAGTTTTACACTTAAGCCCATTACCCATTTTGGGCTAATTTTTATATAAGATGTGAGATTTAAGTTGAGGTTTACTTTTTTTTCTGCCTGTGGCTGTCCAATGGGACCATCTCTGTTGAAAGTACTGTCTTTCTTCCATTGAATTGGAGGAACAAAAGGAACAAAAGCAGTTCCTTTGGGGGGAAAATCAGTTAAGCATATCTGTGTGGGTCTGTTTCTGGGTGTCTAGTCTGTACCATTGATCAATGTCTGTCCCTCTGCCAATAGCTCTGATCATGTTGCAAAAATTCACATATATCCCAGCTGGTCTTTATCAATGTCCTTTCACCCACCATATCTAACTGCTTGTTCTCAGTCTCATAAGGATGACCATTTAACATCTCTTGCTAAATGTCCATCACCCCCTCCACCCACTTCACCCTCAGTCTATTTCTTCACTTCCTATTTCCCTAAGAAGGTAGATGGCATAGAGAGAGTTACCTTACTTCCCCACTACCATGTCTACCAATAGCCTGCATCTAACTCCCATGTTATCTCTTCTCTCCTGTGGCACCTGTGAAGGTTCCTTGTGCCTGTCTAAATCTGGCCTTACAGCTTGTGGTTCGGATCTTATGTCCATCTTGTGTACTCAGGGGCTTGTTCTTGTAGTTGTTCCCACTCTTTCCCGAATCCACAAACTTTCCCCATCATTCTAATTCACATAGAGCGTGTAATAATTGCTCTCCATAAATGATAACCACAAAAACCTCTGTAGGGAAAATTGTGAAAGACTGCAAATAGACCAAAAGTTCACTAAGCCTCTTCTATGGAAAGCAAGACACTGTCTAAATACATTTCTCCTGGTGATCTGACTCTCAGAGGGTCTGTACCTTTAAGCTGTTTTATAACTTTTGAAGTTGTAGATAACGGATAGCAATGAAAATTATAGTTATCCATAGATACACAAATTCCGTCTTGTGGAAAGACTGCTAATTTCCTTTCTCCCCCATGGAAAAAGCCAGTTTTGCATCTACCTGTTTTTTTTTATTTATTTAATTTTACTTTAGAGAGAGAGAGCATGCATGAGCTGGGGAGAGGGGCAGAGGGAGAGAGAGAATCCTAAGCAGGATCCATGCTCAGCACAGAGCCCAACGTGGTGCTCAATCCCACGACCTTGGGATCATGACCCGAGCTGAAATCAAGAGTCAGATACTCAACTGACTGAGCCACTCAGGTGCCCCTATTTGTAAATTCATTTCATCGTTCCTGACATAGCTCTGCAGGTATGGTGCAGTAATTTAAATTTTCTTTGGAACCAGAGAAAACATCTTACTAGTTCTCATTAATTAATGACATACATAAAAAAAATTGACACATCTTCATTCTCTATTTATTTGGGTAATTATTTTGAAATTTAAAAATTATTGTCCTTTAATATATTCTTAAACCCATGTCTCTCTATGGCCACAGTTCTATTTATTGGCCTCCCTTTTACTAAAAACTGTCTTGAAAGGATTGTCTATATGCATTGTCTCCATGTCCACAATCAAGTATGACTTCTTGCATGCCTAAATTGTGGACAGAGATTTGAACTAATCTCATGTGCAAGCATGTATCTCTATATGATGTCATAACTTGTTATAATCAATAACAATGTAGAATTCTCTATATCAGGCTTTTTGGGAGAGGGTACAGGAGATGGTGGAAGAATGCAAAGGGATTTTTAAACCACATATGTCCTTAACAGATGAAGCAAGAATTTTTTGCTATATTTCACATAGCAGAGAATGTCATCATAGGAATTTGAATTTTATTCACCCATATCACTCTGGAGCAGAGTTACTCAACCTGGATATTATTGACATTTGGGGCAGGATCGTTTTTTGAAAAAAGGGAGCTGTCCTGTGTATTATAGAAGGTTTAGCAGCATCCTTACTCATTAGATGCCAGTAGCACCTAAATGTCCAAAAATGTCTCTGGACTTTGTCAGAAGTCCTCTGGGGGTAGGGTCAGGGAATAAAGTGACCTCATTTGAGATCCACAGTTCTGGAGTTCTTGATCTGAATGACTCTTATGGTCGCTTTGCCCATGTCATTTTTACAGAGAGCCAAAGAAGTCCTCAGGGAGTGGTTATCTCCCCAGTGGCATCACACTGCATTTCTGTAGTAGCCTGGACAGTGGGGCAAGACAGTGAGCAGTCTCAGCTCTCTGGTGCCAGGAGTCCTAGAGCATCTGCAGTTAGAAAGGCCCCCTGGGAGGCTCAGTCAGCTAACCACCTGATTCTTAGATTTCAGCTCAGGTCATCATCTCACTGTGAGATTGAGTCCCACATCGGGGTCTGTGCTGACAGCATGGAGCCTGCTTGGGATTCTCTCTCTCCTCTCTCTCTGTCCTTTCCCTGCTCTTGCACATGCACACATTCTCTCTCTCTCTCTCTCTCTTTCTCTCTCTCTCAAAATAAACATTTTTTAAAAAGACCTCCCTTTTTCTAACTCATCCCTTTGACTAACAATTTAAATTTCCTTCCCTCATTCTCTCCCAAGGTGGCAGAGAACAGTTGTGAACAATTTCAATTTGAAATCAGGAAATAAACCTTGTAGAGGCAGCTCAAACTCTGACTGGCTAATCCCACCAGGCAAAGAGAATTTACTATCTAGGAATTGACTTCCTTATTTCTAAAGTGGGAGGAATTGATGAAAAGCAGCTGGGGCACTGTTCTCTGTGATGTGTATCTTCCTTTGCCTTGGCATATTACATGAGCTTGGATTTCAACCTCCAGTCTTTGTCTCTGTAGATTTAATTACTTCCCCACCATCCTTTCAAGACTTTTTAAAGCCTCAACTTTTACAAGACTGGCTTCCCAGGTTTACCTTAATCATCTTATCTGTGTACTTTTCTTTTGGGAAAAGAATTCTAGGTTATTGTCCTGTCCAATAGTAGTCACTGGCCACAGGCAGTTACTTAAATTTAAAATTTTATAATTAAATGACATTTAAATGTCAGTTTCTCCATTGCACTAGTCAAGTGTTCAGTAGCCATATACAGTTGGAAACTGCTGTATTGGACAGTGTTCATGTGGAGCATTCCCATTATCACAGCAACTTCTAAGCAGTTGAAACACTTTGTCTTATGGATTTGGATATATTTGACTGTTTTCATGAATCTGTTATTTTTAATTTCTCTTCCTTCCACCTATACACCATTCAATGTTGAATTATTCTTGAATTTTTGACTTGTCATTTTCAGTTTTTTCAGCTCTCTGGCATAATTGCTAAATTTAATCCACTGAATAGAAGCAGAAAGGTAATGGGCTGAAGCCACACTTGTTTATCAGCCAAGGTGGTGCTGGAGTCCCCTTCCTGCACAATAAAAAAGGATATGGAGGTGATGGTGGTACTAGTTTATTCCAACCTCTCAACAGAGCATGTTGTGTGGTCCATCGTGTAGTCATGTAAGATGATGTTTTAAAGCCCTGGGAGTATGTCTGGAGAAATGCTCTAAGCACTTCTACCACTGCTAGCTGCCTCCTTGATGGAAAAAAAAATAACAACAAAGAATGTTCTATTTCCCAGATTCAAGACAGTGCAATAAATGTTAATTCAGCTTTTGAGTTTCTCATGTGAAAGCAAGTACATCCAAGATGCCAAACCATCATCCCAAGGTCCTACCTGTGCCTCCTTAAACAAAATTATTATTGCTTTGCCAAAATAACTAGAATAGGCCCAAGAGGGAGTCATGCTAAGCCAAACATCAGCAAACCAAAACTAAACTAAGTTTCTATGCTCAGCTATCCCAGAAAAGGAAGGCCAAGTCAACCAATTGGTGCTTGTCTGCTCAGTTTAAGTCACTTGACCCAGCTCTCAGACTTCCCTTTGCTGCATATAGGGAAAGTAACTCCACTTCAACCAATCATCAAATGCCCAGTGTCAATTTCTTGTTCCTGCTCACTATAGTCTATAAAAAATCTCTTGAATTGTAGAACTCTTAGGAGTTCCTGCTATCTGCTATATTGGATGCTGCTTGATTCATGTATTGATGAATAAAAGCCTACTAAACGTGTGTGGAAAATCTTCTTTTAATAGGTTCGATCCCAGTTCAAGTCTTCTTTATTCATGGAAGCTTAATTTCCTATCTGTTAAGGACATAAATAATATTCACTCACAAGATACTTGTGGGAGTCTATTAACTGAGGATGTTTGTAGCACTTGTACCAGAGTCAACTTCTGAACCAGTTCTTGGGAGGAACTTTTTCTTCCTGAAGCCAGGGCTCCTTCTTGATTCTAGAGGTACAGATGTTTATGCTCCATGTGGTTGTGGCTTTTTCATGAGGTGATTTTTCTTCCTGTCTATGTCACAAGTTCTTTAAGAATGGGCTACATCTCATGTTCTTTGATGGTCTTCATATATTTAGAACACTGTCTTTAAGCAAATATTTACTGCTAAGCAAGTGATTTTCATAGTTAATTTCTGGCATCAATTGTGTTCTTACTGAATAGGAAGGCTGGCTAATAGTCTCAGGACCATTAGGAGACAATTTATCTAATTAATAATTAATTTACATGTATTGCACAACTACATGGGCATTGTGGGAAAGAGAGAAGTATAGCTTCATCTGTCAGTTGAAAGAATAAACTTTTGGGTAAAAATAGTCTTTAATCTTGGTTTCTCAAGAATGAAGTGTGGTCAGATTTCACAGAATCTTTTTGTGGGATCAAGAACTTGGAGAAGCTCAAGGCCAGTGGTGGGTGTCTGGGGTCTGTTCCCGGACTGTGGTTTGGATGGGCATTGTCTGTAGGGCTTGTGGTGATTGAGCCATGGGTCATTTCAGCTCTAAGTTGCAGTTGATAAAAGAACTGTTATAGTTGCATTTGGTTTTGCTTATAGCATAAAGTAGGAGAGAGAATGTTGGGTTAGGAGTCATGATGGTTGTGTTCTAACCCAGATTTTCCATTTACATGGGAGACCCTGGCTGGTCATTCAGTTGCCAGGCTTTCTTCATTCAGGAAGTGGGGACACCAACCCTTCCCGTTCTTATCTAGGAGAAATATCACATGGGAAAATGGATATAGTATGTGAGCATAGCACATATACATACCATATGTGTATATATATACATTTACACATACATGTATACATATAATTTGGGGGTGCAAATAACACAGTTTATTTTCATTTCTGTGTGCAAAGTGAGAATGATAATATTTGCTCATTTCTAAATACCTACTTTTAAGAATACAGTAATATTTTTTAGGAGACATGGAAAGGAACTGATTCAATGCCAGTCAGTATGGAGTGGAGTCACACTTCAAGCCCACATCTGGCCATCACTAAAATCATAATCTCTACAAATAGAAGCACTAACATTCCCCGTTACCTGTCTTTTGAAGTAGAAATAACTGAGATGAGAAAATGGACCAAGACCATCTGTCACTTAAAAAGAAAGACAACACTGAGGATGTAAGAGTCCTAAGTAATACTATTCTGATTCAAAAACATTTGGCATATAAAGAAAAATTAAGATTGTTTCAGTTCAGAACTTATTTTTCAAGATTCTTTAGTTTATAACTACCTAGTGCCTATGAAGCATCTTCTTCATAAAGATAATTTGTGTAATTTGTTACTGGTTTGTGAACTAAGTCTGGCTAGCCAATAAACCTATGAAAAAGATGTTTAATCTGTTTGCATCAAATAGCTCTAACCAAAACAATAAGGATTTTGAGTGATTATATTGGTAAAGATAACAAAGATTAATCAATCTATAGCTGGCATGAGTGTGGGGAAATAGGTACCTCTTCATTGGGTTGGTGGGAGAGAAAGTGCCTATGCAAGGTTCCCATCACAGGAGGAGCAAATTAGTTTACAGATATGCCATGGGTTATTACGACACCCATAATGATGCATATCTATATTGGTGATGAGGAAAAATTTGGAGTTGAAAAATCAACATAAAACTGGGTGAAAATTATGTTTAATGAATATCTTTTATGTAAAATCTTGTGTGTAGACACATATGGACATACACATAAATAGATGTCTAGAAAAATGTCTGTTCACCAAATGGTAATGATGGTTATACCTAGACCAAGGGCTTTTGAGTGACTTTTACTTTCCTCCTTTGTGAGTTTTTAAAAAAAAATAATTTATATTATCCAAGAAAATGAATTAAGTTTCTTTCATTTGAAAAATGGAATATGGACTGAAGGAAAGCTTTCTCAACAAAAACTGTTTCACAGTTAGTGTATATTAATGAAGTATATCACTTAATAGACCTTTTTTGAAGATTTTTAAAAATATGCAGCTGGTATGGACTGAATTTTTATGCCCCCCCCCTTCCATATCCATACCTTGAATTCCCAATCCCAAATGTTATGGTATTTGAAGGTAAGGTCTTTGGGAGGTAATTAGATCTCAATGAGGCCAAGGGTGTAGAGTCCCCCTGATGGAATTGGATTTCTTATAAGACAGAGATCAGATCTCACTTATTCTTTGCCATGTGAGGACACAGCAAGAAGAAGGCCACCTGTAAACCAGAAAGAGAGCCTTAACCAAGAATTCAACTATTCTGGCACCCTGATCTCAGACTGCCAGCTTCCAGAACAGTGAGAAATAGATGTTTGTTGTTTAAGACACCCAGTCTATGGGTTATAAATGCTTAGTTGTTATAATAGCTCAGCTGACTAAGGCAGTGACCCATGCTTCCTTCCCAGGCCCAAGCTCCTGGGTTATTGAAGCACCATTTGGCTTGGAGGTCTGGGCTGAACCAGATGTAGAAGCAAGTCCTGTGAATTTTTCATGCAGCATCTCTGCAGTCCCAGTATTGCTTTTCCTCTTGGCAGGAGGTAACTGTTCAGAAACATTCTTAATGGGAAAGGTATGTTCTGTCATCCAGCCTGGTCCTGACTCATAAATTACACTGCCCCAACTTCCAGTCATCCTTGCTGAGAGAACCTGAGTAATAATATCATAAAATAATTGGAAGTCCTGTTCCAGATCAGAAAATGTCACCAGGACCCAGCCAGACTGTGCTGCTCAAGTTTTACAACAAAGCTTAAGTATTTCCTCTATGTAAGGAAAACTACAAGACACCTGAAATGCTCGTTTTATTTTCAAATTCAATGCCTTAGAGAAATGGAGGCTGGAATTGGAAAAATATCTTTAAAAATGCTATTTCCTTTACATACATATATAGGTATACACATACATATCCATACATATGTATGTGTATGAATGCAAGATTCTTAAACTTTCTTAGTCACTTTTTGTGTATGTGTGTGTGGTCTGATGTGAACAAACTATTAGGTTTCTTCTCCTTGCTTAAACAAACAAAAATATTTTTTGTGTCTCAGGGATTCCACTCTCTAGGGCACTCACTCTCTAGGGCCAACTGAATGGAACACAAACAAGTGTGTTGTCATCTGGAAGATGCAGGTATGACATTATTCAAAATGAAAACCACAAATATGGTATGATTTGTAAATGATGCAAGCTCTTCCTTGATGTGCTGTATCTCTTTTCTAAACTCTGCATTCAAACATTTTCTCATAAATCTAATCTATACTGCTTCTTCCTAAGGAATACCGTTGTTGTGGAGACCTTATGTAGGGCAGGGTTCTTCATTTGGGAGGAGGGATCCACAAACTTGGGTGGGGAGTGAGACCTATGCCTCTTTCACTTACCATGTGTTTGCATCATGAATGTAGACAGAAAACCATGTCAGTTATTAGAAAAACCTAGATCACAGGTATTTTCATATCACATTACAGTCACCACAGATATCTGGGATCATTCTTTATACTCAACAGTAATTTGAAATCATGCTCACCATGAGACTCACTGGTAGATCGTTATCTTTTAATTTGTTAAAAAAGGAGATGACTATTATACCACAATTTAAAAATATTTTGATAAGTACATTTTAATATAATTGGTTTCCTTTGTGATCTTTTGTGCTTTATACCCTGAAAAGCATTTTTATGAGAAGGGGTTTGCCGGCATATCTAAAATCCAAAGAATCTTTGTCATGAAAGAGAGCCAGGATCTGAATAGAGGCCACTGTGGACTCTGGAGTGTTTGGGGATGGTGGGTGAGTCCCACTTCCAAATGAAAGCTATTTTATGGAAAGAAGTGTGAGCACACAGTGGGTTCACACTAGATATTTGTTGATGAGTGAACAGTGCATCAACTGCTTTCCTTAAACTCACTCTTTAAATCAACTGCTCCCAGGCTCCAATTTGGACAGTACAGTGGTCATTTGGCAGCAGGGCTACCTGGCACATGGTGGCAGGTAACCAATATACTGATGTACATTTCAAGAGTCCTTGTGCAGGTGGAGCCTAAAGGCTAGAGAGAACTCAGAACCCACCCGAATGGCCTCCTCCTTCTGGGGCAGCTCTCTAAAGTCTGTTTCATGAGGCCATTTTTTTTCTCATCTGTTTTCTACTACTTTCCACCTTCACTACTGGTCCCTGTATCAGGTGGGTTAAGTCAAGAGGATTTAGGGTTGGAGTGTGTGGTGACATCATTTTGGAGTGCTTTGTTAGTACCCACTTTCTTATCTCTCACCAGCCATGTCTCTGTGTCTCTCTTTCAAGCTCCAAAATAAGTTGTGGATGAAATTGGTCACCGTGGGATCCAATTGGTTTAGCTAGTGATAGGCTCGGGGGTCAGCATGTGACCTTGTCTGGATCAATGAGAGGGTTTCCATGACTCTTCTGGATCTACCAGCAGAAAAGTTTCTCTCTCCCCTGGACAGGAGGGTAGGGAGAGATTTCGGTTGGGCTAGCTGCAGCCATTTTACTCTTGAGGCAATAGCCTCACTGAAGCCATAGAGAACAGAGCCAAGACCTAAATAAAACCAGTCCCTTGGTGATAATTTAAGAGTTTGCTGGGCTTCCACTTAGTGCCATCTCTATATTTCATCTATTGTTCAAGCTATTAAAAATAATTTATCATAAATTGAGACACAGACACAATGCACAGCTCAATGAGTATTATAAAGTAAACACATTTGTAACCACCCAGGTTAGGAAATGAAACTTTGAGAATCACCCCAGAACCTGGGATCTGAGCCCACTCTCCTCTCCAAAATGCAACTGGTATCCTCAACTTTATAGTAATCACTTGCTTATGTTTCTTCTTAGTTTTATCACAAACTATGCATCCCTGCACACTGTAGTTTGATATTGTCCATGGTTATAAATTGTCTGTTATTTTAGTCCCTTTTAGTCAATTCATTGCCTCTCCACTCCTTTGTTTTCCTTGCAACTTATTAAACAAGAAAGGCCTATGGGCTATGCCAATTACACAGACGTCCAGGGTATTTCCCAAAATTTGACAGCTAAATCCATAGATTGACCTGGACTCAGGCTCAGTCCCCCTAGCAGGACTCTAGGTGATATGGCGACCTTCTTTCAGGAAGCCCATGATGTCTGGTTGTCCCTCTTTTTGTGACGTTATGACCACTGGTGTGAGGGCAATGCAGGGGCACATTGTCTATAAGGAATATGAAAGCAGGATCAGTGGCTGAAAGTTGTTCTTCTCTCTATTATAGCCACAAATAACCATCCTAACCACTATCAGTGACACTCCTGTCCCCTAGTGCCCACCTTGGTCCATTCGCACCTATTGGCGACTGTGCGGTTCCTCTATCATATGCCTCATTGCTTTCTGGTTCTGTTCTCTATTCTGCACATGCTAATAGCATTCAGGACTTGTGCTTGTTGGTTGGTTGTCTTCATCTATTTTGGAGCTTATAGGAGTCTTCTCTGTCTGCTTTAATGTGAGGATGTGAAGCGATTCAAAGGCTATGTTCCATTTCCCCATAATCCCCTTTTGTTCAAATCAGTTTCAGTGGGTTCTCTTATGCATAGAACTAAAAGATGTCTTAAGTGGAATAAAAGCATCTGATCTTTTAACATCACCATGACATAAAGATGAGAAAAATGATGTCCAAGGACACTGGCTTGAGCAGGCACCCATGGCATGTTATTCACTGAGCTGGGATGTCTGAGGGCTGGATCACTGTGTCTCCCCACCATGATCTCCCAAAGGCAAGAGGCAGTAAACTAGGGAGTTTTCTGGCAAGTGAGCTGCCAAACTCCCAGCCACTGAGCCACATCTCCAGGCTCAAATAAGCCATCTTCCTCCTTTTGTATTTCACAATTTGATGACATCTTCCCAGAGCTGTTAACACATCTTTTTTTTGTTTCTGCATGGTCTGAAATATAAGTTTTCTTTTGTGTTTGTACAGCTTTTAGAAAAATTTTCTCTTAATTAATGTGTTGGACATCAAAAAGAAAAGGATGATTTGGGAACCTCCATAGAGGTGAGAATCCTGGTTTGCAATAGACGAATGTGATAAATAGTTTGATTTAAGCTAACTCAATGTACGAAATGCATGTTGCCTCAAAAGGTTAAGGAGCATTTCTTTTTCAAAAGCATTTTCAACCTTGGTTCTCTGGTGGACAACTTTCTAACTGGGTTCCCAGGAGCACACAGAACTCATCAAGATGTCAGAGGCTTCCTTAAGAGGGAAGTGGGGAGTAGAGCCTATCAGGCTTCAAGCTTAGATTAATTTTATGTGAAGACAAGATGCATAAAATGTCATTTGCAAGTGAAGTTCCTCTGCCAAAAGACAGAACGAGGAAAAAAACCCCACTGCCTAATGAACTTAATATGACTGAAAAGATTTATAAATCCTCAGGAAAACATTTATTAAGTAATGGGTTTTCCTTTCTGGTTATTTTATGTTAAGGATTTAAATATGCCTTTAATATAACATCTATTGGCACAGAGTCATAAACTGGAATATATTAGAGAATTGAAGAACTATGGAAATTCCCAAAATTTCTGGAATGAGTTTTTATGAATTAAAAAGTGCTTTTATATTTTTAAACAATCTTAAACTTACAGATAATTTGCAAGGAGAGTATGAGGACTTCCTGTATACCTTTCACCCAGATTCCCCAAAGTTAACATTTTCCCACATTTGCATTACCATTCTTTCTGTATATACATATTTTTAGTATTTATTCTGAATAATTTGGGAGTCACTGGCATACATGACATCTGAATTTCCTTCCTTATATTCTTAAGCACTTCAAGGCACTTTTCATAAAAACAAGGGCATCCTCTTAATCCAGTACTATTATCAAAATCAGGAAATTAACATTGGTGTAATATCATTCCTAATCTAAAGACCCAATTTAGATTTTTTCAGTGGACCCAATAAGTCCTTTATGTAAAAAGAATGGTTCATGATCTTACCAAGAAATTTTAGTCTCCTTTCGTCAGAAACTTGTTTTTGTTTGGTTGTTTGTTTTTCCTTTTTGAGTACAAGCCAGATATTTTTTACAATGCCCTTGGATTTGAGTTTGTCTGATGTGTCCTCATATTTAGATTCAGGTTATGAGTTTGACAAGGTTAACAACTGAGATATCATTGTGTCCTCAGTGCTTTATGTCATTGAGGCACACAATGTCTATTTATCCCATTACTGGTGAAGTTAACTCAGATCACTTGGTGACTGTGGTGTCTGTCTGCCAAATTTCCCCTGGTTTTTTAATTAAAAATTATGGAGAGATAGCTGAAATAAGTATTATGTTCCTCATCAATTTTCACCAGCTGGTTTTAGAATATAGTCATCTAAACCAATGACTACTAGGACAAGAATTAGTTCCATTTTTCCTGTTGTCTCTGTCTTCACCCTATACACAGCCATCCCCCTTCCCACTTCTCCCCATTTCTTACCATACTTGTCACAGGCTCAACACAGTTCTTGTGGAATGACCTCTGTGTAATCTCTCTGCTTGTACCCTCAGCCCCTCCAGACTCCCGACCAGGGACAATGAGATCTTGGTAAGTCATCTCCCATCACTCCTTTGTTCAACCTTTATGGAATCACCTCCCTCACAGTGGAGACTCCCTTCTCAAGGAAACCCCCCTCCTCACAGCGATGCCCCCTCCTCACAGTGTCTCCTCCTCTCTCACAGTGACTCCCCCTCCTCACAGGGCTGCCTGCCCACAGTGACTCCCCCCTCACAGTAACCCCTCCACAGTGGTTCCCCCCTCACAGTGGCTCCCCCTTTCTCACAGTCTATCCCCCCCTCCTCACAGTGACCTGTCCTTCTCCTCCTCCCCACAGTGGCTCTGCTCCCTCACCCTGGATTTCCCACTTCACAGTGTCTTCTCCTTTCTCACAAGGACTCTTTTGCCTCACACTGGCTCCTCCCCTAACAGTGGTGCCTACTGTTCACAGTGACTCCTCTTCCTCCCCACCTCACAGTAGTTCCCCTCTTTCACCTTGACTACCCCCATCACAGTGGCTCCTCCTTTCTCACACTGGCTCCCCCTCCCCACAGTGGCTCCCTCCTTCAAAGTGGCTCCTCCTTCTCACAATATCTCCGCACTTTCCTCACAAAAGCTTCTTCAGCCCTCACAATGGTTCTCAATGGCTTCTAAGGCCCAAATAGCATGTCTGCTGTGTCTAACATCATCTCTCCTCCTCTGGCCACCTCATTTCCTCCTATTCAGCTTTGCTGACCTTGCTTGTCCTTGGCCATACCAGGACTAGCATGTTCGCCTTTTAGGACCCTTGCTGCTCCTTCTGCCATAGTCTTCCCAGATATCATCATGATTAGCCACCTTGCCTCCTTTAAGACTTTATCAAATGCAGCCTCTCTGGGAGGCCTACACCACATGTATTTTTTCATAATGTCATCACCACCTATTTAACTTCTATGATGTTTACTTATTATGGTTTATATTTATTTTCCACCTCCTCCTTCTAGAATGGAAGCCCCGTGAGGCAAGAAGTTGGTGCCTTTTTTGAGCACTGAGGTACCATACATATCTAGAGCAATGCCTGTCACTCAATAGTTGCTCAAAAAGTATTTGTGAAATGAATGAAAAGAGAGAGAAATCTGTATTATAAAAATGATTCTAAACTGAGAAAATATTAAGGTGTTTGTATGAATCTATTAGGTCATCATTCCTCCTAAATTGTTTCTAAAATTTCCTGCTCCTCTCACTCCAGACCCTTTCCTTAGACCACCCCTTCTTGTCCGATATTTTAAAGCACAAACTTCAAACTCATGTTTGCCACATCTATTTCTCTAGTTCAGGACAATCTCTAAGCTACAAGCCCCTGATTTCCATATCTCATGGGCTTTTTTCTGTTCCACAGGATCCTCAGATTCTGCTTGTCTGATCCAAACCCCTTGTCTGATTTTTAAACTGAGTCTTCATCTGACTTTTCTACCTGAGCTATTGTCACAGCCATCATCCAATGGCCAAGCACAAACCAAGAAGTCATCTGAATTCTCTTCTCTCCCCATCACACCCTGGATCCTTGGGATAATATTCCAGATATACTGTTATCCACCATGTTTTCTCTGTTCCTGTGTCTTAACTATGGGTCTCAGCATCCATCATCAAGACCACAGCAATGTTCTCCCAAGCCTAATATACAGCCTAACCCTAGCAGAAAATAGAGGATACACTCAAACTGGGTATTTGAAGACAAATTAATAAGGGGACCATTTGCAACATTGTGGGCAATGGGTAAGAAAACCACAAGGAATATGCCTTGGATCTAGAAACAAAGGAAACTGTCATCACTTCCAGGCTTGAAGAGGCAAGGGAAATGGTGGTTATGGAATTTGGAGACACAGCTGGGTGATGAGGGTCTTACTCTTGGTCAAAGGATTCTAGACTTTCAAGGAGAACCCACAGGAGGTGGTCAGAAAACATAGATATCCCAACTTCTCTCTCCTCCTGGTGTCTTATCTCCTGAAATGTTCACCATTGCTTGAACTTAGCTGGACCCAAGGGAAAGGGGATCTTTTGGTCTCTTGAAGTCAGCCTTCCAGGACACAGAGCAGGGGGAAGTGGTGGAGAGTGGATTGGGGGTGGGGATGGGTGGGTAGAAGGTACTTCAGTGAAATATAAGGCCCTTCCTTGCTCATCTATCCAACCTACCATGTAGCACCCAGGACAAGAACACATGGTTTTGCCACTGCCCACCTTTGTATAAGATGTTCTTCTTCCTAGAATTCCCTTTAGCCTTGATCTTCCTGGAAACTTCCTACACTCCCAGTCTCAGCTTAGCAGCTACTCCCTGAAGAAGGCTTCCTTGATATCCTTTACTAATTAACTTCACTTCCTCTGAGCAGACTTTAGACAAGCATTTGTTAAATTTACATCATATACTTAAAACATGTTTGTAGCAGGAGACCCTAAGATGACCCCCAGTTACTTTTACCTCCTGCTATTTATACTCTTGAGTAATCACCTCCTTTTGAGTGTGACTTAGACCTGTGATTTGCTTCTCACCACTACAATATAACAGTGATAAGAAGTCACTTTTATGAGTAGATTACAAAAGATTGAGCTTGATCCTTTGCTATCAGTGTCTTCTTGCTGCACACCAGGATGAAGCATGCTGCCATGTTAGGGAGATCTAGATGGTAAGGAAATGAGGGTGACCTCCAGTCAATAGCCAGCCATCAACTGATGCTCCCAGTTCAACCCTCAAGGAACAGCCCACAGGCTTGGGAGCAGAATATTCCTTAGTTGAGTCTTCATTTGGAACCCCAGTCCTGGCTGGTGCTCTGATAGAAACCTGTGAAAGACCCTGAAAGACAGGAACCAGTTAATCCTACATTAATCGGAACTTTTATTATGTACTGAGTGAGTGGCATTTTGCTAAATTCATTTAGTCTTCATGGTCCTACATCTCTGGTAGATAATATTATTTCCACATTGTAGATGAGAACAACTGAGGAATAAAGAGGGTAAGTAATTTTATAGGGACAAATAGTGATCACAGGCAAGGTTTGAGGGGAGACAGTCTGGATCCAGGGTGCACATTCATGACTACTCCACTCTCTGACCTTCTTCCTGTGCTCATCTGTCTCCCCGCTATACTTTTCTCTTCCCTCCTATGGGATCCTTGGGGGCAAGGCTTGTGAGCATTTATCACTTATCCATTGTACCTGGCACATATCTAACACATGGTAAGTTTAGTATGTATGGTTAGTAAGCTCTTCATAAATATTTCCTGAGTAGAGACAGTCGAGTTATGTAAAAACATTTTTCTCAGTGCCCATGTGATAAATACAGTCACTTGAGTTCATCTCATGAGCAAGCAAGGTGCATTTGTGTTTCTGGACAACAAAACCATTTTAATTGGCATGGATATCAGTGCTTTGGTTGTGTACTTTTACTTGTTAATCCAGGATAAGAAAGGCAAAGTAGGTCTTATTTTGAGGATCTACATCACTCTATAAGGAGAAATCTGAGCCAATACCAAAACTTGTTGAGAGCCAAGATCCATCACTGATGTCTGCTGTGGGACCAGGCAGAGGAGCAGTGGCAAAGCACCACACACCTCTGCATTTGTTCTCATCTTCCTGCTGAACATGCAAATAACTACAGGCAATACACCACTGGCATTTTTTATTGCAACCAAACTTAGAATCAAAGATCTCTGGCTCTGCTCTGTGCAGAGATCTGAAGAGAAAGAGGAGTCACCATAATGTCAGGGGTAGAGAATTGGAAGGAGGTTAGAACTCGGTTTGGCTCTACGATGCCAAAATGTGCCAAGAAGCAATGAGCAAATATCTCTTTATTAAAAAGCAAATGTTGGGGCGCCTGGGTGGCGCAGTCGGTTAAGCGTCCGACTTCAGCCAGGTCACGAACTCGCGGTCCGTGAGTTTGAGCCCCGCGTCAGGCTCTGGGCTGATGGCTCAGAGCCTGGAGCCTGTTTCCGATTCTGTGTCTCCCTCTCTCTTTGCCCCTCCCCCGTTCATGCTCTGTCTCTCTCTGTCCCAAAAATAAATAAACGTTGAAAAAAAAATTAAAAAAAAAGCAAATGTTGTGTTTAATATACTACACTCAGCCTTTAATAGCATGTTTTCATAACGTCTGTAAATTACAACTGGTTTTGAACTGAAAATATCTTTCCAACCTCACTGCTCAGATCAGACATTTTATTTTGCCACAAAAATCAAATACCACTGAGAGGCTGCTATTGTTTTTACAGAAATTATTATTTGAATGCAACTCATTTTGTTACTTATACTTCTTCCTTCTTCTCATACAAATAAGTTAAAGGGTAGACGTATTTCTAGTTAATGGAAGCAGATTCAACATCACAACTGTTATTTGGGGTGGGCAGAAAAGTTAAGAAGGAAGCCGAGGTATTAGATTTGCAAGTATCTTTAAATGAAATATGTCTTCCCAAATGCTAATTGGTCGTTCAAATGTGTGTGTGTGTGTGCGCGCGCGCGTGCACATGCGCGTGCGTGTGTTTGTGTGTATCTCATAGTTGCCAGAAAATAAATTGCATTTGTGATATAGAAAGATCCCTCCTCTAGTTGTCCTTCAGTAACATCAGCATGCTTAAAGCAGTTTATGCAGATCACATCATCGAGAATGCTAATTTTCTGAGACTTTCCTTTTTATTTTACGTTAACAATAAATTAACACGTTTGTATACAGAGCCACACGTTAAGGTTAGCAGAAGATTGACTTTTCTCTGTAAATAGCAATTATTCACTTGAAAATGCCTTTGGCTAACAGGAAATGTTACATACTGGAAGATTTTTTAATTGCCCAAATCACGAGCTCCTTTGCTCCTAGGACCTCTCAGAGTATATTTGTGGAGAATTGTAAAGGTTGGAATTGTGCCATTATTTTCCATGAATAGGAGGAAGTAGAAAAGGAGTATGGCAAATGTGATGGGTACCCCATACATACCCTCCCACATTCATCATCCTACATTGTGCAGACCAGATGCTAAGAATGCCAACTGCATATACTTGAGACTCCTGGCCACTGAACCATTTCTAGCTGACTAAGCCTGCTCCCACTTATAGGAGAAGCCAGAAATACTGGCAAGTTAATATTCCTCAAGAGATGTCACTGATAGTGACTGAGAGAAGTTGATGGACAGCACCTAACCTCCTTGTATTTTGGATATGATGCCTTCTTATTCTCCCAGATAACCACAGGGGATTGAGTTCCAGTTGCCCAGAGCAGTAACCTATTCAATAAGGCATGCTTTTATTGGCTTTTTCCCCTTCCCTGGTTCAATTTCTCAGTCCCCTAATTGTGGACTTCCTTTCCCAGGGTCACCCCCTTCCCCAATTAACGCTTACTGTGAGTCCTTGACGGGACCAGGGGGACCCACTTAAGGACAGTGAAAAAAAAAATCCTTCAGTTAGTGCTAATGTCCCAACCAGTGTTTTATGAGGCAGAGAAATAAGCAGGCAGAGAGAGAGACACACTACATTCTAAATTTTTAATTGCATTTGTATGAAACCTGCAGAAAGTAATGAGTTTTGAGGCATTTATTGAGCAGAAGACAAAATCAGTCACTCTCCAGCAGTTTGACTAGAATATGCCTGAGCTTTTTCTGAGTGATCTACCAAACTGGACCTGCTACAAAAGTTTTATGTAAGAGTGAAGAGAAAGATAAAACATTTTTTAAAAATCTGCCCTCCAGAAGTAGGAACAATGTAAAGAATAAAATAGACCCACTGTAACCCAGAGAGATTTCTGTTGATATTCTTTGAGATATCATTAAAAGCAAAAAGTTTTCTGAGAAACACAAATGCCTGTAAATTTAAAAGTACCCAGGAGTATAGGGAATATTGTGTCTGTTGAGATGCCTGTCCAGCTCAACAACAACAAAACATACTCAAGATTCTGAGAAATGTCTCCATCTACTCTATATCTGAATCAGACAACTCCTACACATTGGCTTTGATAAATATCAATGCGCTTGAAAATCTTGGTTGATTTTACCCATTTCGGGCATCAGAATCCTGATTATTAAGGTGAGGTAAGGTTCTATGCAGCTTAGAAATATTTCTGTTTGAAACTTTGTGTAGACCTTAATTATATCTATATAATATATAGATATATCTCTATATCTAATGAGAATAGTTGAGCAACTTATCAAATGGGGATTTTACATATTAAAAATTTGGGGCGCCTGGGTGGCTCAGTCGGTTGAGCGTCCAACTTCAGCTCAGGTCACGATCTCACGGTCCGTGAGTTCAAGCCCCGCATCGGGCTCTGGGCTGACAGCTCAGAGCCTGGAGCCTGCTTCCAATTCTGTGTCTCCCTCTCTTTCTGCCCCTCCCCCGTTCATGCTCTGTCTCTCTCTGTCTCAAAAATAAATAAATGTTAAAAAAAATTACCTCGGAGTGACAACAGAAAAAAATATCAGATCAGAAAGCTCTAGGCCCTCATTGTCACATGGAAACACTGAATAAACATGACATATGGAAAAAATACCTTTGTGAGAACTCCAGAGATCAGTTTATCAGCAGCTGCAGCAGCAAAGCAAATGCATAACCAAGAAAAAGCCACATTAATAATGGTAGGAAATTTTGTGGCACTTTGCTTGATCTTACCCTACCTCCTCCCCAGTGCAGTTCTATTAGGAAGAGGCTGCTCAATTCCCACCTCCTTCCTTGTGTTTTAAAGAAAAGAGTAGAACTTGATTGCAACATTCTGGCTTGTTTGGAGGTTGCTCAGTGGATTGGTTTCTGTCTGGCTTGACTTGGAGCACTGAGGGGACTGTGGCATAGATTTGACATTAAGTTGGAGGCTGTGGAAAGCAATGGAAAGTTCCATGGAACAAAACAACTTCAGACTCATGGGCACCTGGGAACATGAAATTACAAGCAGAAGAATTCTAGCTAAGTCACTAAGAAGAAGCAGGGATGAGACTATTATGGAAATTACGTGATTTAAAAACTTGGCTATATGTGAAGGGAAGGGAACTGGAACAAAAGCATGTACAGAGGCCCAGGAAAAAACTTGAGGACCTTTATATTTGAGAGGACCCAGACCCTTTACACTAGACTAATTAGTTAAGATCTGCATGGAGCCAATTCCCAAAGATTGAGATGTGTATCTGTTTTTCAAATGTTCATTTAAAAAATAATCATCCACATTGCTGAGTGAAATAAGTCAGTCAGAGAAGGACAGATACCATATGTTTTCACTCATATGTGGATCTTGAGAAGCTTAACAGAAGTCCATGGGGAAAGCAAAGGGGAAAAATAGTTACAGAGAGGGAGGGAAGCAAACAACAAGAGACTCTTAAATACAGAGAACAAACTGAGGGTGGAAGGAGGGGTGGGGGAGAGGGGAAAATGGGTGATGGACATTGAGGAAGGCACTTGTTAGGATGATCACTTGGTGTTGTATGTAAGCCAATTTGACAATAAGTTATATTAATAAAAATAATAATTAAAATTTAAAAAATTAAAAAAATCACAAGACATACAAAGAAACAGAAAAATAGTGCTCCTTCTAAGGAACAGAATAAAGCCCAGAAACTGATTGTAAAGAAATACAGGTTTCTGATTCTCTTAAAAATATTTTTAAATAACTCTCTTAAATATGCTCATTGAGTTAAAGGAGAATACAACAGAAAACTAAACAAAATTAAGAAAATGATATATAAACAAAATGAGAATATCAACAGAGAGGTAGACAATTTTTATAATAACAAACATAAATTCTAGAGCTGAAAAATGCAATAACTGAATACAGGGTGGGGGTGGGAATGGACCAAAAAAAAAAAAAAAAACTAAAAGAGTTCAATAGCAGACTTAAATAGGTATAGAAAATCAGTGAACATGAAGATAGGTCATTTGAAAGTATTGATACTGAGGACTAAGAGAAAAAAAATGTAAAATGAACACAGCCTAATGAATTTATGGAAAACCATAAGCTGATCAATGTATGTATTATGGCAATCTCATAAGAAGAAGAAGAAGAAAAGGGGATAGAAAGCTTCTTTAAAGATATAATGACTGAAAATTTCTCAAATTAGAGAAAAGAAATGGATACACAAATACAAGAAGTTAAATTAAGTCCAAGTAGGATAATCTGAAGAGACCACACTGAAATACATTATAATCAAAATGTAGAAAGTCAAAGACAAACACTAAATATTAAAAAGAGCAAGATAAAAGTAACTTGCTACCTACAAGGTAGTATCTATAAGGTAGTAGGCAGATTTTTCAACAGAAATCTTGTAGACTAGAAGTCAGTGGAATGAGACATTTAAAGGTATGAAAGAAGACAGACAACTGCCAAATAAAAACATATTATCTGGAAAAACTGTCCTTCAAAAGTAAGGGAGAAATTAAACCTTTCCCAGATAAACCAAAGCTGAGGGAGTTCATAACCACCAGACTTGCTGTAAAAGAAATGCTAAAGGGAGTCCTTCAAATCAAAACAAAAAGATGCTAGTTATTTTAAGCTGTATGAAAATGTAAAGTTCTCTGGGAAAGGTAAATATATGAACCAACTGTTTTTTTGTATTGTCTGTATTATTGCAATTTTCATTCATAAGTCCACTTTAAATTCTTTTATAAGATTTAAAGGACAAAAACATAAAATATATGAAATATATATCTGCAGAATAAACAGAGAAACAAATGATAAATAACTTTTAAAAAGCATAAAAGTAATTATAAACTTAATAGGGACACAATAAATAAAGATGTAAATTATGACATGGATAACATAAAGTGGGAAAGGCAAAAGTATGGAGAAGTAAAGTTTTTTATGTGATTACAGTTAAGTGGTTACCAGTTTAAAATAGATTATTATAACTTTAAGATGTCCTCATAATAACCACACACACACACACACACACACACACACATTTATAGTATATACAAAACAAATCAATCTCAGGTACAGCTCAAGAAAAACATGAAGATCCACAAAGTGAAACACTATGGAAGAGAAGAGAAAGGTAAAGACAGATATTAAAATTTTAAGAGCAGATGCTGTATAGATTTCATCCAAAACACTTTAAAATCTTGATGAATGTGATGCTTTTTCCCACAGATTACACACATTTGCAAAGAAAAGATTAAACAGTGATTGATCCACTACCATAATAGAAACTAAGGTTTCTTGGGGCACCTGGGTGGCTCAGTCAGTTAAGCATCTGTGTCTTGATTTTGGCTCAGGTCATGATCTCACAGTTCATGAGTTCAAACAATGCATCAGGCTCCACACTGACAGTGCCTGGCCTGCTTGAGATTCTCTCTCTCCCCCTCTCTCTGCTTCTCTCTCTCTCTCTCAAAATAAAGAAATAAACTTAAAAAAGAAAAGAAACTGTATGGGGCACCTGGGTGGCTCAGCCCATTAAGTGTCCAACTTCAGCTCAGGTCATGATCTCACGGTTTGTGAGTTTGAGACTGGTGTTGGGCTCTGTGCTGATGGCTCAGAGCCTGGAGCCTGCTTCAGATTCTGTGTCTCCCTCTCTCTCTGTCCCTCCCTGCTCAAGGTCTGTCTCTCAAAAATGAATAAACATTAAAAAAATTAAAGAAAATGTAAAGTTTCTCAAACCTATCCTTTCAAAAGGCCCCACACCCAAATGCTGTTGTATAATAATAACACCTAATTTTTAAGGAATAGATAATGTGTTTATAAAATAAACTGCCCCAGAAAAATACATTTTAAGAGAATATGAACTGGTTGCAAAACCATTCTGAATAAGGCAATTGAAAAAGAAGTAGGAGGAGTAGGAGGAATAGGAGGAGGAGGAGGAGGAGAAAACTAGGAGCCAATTTTACAGATGAATACAAAGACAAAAATAATAAATCAAATATTAGTACATCTAACATTATATTAAAATAATTAATACTCTTACCAAATAGAGTTTCATTCAAGAAAAAGAAGTGGTCAACATTTTTCAATCCATCACTGCCAGAAACCAACATGATCATGGATATTGATAGGAAACCACAGCAACAGCATATTTACTAGCAAAGTGATGGGGATGTTCCAAGCACAACCAAGGCAGTAGCTAGGTTATCCACAAGCCTGCATTTGTTTAACATGATATGTCTTATTTGAGGTAGATATAATTTGTTATGCACACACACACACACACACAGAGAAATATTTTTCAGAGAATAAATATGAAGGAAATATGGAGGAAAATGAAACTGAACTGTTCTATATTTTATAGACTTAAGCTATTACTTTGTAAATAGTAATTTTATATTATGACTATATAAGCTTTTATGATTATATTATTAAATTTCATCGATGGTCTTCAACATGGAGTGAGCCACATTTTAGCACCTTAATAGGTGCAAACATACATAAACATTCCACATCATATGAGAACTCAGGGGTGTGGGAGACCCTTATAAGTTTTTATATGGATTTGGAGTGTCTTTGGGTTTCAAGCTAGAATAGTAAATGTGTTCCCCGTGAATAACTGGAAGACCATTTCTGAAAGAACAAGACATCTGAAAGTTTTATGACTTCTCCAGAAAGCAAAGCCTCCTAAGGCTTCTGGTTTCATCAGAGGTTAGACAAAGTGGAAACTTCTTAGTTTATAAACATGCACATTCTTTTATGGTCTGTTTTTCAGCTGTATTTGATATACATGAGTATAAAACAAAACTCATCAGTTTGTGCCCCTGAAGATTCTTTCTATCTCTTTGGCAGTATTATTCTACTGTTCCTGGAAGCTTCTTGGTAAAAATTGTGAATTTACACTTGATCTCACCAGACTGTATTAGTTAGGATGTTCAGCTAAATCTTTCCCACAGTACTTCAGAGAAGAACGTCTTGATTTGGAAAACTGGATCATAATTCAAAAGCTTTCTTCCAGTTTTTATAGCAAATGAAAGTTTACAGAGTAATTCTGATCTGAGTTTGGAGCATGATGGTTTGCTAACATTGTTTGAAAATGGATTTTCAAAATATTCTCTGTGTTCTGCCAACAAAAGTCAACTATAAGGCTAATTCTTCCTATCTTCATAACTAATTAGTACTACCTATGTATCATCATCTATCATTTTTCTATTTATGCATACTGCCTACTCCCAGAAAAGACTAGAAACTACATAACAGCAACAACAAAAATTTATACTATTAAAATAAATTTTAAAAACTTAATCTTTTATTATTGGTCATGGTAATTAGGAAGGAGGCAATAGTGAAGATAAATTTTTCCCCCCAAATGGATGTCTCTTCAAGCATGAAGAGTACCCAAATTTCATAGTATCCAAAGCAGAAAAAAGAAAAAAAAATGGGTTGCAAAGCTTTCCTTATAATAAAATAAATTAGGTTATTTTGTTAGGAGAGACAAAGTCTTCTCCAAGTATTTCAGTTCTTAGAAAAATCGTTTCCTCAGATTTAAAAAAAAAATGGGATGACCTAATTGCCAGTATGGTCAATAGAAATTTCTAATGCCAAACTCTGTATAGGGCAAGAGCACTTCTATGTAAATCCAAACTCCATGGACATGCTCATAGAAAGATGTAAAATAGAATTAAGAAGATGGTGGCAAAGGAGGACGCTGGGCTCACTGCATCCTGCTGATCACTTAGATTCCACCCACATCTGCCTAATTTACCCCAATAACCACCAGAAGACTAGCAGAATGGACTCTCTGGGGCCAAGCATAGATGAGAGGCCCACAGAAGAGGGTAGGAAGGGTGGAGAGGCAGTGGGCACTAAACGGACTGGCAGGAGGGAGCCAGGGCGGTGGAGGGGCAGCCAGTCCACCCGGCAAGGCAGAGCCCCCAAGTCTGGCTCCACAAGCAGAGGGGCAAGATGGAGCGTGTTCTGACAGCCAGTGGGACTTAACATCTGGAATGTGATAAGTCAACAGCTCTGCTGGGGGGGCGGGAGGGAGAGTTGTTGAGCCCCTGAGGACAGAGCTCAGCTTGCCAGGGAACAAAGGCGCTGGGAAGTGCCATCTCCCTTGCCCATCCCCTAGCCAAAATCTGAAAGGGAGCCAGTTCCTGTCATGGAACTTGCTTGCACCACGCAAACACCCATCACTGTGCTTCTGCAGATTGATCCCTCCAACAGGTCTGCCTCCCTCCTGGTGCCACAAGGGCCCCTTCCAAAGTGGACCACTGAAGGCAAAGCGAGCTGAGCCTGCCCCTCCTGCCACTGTGCACCTTGCAGATCAACCCCGGCTAATACGCCAGATCCCATTGAAGCAGCACCACAAACCTGGCAATGTGCAAGTAGCCCAGACAGAGGCCACACCACTCTGCAGTGAGTCCTGCCCCTGGGAGAGGGGATGAGAAGGTACACAACAGTCTGACTGGGGCCCCAGTGGTGGGCTGGGGCAGAATCAGGTCTGACTGCAGCCCCACCCACCAATGCAAGTTATTCCAGACAGCACAGAGGAAGACCCTGCAGTTCTGTGCCACTCCAGGGACTATCCAAAATGATGAAACAGAGGCATTCTCCTCAAAAGACACTCCAGGAAGTAGCGACAGCTAACGAACTGATGAAAAACAATTTAAGCAATATAGCAGAAAATGAATTTAAGATAATAGTCATAAAATCACTGGGCTTGAAAAAAGTATAGAGGACAGCAGAGAATCTATTGCTACAGAGATCAAGGGACTAAGAAACAGTCAGGAACAGCTAAAAAATGCTATAAGTGAGCTGCAAAATAAAATGTAGGTGACCACAGCTTGGATTGAAGAGGCAGAGGAGAGAATAGGTATATTAGAAGATAAAATTATGGAAAGAGAAGAAGCGGAGAAAAAGAGAGATAAAAAAATCCAGGAGTATGAGGGGAGACTTAGAGAACTAAGTGACATAATTAAGCGAAATAATGTATGCATAATTGGGATTCCAGAGGAGGAAGAGAGAGGGAAAGGTGCTGAGGGTGTACTTGAAGAAATAATAGCTGAGAACTTCCCTGAACTGGGGAAGGAAAAAGGCATTGAAATCCAAGAGGCACAGAGAACTCCCTTCAGATGTAACTTGAATTGATCTTCTGCATGACATATCATAGTGAAATTGGCAAATATAAGAATAAAGAGAGAATTCTGAAAGCAACTAGGGATAAACATGCTCTAACATATAAAGAGAGAACGATAAGACTCATCACAGATCTGTCTACTGAAACTTGGCAGGCCAGAAAGGAATGGCAGGAGATCTTCAATGTGATGAACAGAAAAAAATATGCAGCCGAGAATCCTTTATCCAACAAGTCTGTCATTTAGAATAGAAGGAGAGATAAAGGTCTTCCCAAACAAACAAAAACTGAAGGAATTCGTCACCACTAAACCAGCCCTACAAGAGATCCTAAGGGGGATCCTGTGAGACAAAATACCAGAGACATCACTGCAAGCATGAAACCTACAGACATCACAATGACTCTAAACCCATATCTATCCATAATAACACTGAATGTAAATGGACTAAATGTGCCAACCAAAAGACATAGGGTATCAGAATGGATAAAAAAACAAGACCCATCTATTTGCTGTCTACAAGAGACTCATTTTAGACATGAGGACACCTTCAGATTGAAAGTGAGGAGATGGAGAACTATCTATCAGGCTACTGGAAGTCAAAAGAAAGATGGAGTAGCCATACTTATATCACACAAACTAGACTTCAAATTAAAGGCTGTAACAAGAGATGAAGAAGGGCATTATATAATCATTACAGGGTCTATCCATCAGGAAGAGCTAACAATTATAAATGTCTATGTGCCAAATAAGGGAGCCCCCAAATATATAAAATAATTAATCACAAACATAAGCAAACTTATTGATAAGAATGTGGTAATTGCAGGGGACTTTAATACTCCACTTACAACATTGGATAGATCATCTAGACACAGGATCAATAAAGAAACAGGGACCCTGAATGATACACTGGATCAGATGGACTTGATAGATGTATTTAGAACTCTGCATTCCAAAGCAACAGAGTATACTTTCTTCTCGAGTGCACATGGAACCTTCACCAAGATAGATCACATACTGGGTCACAAAACAGCCTTTCATAAGTATACAAGAATTGAGATCATACCATGTATACTTTCAGACCACAATGCGATGAAGCTTGAAATCAACCACAAGAAAAAGTCTGGAAAACCTCCAAAAGCATGAAGGTTAAAGAACACCTTACTAAAGAATGAATGGGTCAACCAGGCAATTAGAGAAGAAATTAAAAAATATATGGAAACAAACGAAAATGAAAATACAACAATCCAATTGCTTTGAGATGCAGCAAAGGCAGTCCTGAAAGGAAAATACATTACAATCCAGACCTATCTTGAGAAACATGGGGCGCCTGGGTGGCGCAGTTGGTTAAGCGTCCGACTTCAGCCAGGTCACGATCTCGCGATCCGGGAGTTCGAGCCCCGCGTTGGGCTCTGGGCTGATGGCTCGGAGCCTGGAGCCTGTTTCCGATTCTGTGTCTCCCTCTCTCTCTGCCCCTCCCCCGTTCATGCTCTATCTCTCTCTGTCCCAAAAATAAATAAACGTTGGAAAAAAAAAAGAGAAACAAGAAAACTCCCAAATACAAAATTTAACAGCACACCTAAGGGAAATAGAAGCAGAACAACAAAGACACTCCAAATCCAGCAGAAGAAGAGAAATAATAAAGATCAGAGCACAAATAAACAATATAGAATCTAAAAAAAAGTAGAGCAGATCAATGAAACCAAAGGTGTTTTTTTTTGAAAAAAGAAACAAAATTGATAAACCTCTAGCCAGGCTTCTCAAAAAGAAAAGGTAGATGACCCAAATAGATAAAATCATGAATGAAAATGGAATTATTACAACCAATCCCTCAGAAATATAAGCAATTATCAGAGAATACTATGAAAAATTATATGCCAACAAACTGGACAACCTGGAAGAAATGGATAAATTCCTAAACACCCACACACTTCCAAAACCCAAAGAAGAAGAAATAGAAAGCTTGAACAGAACCATAACCAGCGAAGAAACTGAATCAGTTATCAAAAATCTCCCAACAAATAAGAGTCCAGGACCAGATGGCTTCCCAGGGGAGTTCTACCAGACGTTTAAAGCAGAAATAATACCTTCTCAAGCTATTCCAAGAAATAGAAAGGGAAGGAAAACTTCCAGACTCATTCTATGAAGCCAGCATTGCTTTGATTCCTAAACCAGACAGAGACCCAGTAAAAAAAGAGAACTTCAGACCAATATCCCTGATGAATATGGATGCAAAAATTCTCAATTAGATACTAGCAAATCGAATTCAACAGCATATAAAAAGAATTATTCACCATGATCAAGTGGGATTCATTCCTGGGTTGCAGGGCTGGTTCAACATTCGCAAATCAATCAACATGATACATCACATTAATAAAAGAAAAGAACCATGTGATCCTGTCAATCGATGCAGAAAAAGCATTTGACAAAATTCAGCATCCTTTCTTAATGAAAACCCTCGAGAAAGTCAGGATAGAAGAAACATACTTAAAGATCATAAAAGCCCTTTATGAAAAGTCCACAGCTGATATCATCCTCAATGGGGAAAAACTGAGAGCTTTCTCCCTGAGATCAGGAACACAACAGAGATGTCCACTCTCACCGCTGTTGTTTCACATAGTGTTGGAAGTTCTAGCATCAGCAATCAGACAACAAAAGGAAATCAAAGGCATCAAAATTGGCAAAGATGAAGTTAAGCTTTCACTTTTTGCAGATGACATGATACTATACATGGAAAATCTGATAGACTCCACCAAAAGTATGTTAGAAATGATACATAAATTTAGCAAAGTTGCAGAATACAAAATCAATGTACAGAAATCAGTTGCATTCTTATACACTAACAATGAAGCAACAGAAAGACAAATAAAGAAACTGATCCCATTCACAATTGCACCAAGAATCATAAAATACCTAGGAATAAACCTGACCAAAGATGTAAAAGATCTGTATGCTGAAAACTATAGAAAGTTTATGAAGGAAATTGAAGAAGATATAAAGAAATGGAAAAACATTCCATGCTCATGGATTGGAAGAATAAATATTGTTAAAATGTCAATACTACCCAAAGTTATCTACTCATTCAATGCAATCCCAATCAAAATTGCACCAGCATTCTTCTAGAAGCTAGAACAATCAATCCTAAAATTTGTATGGAACTACAAAAGGCCCTGAATAGCCAAAGAAATTTTGAAGAAGACCAAAGCAGGAGGCATCACAATCCCAGACTTTAGCCTCTAATACAAAGCTGTAATCATCAAGACAGCATGGTATTGGCACAAAAACAGACACATAGACCAATGGAATAGAATAGAAACCCCAGAACTAGACCCACAAACGTATGGCCAACTAATCTTTGGCAAAGCAGGAAAGAATATCCAATAGAAAAAAGACAGTCTCTTTAACAAATGGTGCTGGGAGAACTGGACAGCAACATGCGGAAGGATGAAACTAGACCACTTTCTTACACCATTCACAAAAATAAACTCAAAATGGATAAAGGACCTAAATGTGAGACAGGAAACCATCAAAACCCTAGAGGAGAAAGCAGGAAAAGACCTCTCTGATCTCAGCCACAGCAATTTCTTACTTGACACATCCCCAAAGGCAAGGGAATTAAAAGCAAAAATGAACTATTGGGACCTCATGAAGATAAAAAGCTTCTGCACAGGAAAGGAAACAATCAGCAAAACTAAAAGGCAACCAACAGAATGGGAAAGCATATTTGCAAATGACATATCGGACAATGGGCTAGTATCCAAAATCTATAAAGAGCTCACCAAACTCCACACCCGAAAACAAATAATCCAGTGAAGAAATGGGCAGAAAACATGAATAGACACTTCTCTAAAGAAGACATCCAGATGGCCAACAGGCACATGAATAGATGCTCCATGTCGCTCCTCATCAGGGAAATACAAATCAAAACCACACTCAGATATTACCTCATGCCAGTCAGAGTGGCCAAAATGAACAAAACAGGAGACTATAGATGCTGAAGAGGATGTGGAGAAATGGGAACCCTCTTGCACTGTTGATGGGAATGAAAACTGGTGCAGCCGCTCTGGAAAACAGTGTGGAGGTTCCTCAAAAAATTAAAAATAGATCTACCCTATGACTCAGCATTAGCACTGCTAGGAATTTACCTAAGGGATACAGGAGTACTAATGCATAAGGGCACTTGTACCCCAATGTTTATAGCAGCACTCTCAACAATAGCCAAATTATGGAAAGAGACTTAATGTCCATCAACTGATGAATGGATAAAGAAATTGTGCTTTATACACACAATGGAATACTACTTGGCAATGAGGAAGAATGAAATATGGCCTTTTGTAGCAACATGGATGGAGCTGGAGAGTGTTATCCTAAGTGAAATAAGTCATACAGAGAAGGACAGATTCCATATTTCTTCATTCCTATGTGGATCCTGAGAAACTTAACAGAAGACCATGTGGGAGGGGAAGAAAAAAAGTGGTTAGAGAGGAGGGAGCCAAAACATAAGAGACTCCTAAAAACTGAGAACAAACTGAGGGTTTATGGGGGGTGGGAGGGAGGGATAGGTGGGTCATGGGTATTGAGGAAGGCACCTGTTGGGATGAGCACTGGGTGTTGTATGGATACCAATTTGACAATAAATTTCATTTAAAAAATGCTTAATAAAAAAAAAAGAAAGATGTAAAATAATGGAGTTCTGGGTGGAGCTCTCTCCTGAGCTATTAGGCATGAGATAAAGTGTAGGGAATCTGAAGTAAAAGGGAAGGGAAGTATGTGTTAGACTAGTTGTGTAAAGCATGGGAAGTTTGGGACTGAATGATAATCACTGAGAATTAGAGTGTCCTGGGAATCATATTTCCCTAAATAAACACAGATTCCAGAAACACATGATATCTGAAATTCCCTGGCGGCTCTTTGCCCCTTCCACAACCATCTTGCACATGCAGGCAATCAATAAATATTTACTGAATAGGTGTCTCACATTCTATCAATAGGTGATCCTAAGAATGTCCTGTTTCTCTCAACACTTCATTTCATAAACTCTTGTCTGAAAAAAAAAAGTAAAATAAGCATGATAACTTTAAGTGAGAGAGGTTCTTTACTGCATGACATTTATATAGTTGGAGTTGAGGTGAAGAATCTATACTTTTTTTTTCTTTATATTACTAATCTTTTGAATGTCACATGCACAGTTAGCAGTCAACTGAGATGCTCTATAAGACTTACTTCTTTGGAGAAACACAAATTTAGCAGGACACAGTGTTCCATCTGTTCTGTGAGGAAGAATATTGGTAGACACTCAAGTGGTACAACCAAAGGCACTAAAGCATTGAGCCAAGAATGTACTCTGGATCTTTCAGAAGAACAGTCTAAGTTCTTGGACATCCACTTATTTCCATTCACAGAAACCATCTCCTCTTGAAATTTTATTTTCCTGAGATGTCAGTAAAAGCAACTACTATTTTGGCCTTCTGTGAGACTATCGCCTCCCCCCCCCCTTTTTAAAAATAACCTTGTTTTCTATTGAAAAGTTTATGGTGTTTTGTTTTGTTTACTTTTTGCTCATCATTAATTTGTTCATTCACTCAGTGGTTTGACTGGAATATATTGACTATCAAGATGATATGTATCAGGGAGAGCCAATGAATAAAACAGTCATTCTCTTCAGTGGTACTGGAGTAGACAAGCGGTCAGTGCATCTGTGAGGAATAACTGCTAGAGGAGCATAGAGGATAAATAATTATATCCAATGTGGGGAAATCACACATAGCTTTGCAAAACTTCAGATAATCCCAAACTATAGGACATTCATCAAAATAAATGATGAATGCTCATTACAGATGTCAAGGGCATGAAGAGAAAGACTATGGAACCATCACAGTTTTCAGAAGATCAAAGAAACACAACAATTACATGTAAAGTGAGATATTGGATTGGACCCCAGAAGAGGAAAAAAAGACACCTGTGGAAAGACTAGCAATCCAGTGAAATTCAAATTCATTCTTAGTTTATTTAATGGTATTGCACCAACATAAATATCTTGGTTTTGATACGTGTACTACGGTTAGGTAAGATTTTTGGCATTAAGGAAAGATGGGGAAATAGTACAGGGACTCTGTATTACTTTTGCATGGTCCTATATATCTAAAATTATTTTAAAATATAAGTTAAAAATCTGGATAGCTTCACAGAAGAGGTGTTATTTAAATGGGTCTTTAGAGAAAAGAATTTCAGAGACAGCGATGAAGGAAGAAGAGATCAAGAAGAGGGATAAAATAGCATGTTTTTAAAAAGGCCAAGTTAGCTACGGCTGCTCTGTCGGTGTGTGGAAGGAGGAATTAGAGTTAGCAGTGTAAAATAACACAGAGACTGTAAAGATTTCTGGTTAGAGAGATGTCAGAAGTTATTCCTGAGCATAGAAGTAACATTATTGACAATATCATTTAAAAACAGAGGGATAGTTGGAAGGTGTGGGTTAAACAGGGGCAGAAGGGCAGTCAATAAGACCAGAAAGTCATCTTCTGAGATAATTAGGAGAGAAAAGTTCATGTCTTTCAACCAGTATCATGGTTGGAGGCAAGGCAAAGATTTGAGAGCCATTCTTTAAGGGTGTGGTGAATGGGCAAGGGGACTTATATGACCCAATGTTCATCCTACTCACAGCCACTGTTTTCTGGTAATTATGTATGCTTCATTGATGATGTAAAGGGACAAGAGCTTGGCCAACGGAAGATATTAATTCAGATAAGGAGTCTACAGTCCACTCTTTTCATTCTCCTTCTTTGGGCGGACAATCTAGAGCAAAGAAGTCCTCAGGCCACCAAAAGAGGCTTCTTGACCATCAATTTACTCTTTACCAAGCTTCACATTAGTTAATAATGAATGAATCAGCTTCATATGTAGATGATTTCTCTTAGTTTGACATGTAGATTTAACATTTTTAAAGGGGAAGGGCTTTACAAAATGTGTTTGGGGTTTTGTTCAGCTGAAAACACCTTGGAAATTGTTGGAAAATAAGGGAATGTCCTCAGGCTCTTCAATCCTGTTTGTTTTGCTATCTGAATTTTTGGAGTATGACTATCTTTTTAAAGTGTAGAGTTTTCCAGACTTCAGGATTGAGTCCAACATTGCATTCCCAGAGGGCACTGGTGAACTATCAGAATGTCTAGCAAGGGAGGGCTCCTGGAGACCACCCTCACTTGGCTGCTCTGATAGTGCTGAAATCAGGGTCTGGATTAGATTTCTTGGTCTGATACACTTCTCTTGAAGTTGCCTTCTGATCAACAGGGCAGGCAGACAAAGATGGTAGCATAGTGTCTTCAAAATTCTGAGAGTTAAGTTATCAGGTCAACATGGAAAATTCAAAAGCACCTTAAAGACAAATGGTTTCTAAGTTTAAGAATTAGGAAGAACTATCGATGTGATGAATCACATTAATTGTTTTGCAGATATTGAACCAGCCCTGCATCCCAGGTAAAAATCCCACTTGGTCATGGTGAATAATTTGTTTTTAATGTATTGTTGGATCTGGTTGGCTAATATCTTGTTGAGGATTTTTGCGTCTATATTCATCAGGGAAATCGGTCTATAGTTCTCCTTTTTAGTGTGGTCTCTGTCTGGTTTTGGAATCAAGGTAATGCTGGCTTCATAGAAATAGTCTGAAAGTTTTCCCTCCATTTCTATTTTTGGAACAGTTTCAAGAGAATAGGTGTTAAGTCTTCCTTAAATGTTTGGTAGAATTCCCCTGGAAAGCCATCTGGCCCTGGACTCTTGTTTTTTGGCAGAGTTTTGACTACTAATTCGATTTCCTTACTGGTTATGCATCTGTTCAAATTTTCAATTTCTTCCTGTTTCAGTTTTGGTAGTGTATATGTTTCTAGGAATTTGTCCATTTCTTCCAGATTACCCATTTTATTGGCATGTAATTGCTCATAATATTCTCTTATTATTGTTTTTATTTCTGTTGTGTTGGTTGTGATCTCTCCTCTTTCTTTATTTTATTTCTTTGGGTCCTTTCCTTTTTCTTTTTTATCAAACTGGCTAATGGTTTCTCAATTTTGTTAATTCTTTCAAAGAACCATCTTCTGGTTTCATTGATTTGTTTTACTGGGGTTTTTTTTTTGTTTGTTTCAATAGCATTAATTTCTGCTCTAATCTTTATTATTTCCTGTCTTCTGGTGGTTTTGGGTTTTATTTGCTGTTATTTTTCCAGCTCCTTAAGGCATTAAGTTAGGTTGTGTATCTGAGATCTTTCTTCCTTCGTTAGGAAGGCCTGGATTGTTATGCAGAGAAAGCATTTGACAAAATACAGCATCCTTTCTTGATAAAAACCCTCAAGAAAGTCAGGATAGAAGGATCATACCTCAAGAGCATAAAAGCCATATACAAAAGACCCAATGCTAATACCATCCTCAATGGGGAAAAACTGAGAGCTTTCCCCCTAAGTTCAGGAACAAGACAGGGATGTCCACTCTCGCCACTGTTATTCAACATAGTATTGGAAGTCTTAGCCTCTTCAATCAGACAACACAAAGAAATAAAAGGCATCCAAATCAGCCAGGAGGAGATCAAACTTTCACTCTTTGCAGATGACATGATACTCTATATGGAAAGCCCAAAAGATTCCACCAAAAAACTGCTAGAACTGATTCATAAATTCAGCAAAGTTGCAGGATATAAAATCAACGCACAGAAATCGGTTGCATTACTATACAGCAACAATCAAGTGACAGAAGGAGAAATCAAGGAATCAATCCAATTTACAGTTGCACAAAAAAACATAAAATACCTACGAAAAAATCTAACCAAAGAGGTGAAAAATCTATACACTGAAAACTATAGAAAGCTTATGAAAGAAATTGAAGAAGACACACACAAAAAAATGGAAAAAGACTCCATGCTCCTGGATAGGATGAAGAAATATTGTTAAAATGTCATTACTACCCAAAGCAATCTACATATTCAATGCAATCCCTATGAAAGTAACACCAGCATTCTTCACAAAGCTAGAAGAAATAATCCTAAAATCTTTATGGAACCATAAAATATCCTGAATAGCCATAACAATCTTGAAAAAGAAAACCAAAGCAGGAGGCATCACAATCCCAGACTTCAAGCTATACTACAAAGCTGTAATCATCAAAAGAGTATGGTACTGGCACAAGAACAGACACTCAGATCAATGGAATAGAATAGGAAACCCAGAAATGGACCCACAAACATTTGGCCAACTAATCTTTGACAAAGCAGGGAAGAATATCCAATGGAATAAAGACAGTCTCTTCAGCAAGTGGTGCTGGGAAAACTGGACAGTGACATGCAGAAGAATGAACCTGGACCACTTCTTACACCATACACAAAATAAACTCAAAATGGATTAAAGACCTAAATGTAAGACATGAAGCCATCAAAATCCTCGAGGAGAAAGCAGGCAAAAACCTCTTTGATCTTGCCCATAGCAACTTCTTTCTCAACACGTCTCCAGAAGCAAGGGAAACAAAAGCAAAAATGAACTAGTGGGACCTCATCAAAATAAAAAGCTTCTGCACAGTGAAAGAAACAATCAGCAAAACTAAAAGGCAATCAACAGAATGGGAGAAGATATTTGCAAATGACGTATCAGATAAAGGATTAGTATCCAAAATCCATAAAGATCTTATCAAACTCAACACCCAAAAAACAAATAATCCAGTGAATAAACAGGTGAAAGACATGAATAGACACTTCTCCAAGGAAGATATCCAGATGGCCAACCAACACATGAAAAAAATGCTCAACATCACTCATCATCAGGGAAATACAAATCAAAACCACAACATTAACAACTCAGGCAACAGACGTTGGCAAGGATGTGGAGAAAGAGGATCTCTTTTGCATTGTTGGTGGGAATGCAAGCTGGTGCAGCCACTCTGGAAAACAGTATGGAGGTTCCTCAAAAAAATAAAAATAGAATTACCCTATGACCCAACAATCACACTACTAGGCGTTTATCCACGGGATGCAGGTATGCTGCTTCAAAGGGAAACATGCACCCCCATGTTTATAGCAGCACTGTCAACAATAGCCAAAGTATGGAAAGAGCCCAAATATCCCTCGATGGATTAATGGATAAAGAAGATGTGGGGGCGCCTGGGTGGCGCAGTCGGTTAAGCGTCCGACTTCAGCCAGGTCACGATCTCGCGGTCCGTGAGTTTGAGCCCTGCGTCAGGCTCTGGGCTGATGGCTCAGAGCCTGGAGCCTGTTTCCGATTCTGTGTCTCCCTCTCTCTCTGCCCCTCCCCCGTTCATGCTCTGTCTCTCTCTGTCCCAAAAATAAATAAACGTTGAAAAAAAAAAAAGAAGATGTGGTATACACACACACACACACACAATGGAGTATTACTGGTCAATCAAAAAGAATGAAATCTTGCCATTTGCAACTACGTGGATGGAACTGGAGGGTATTATACTAAGTGAAATTAGTCAGAGAAAGACAAAAATCATATGACTTCACTCATATGAGGACGTTAAGAGACAAAACAGATGAACATAAGGGAAGGGAAACAAAAATAATATCAAAACAGGGAGGGGGACAAAACAGAAGAGACTCATAAATATGGAGAACAAACTGAGGGTTGCTGGAGGGGTTGTGGAGGGGGTATGGGCTAAATGTGTAAGGGGCATTAAGGAATCTACTCCTGAAATAATTGTTTCACTATATGCTAATTAATCTGGATGTAAATTTTAAAAAATAAAAAAATAAAAAAACAAGAATTAGGAAGAACTAGTGAGACTTGTTTCTAGCCTAAGATGCTGCCATTTTTGGAGACTTTCACAACTGAGAATCAGGCCCTAGGGCATGGCAGGACATGTGAGGACACCATGTGGGATATCATGGCTGTCAATAACTGACTATTCTGATGACATCCAGAGCAAAATGTCAAGAAGTAAGAGGAGTTTAAGCATATAGTGGAATGTGACCATGGGAGGCTATTTTGACTAAGACTTGTATGGAGTTGACGGCTTCCTGGGAAAGAACCAGGAAAAAAGGGAAAAAAAAAGAAGAAAAAGCTGACTAGCCCCACCCTTCCTTGCTAAGAGAAGGAGCCAAATGGCAGAAAAGAAAGGACGTTAGTAGACCAGAAGGAAAATGAGATGGGAAGAGGGAAGTATCTTGTAGCCCTGAAATACACTGGTGTTGGATCAAGTTAGATGGGGATTCAAGCCCCTCATCAGCACTCACTGCATCCAGTTAATTAACCTCACTGACCTCAGAGACCTCATCCATCAAATGCGGATAATAGATGTACCTTGCAGAGCTATTCTGTAGAAGAATGCATGTAAAGTACTTGGTATGTGGTCAGATACCAAACTAAAAAAAAAAAATTAATGAGGACAGAAACAGAAGGTATGTTTCAAGGAAAAATTCACCACCACAGAAGCTGAGGAGATGTAAGACCAAGAGAGGAGTGGGACTCTTCCTCCTCATCTCCCAAGTGGGATGAAACGTGCCTAAATTTTGAAAATAGACAGACTTGGGTACCGAATTTCCTTTCTGTGCTAGGGGAATCATCTGCAGACATGTCACTTCTCTGAACCCCCAGAACTTGCTGTTTTCACAATGGGGCTACAGTTACCTCAAGGCTCTACAGCAGTCCCCTCTGGATTCTCTTAGAAGAATCCAGGTTGTGGGAACCATCAGCCTAAAACTTCTTCCTTCCTGGAGATTTCTGCTACCAGTTCTTTGTTGAATCACCCTTGTCTTCATGATTCCACACCTTTCAGTGGAACTATTTTTTCTCAGATATATACATATGTATGTTTTGTTTTATTTATTTATTTATTTATTTATTTACTTATTTATTAGTTTTTCACTGAATTACCATTGGGCAGAATACCAGAGACTATCCAGGCTAACTGAAGCAGAAAGTTTGGGGTGGGGCCCAGTGGTTTGTAAACCACTGAACCAGCTCACCAGGGCATGCTGAGGCTAGCTTAGAACAACTGCTCTACCTCCTTAATTCACTGTAAATTCATATCCACTCAATCAATCATGATATCATAAGAGTAAGTTAATTTCTTACTACTTCTGGTTTGTTGTTGTTGTTGTTGATTTACTCTAGAAGTGTCTAGAGCTATGCTTTATGGGTTTTTTTTCTTTGTTAATGGGTATGTAACATGCAGCTGCGTATCACTGTGGGTGGTACCATACATTAACATTTGCTATCCCTTTTGCTCTAATACAGATTATCACTTTATGTGTTAGCCCCATGCTTGTCTAATATTATTGTGATGTCTAGGTTTCTTTTCATTAACATTGGCCTGGTAAGTCTTTGCCCATTCTGTTTGTATTTGTTCCTTTTATATGTATCTCATTCTGCAAGTCTTTCATCAAATAGGTATGTTTATCCTACCTTCATTTATTAGTGTTACTTCATCTAAATGTACTGATTGAACATTACATTTTATCTTTTATGTGTCATTAGCTTAATTTTCAATATACTGTCCATTTCCCTTATTTACTTTAGGAATTGCCTTATATTTTTTTATTTGCTCTCCTTCTCTCTTCCCTCCTTCCCCCCTCCATTTTCTTCCCTCCTTCTCTCCTTGCCTCTTTTCCTCTCTCTCTTCCTCTCCCTCCTTCTCTCTCCCTCTCTCTCTCTCTGTCTCTCTCTCTCTCTTTTCATGTACATGTATTTTCCTTCTGGTAATTTGGAGGATATGTAGTATATTTTTAGTTTGTCTAGCTGTCATTATGATTCATATGCTATAGTTACAAATAATATGTATACTTATGCCTTCATTTAAGAAACATAGATAGTGTCTATAGATTTTATGTCCCTATTTTTGCCCCTATGATATTTTTTTATTTCTTTTTGTGGTCCTTTTTACTATAGCGATATACTTAGAGCTTTCTTTAACTTAGAGAGTATAAGGAGAGGTCCTTTCTTATTTTTCTGCTTTGGTAGTAGCAGAAGAGCTGGAAGGGCATCCCCCAGTCTACCCCACCAACACAGAAATACTGATTTACAGCTGGACCCAGTCTGGTCTCTGTTGCAAAATATCAACACACAACTTTCCTGTGGAGAGAAAGACTCAGTGAAATGATAAAATGCCTCTGACAAGTAAATTGCACTTGTTAATCTTAGAATTGTCTTTATCAGTTTAATCTATTCTTTGGCATGCATAGTAAGTAAACAGATTTTATTTCTGAATGATAAATATGGGGAGAATAGAGAGGCTCTTGCACTGACATTAATTAAGTCCTTTGAGAAAGGAGTGATTCATGATTGTGCCAACTGGAAAAATGTCACTCTGGCTAGACTCATTTTACTAGTTTGAGATAAAAAAATGTCACCGTACTTTTTTAAAGGTTTGTTACAGGGCCCTGGATAAAGAATGTATCTTAAAACAACCCAGAACAAACTACTTCCTTATATAGCTATCTAACATTTACAGGGTTTTTTCCCTCTTAAAAAATTTAATTTAATTTAATTTAGCTTCTAATAGTTAAAATCACCATTTTCCCCAACTTTTTCACTACTTCTTTCCCTCCCAAGCTCATAGTTAATTGGCTAGAACTTTCTTCTCTTTTGGCTGCTGTACTCCACTCTCCCAGTCCTCCATGTCTAAAAATGGAGGTCCTTTCCCAGATGTTTGGAGAGACAAAAAGCTACCCACCTAATTAGAGGCATTCTAGGGGGCTTACACCTAACAGATCACATTTATAGATAAAAGGAAAATATTTCCCACACACCTAGTGCCCTGAGTTTAGGAACCTTGCTGCTACCACCTTCATAAGGGATTATGAATTCCTGAAAGATTATTTCTGAATGAAAAAGAGAGTAGGTTGTGTGCTCAGAATAGTATCCTTGTCTTTATTGCCTTGGTCTTCATGAAAACACCTTCAGAGAATTCAGGGGCACTCTGAGGGTGGAGGTGATTCTTGTAAAGTTTAAGGAATAAGAAATAGTGCAGGTGGGCCTTGACCAAGGGATTCCATTGACTCCATGTTCCTTTATTCTGTGAGTAGCAGCTCCTCAGATACTTGGCATGACTGGGCAGCTGGGCAGCTGGTGGTAGCATGAACACCCTCTGGAGAAAGGAAAGAGATGGAAGGGATTTTTCTCCAGATTTTCTGGCTATGTTACTTGGGTTGCATTGGCTATGAGTGAGGCCATTCCAAAGACAGCATAGAAACAGCTAGAGTTGTCTTGGCAACATCTGATAAAAAATATCTGCTACTCTGCTATCTTCACTGTTTTTGTAGATTATAGACTATTCACTGTGTTTCCTTAAAGGAAACACTGTAAAATGTATTTATTTATCTATCTATCTATCTATCTATCTATCTATTTATTTTGATATTTAAGCTCTCCAGTGGCCAAGGTCTTTATTTTGACAAGCACACCTGAATGCACACCCTCCCTCTCCTCTTTGTAGCAGATATTGCTGGTTTCTTGCTCATACCTTCTCAGCACTCATTTCTACATTCGAAGGCTCCCTAGTCTGCACTTGTTCTCACTGTAGAACACACTCATTTTTCCCATAGAGCAAACCAGAAGCACCAGAGAATCAATATGCCCCCTAAAACAGCCTCTGACCAATGTTGGATGGGTTACGGAGGATACCTGAACTTCCTTGCCCCTCAGGTGGGCTGACTGTGGCCTGTTATTCAGATATCCTAAATGAGATGCAACTCACTTGCCTTCAGCATTAACCTCTTGATGAAGAATCCTTGATGGGATAATCATATAAGGTATACCAGCTGGGAAGTAGTGAGTAGGGAGAACATGAGGGTTACTCAAGGCAAGGAGACTATCCAGGGAGCTAAAAATAGGCACAGATAAACTTATCAACTCAATCAATAAAGAGGAAGTCAGCTGTCAGAGCTGATGATGTCATGGATTGCTAATGGGTGTGAAGATTTCTCTGACTATGGCAGTATTTAAATAAAGAATGAGAAATCAGGTGGCAGGGGTCCTGAAAAGGACAATCAAACAACAGGTTAGGAGCTGTAACTGTAAAAACTTTTCCAAGAATGAAAATTTCTGCATACAGTCCTAGCTACTTGGTGACTGAGTAATATTATCATTAACTCCACACCTTTGTTTTCTCTGTTTTGAATTTATGTATGTGAATGGTGACCTTGAACAGATATAATCATGTCACTGTGGAGCCCTAGGACACATCTGAGGTCAATGAATGTTTATCTGCTCCTTGAAGTTCCAACACTTGGGTCTCAGATAATTTGGCAAGACTATCATTAAAGTTTCTGTTTCTCTTTGATGAACATCATCTTCATGCCCAGACTATAAGCAGGAATGGCACCAATGACATCCTCTTCACCTCGTGCTGTGACTGGACTATCACAGGTGCTTGGTAGTTATTTATGGGATGAAATAAAGTGATCCCTCAGGGTACAAGTGAGCTGTGAGGATGCAAAGATGAACATGAAACCTTTTTTCTCTATTGACAAATAATTCCAACACAACATTGAAGTAGGTAGAGATCAGGGAGACAGGCACCTGACAAAGGTGAAGGGCATATCAGGAAAGACTTTCTTGGGAAGATGGAAATTGAGACGTCTTACTGTAGTTTTCCTTTATCTTCGGCTTGCTTGAGAATCACCTTGGGATGCCATTAAAATTCTGATTCTTAATGATCAAAGTTGAGCTCAACATTCTGTATTTCTAACAAGTTCCTAGGTGATGTTGATACTGCTGGTTGGCAGGTCACTCTAGGAGGAGCAAGGTCTTAGAATATAAGTACGTTTTTCAAAAAGGGTGAGAATTCAAGGAAGGGGAAAGGGCATAGAGGAATGAAGATATAGATAGTAAGTTTTAAAGAATTACCAAGCAGAGGACATTTTAGCGGCATGAAAATTTTGTTTTATTGTTAATCTTATTCTTTTAGGCATTAGGGAGTCACCATATGCCACCAAGAACAAAGTGGCATGATTGGCTTGGGATTTATATGTGACACCTTGGTGTCTGTGCAGTGAACAATGAATGCAGTGGAAAAACACAAGATCTTTGAGTCATAACCCAATAAAGGAGTGGAGATGAAAGGTGGTGAGGGACTCTCCTGGACATTGTCTCTAGGGATGGAGAAATGGTGATAGATTTGTACAAAGTTTAAGAAATAGAATCAACAGAACTTCTTGATACATAATGGAGGAAAGCGCAGTGACTAGTAAACAAAAATGTCATTAAGATTTCTTGCTTGGGAGCTCGGGTGGGTGATTGCATCACTGACCAAGATAGAGGATACTAGAAGAGGAGCAAGAAGTTTGTAGGAAGACAACGAATTCAGTTACTGATTTTGAGGATCCTGAGGAACACTCAGAATATATGCACAGGCACATACACACACATGCATATACATGTGGGACCAGGGGACATAACACACACAGGGAGATTCAGGTGATCCTTTTTGAAAGATAAAGCAATGAAATGTGTGAATATCAGGAAGAAGATGAATTCAAGATGGCTGTCTTGGAGCCCCAGAGTGGTGTGCATTATCCTGTCTAATAAGGTGTCTGTCCCTTAGATCAATGGGCAAAAAGACACATTCATCTTGATATCCCTTCAGCTCTGTCCTTAACTAGTTTGTAGACCTCAGGTAAGTCATCTAATCTTTCTGGAAGCCACTTTGTCACTTTTCTTCTTTTTTGTGTAAAGCCCCATTAAACGTAGAACTAGATCTAGCTGTATATCGTGTGCTCTTTAACAACAGGTTAACTCTGAAAAGGAAGCCCAAGGTCTCAAGAAGGAAAGCAAAAATAAAAGCAAACTGTAAAGCTATTTGAAGTAATTAGGACTGGTTTCCTCTTAGCTTGTATTGCTCTTCTTCCTTCCTGCCTTTTCTGATAGCACTTCCCTTGAGACTTAGACCTCCCAACTCCCCAATGGGACAAGTAAGCAGTTCCCAATCTGTGTTCTGATAAAACTTTATAAATAATGCAATGTTGGATTATTACTCAAAGCATAAAATAAATACAGTTAAGACCATAATGATATTTTAAAAATATGTATATTGAATAAAGAGAAGAGACAAACTTTCCTTATGAATGAATTCCAAATATATGAAGACAGTTTCCCTTCCAGAAGGTAGAACTTAATCCTTTCCTTTCATTCACATGTGGGCTGAACTTAGTGACTCACTTCCAAAGAGGATCAGTGACTCACTTCCAAAGAGGATCACAGAAAGGGAAAATAGTAACTTTAGAGTGGAAGAAGCTGGCAGACACCACTTTAACAAAATAATCAACGTTAACAGCACCAGTGATAAGTCATATTTATATCAGTCACCCCCTGATATTATGTGATAAAAAGGATACCACACCTCTGTAATATTATTCTTCAAAACGCACCCCGATGAGCTAACATTAATGCTATGATGTTTTAAATGTTATGTGATGCTTTGCTATAATGATGAGCAAAATATTAGAAAACCCAAATTGAGTTAGAGTCTGGGTAGCCAGAACAGTATACTCAAAATTATGTAGGTCATAAAAAGATAGTCTTAAACTAAGGAGATAGAACACTAAATCCAATGGGAGATTGTAGCTTGGATCCTGGAGTATAAAAATAATATTAATGGGAAAAAAATGTCTTGTGAAAATCAACTAAAAAATGTTAATAGTAATATGCCAGGGTTAATTTCTTAGTTCTGAAAAATGTACCATAGAAATTTAAGAAGTAGCTATGAGGGAAAAGAGGTAACAAAAGTCTTTGTACTGCCTTTACAATTATTATCTGTAAATCTATAATTAGTACATAATAAAAAGTTATTAATTAGTGAATTCAGTGTGTGATCTAAGACTCAGACAACTTGTGATGTTTTTCATATTCCTTTGATTGTTAAAGCAAAATTATAGGACCAACTTAAAATGTAGTTTATTTTTATGGTGAACTGTTATTTTGTGTTTCTTAGTGATTAAGATAACTTACTATATTTTTTATTCCAAAGAATCTTACACAGGCTTTTGCACATAATATATTCTCAATAATAGAAAAATTAGAAAAACCTATCAAAACAGCAATTTTCAGGGCACCTGCATAGCTAAGTCGGTTAAGGGTCCAACTTCAGTTCAGGTCATGATCTCACAGCCCGTGTCAGGCTCTGTGCTGACAGCTCAGAGCCTGGAGCCTGCATCTGATTCTGTCTCCCTCTCTCTCTCTGTCCCTCCCCCATTCATTCTGTGTGTGTGTGTGTGTGTGTGTGTCTCAAAATAATTAAATAAACATTAGAAATAAAAAAACAGCTATTTTTCATACTGAAATGCATTTTTTACAATCTTTGATGGTTTCTCATCTAAAATATGATCTTGATTATTAATAAATCGATAGCACTTTAGTACCTTCTCCAAAAAAATAGTGTATGTGGAGCTCTATTATAGCAGAGATTGAACTGTATTGTGAGTTTTTAAATAAATCTCTCTCCCTGACAGTGGATGAATTCCTTGAGGATGCAGAGAGATTGTATTCATATTTATCCTTTCCCCCACATCCCCAGACAGAGCACAATGTCTGGCACCAATAGTAATTTTGAATAAATAAATCCTGCTAAGCATATTATTCTTTATTCTTTTCTCCCCAAAATGGCAGTTTCTTAGACCATAGAAATACATTTTCATCAGGCAGTGCAGAGCTCATCTTAAGCTCAGATGTATAATAGCTACGCATTTGATTTAAGGACACATTTTTTGGGGAATTCATTTTTCAAATGGTGTACTGTAAAATCACAGTCAAACTCCAGCAAATGTAAGTAATCAACTTTTTCAGGAAATCAGAAGACACAAGACAAAGAAACAAGGTGAAGGTCAACTAGCATATCTCTCTGTGACAAGAGTTGTCTTTGGAAATAGTTCCTGCTGACTTAATGAGAAAGAAATTGGACACTGGTCACCCTCAAGACACATTCCACTTCTGGGATGCCTAGGTGGCTCAGTTGATTAAGCGTTTGACTCTTGATTTCAGCTCAGGTCATAATCAGATGGTTTGTGGGTTTGAGTCCTGTGTTGGGCTCTGTGCTAACAGTGCAGAGCCTACTTGGGATTTTCTCTCTCTCTCAAAAATAAATCAATAAACTTTAAAAAAAGTCACATTCTAGTTAGACTCTCCCTCTTCCCACCTCCACTCCTGGCATTAACTGTATGTGATCAATTGTTTCCATGATGGTCTTAATGTAAATAGTAGTCATTACTGTAACAGGTTACAATAGCAAGTCTTTGTGGTGTTGATGGTTACAGAAACAGGAAGTTGATAATTGAGTTTAGTCCTACCAGATTAGTCTAGAATGTAAAACAAGGGAATTGTTCCCTGTGAGTTTGTGAGATGATGAGGGTTGCTAAGAGCTCTTGATGGAAAGGTATAACAAGGGAGAGGAATGATGGAGTGCCTGCATGCTGATTAGTGTGGCCTTGGACACCTGTGCAGACCATATAATTCAAATTAGTGGTTTCTCTCTTGGGCAGAAGTCAGAGGCATAGCATTTGAGGACCAAAATTGAAACAGGAAGCAAAACTGAAACAAGAAGAGGACTCTACAGGTCATAAAGGTGAGGTGAAAATAAAGGTGAGGTCATAAAGGCAATGAACATATTGGATTCTACTCCGAAGACCTACAAAGATGAACATCCTTGGGTCTACATGATGCCATGAACCACTCATTTGGAATATGTTTCTTCCCTACAGGCTTCTTTTAGCATCCCTAGCTCTTCATTCTCAGTTTATGTAGAATTTTTTCTTTCTGTTCTTTCTTAAGTTATCCCAAATTCAGCATAGTGTCTGGCACCAGTGATAATTTTGAATAAATAAGTATTGCTAAGTATGTTGTTCTGTATTCTTATACTGTGGGGGACATTTTCTTAAACTAGGGTTTTAAAGGATAGAAGAACACACCACCCCAAAATATGCCAACTCTGATAAAAAATCACTTTGAACTAAAAGCACATGAGAAATAGCAAATGTAGGAGGAACACTCTGACCTCCTTTTTCTTTCTGAAAGCAGGCAATAAACCTTATCACCTTATTATAAGAATAAGAACATTCTTTTATTTATTTATTTTTTTTTTAATTTTTTTTTTCAACGTTTATTTATTTTTGGGACAGAGAGAGACAGAGCATGAACGGGGGAGGGGCAGAGAGAGAGGGAGACACAGAATCCGAAACAGGCTCCAGGCTCTGAGCCATCAGCCCTGAGCCTGACACGGGGCTCGAACTCACGGACCGCAAGATCGTGACCTGGCTGAAGTCGGACACTTAACCGACTGCGCCACCCAGGCGCCCCAAGAATAAGAACATTCTTATCACCAGTGATACGGAGTCAGACTGAGAGAAATGTGTAAAAAACAAACCATATTAAAATAATCTTCATCTTCCTTTAGCCTCCCCATCCAGTTTGTTTGTTTGTTTGTTTTTACAATTATTACTCTTTGTCCAAACTAGTATACAAGCCCATAGGCTGAAATAATTTTTGGGTCTTCATTTTCCTGTGAAGGCCCCAGGCACATGTGAAAAATAAAATGTGTATGTTTTTCTCCTGTTGATCTGTCTTCTGTTAACTTAGTCCTCGGGCCCAACAGAGATTCTAAGAGTTTAGAAGAAAAAGTTTGCCTCCCCTAAAGTTTCTCTTCCCATCCAACTCACTCTCCAGCATCATTACTGTGCTGATGATTCTCAGATCAGCCAACAGTTCTCTTGTAAGACAAACTCATAATTTTATTTTTTTTAATTTTTTAATGTTTAGTTATTTTTGAGAGATAGAGTGAGACAGACTGCAAGTGGCAGAGGGGAAGAGAGAGGGAGACACAGAATCAGAAGCAGGTTCCAGGCTCTGAGATGTCAGCACAGAGCCTGATGTGGGGCTCGAACTCATGAACCGTGAGATCATGACCTGAGCCAAAGTTAGATGCTTAACTGACTGAACCACCCAGGGGCCCCCAGACTCATAATTTTAGACCCATCTTTTTTATGTTCCTCTAGAAATTGAATCCACCAGGCTCCACACTTGTCACTACAGCAACTTTCTATGTTCCTGTAATGGTCATTGTCAAACACAGATTTAATTTCTCACTGTTTAAAAGCCAACATCTTCCTCTGTTCTCTATTTCCTTTAGCCTCTTCCCAGTCAGATTTTTAGAAAGAGTTGTCTACACCTGCCTCACCCACTTTATATTCTTATCTTAGTTACTTGGCAGCCATCTGGGGTCCCTGACACAGTGGAAATTGTTCTCCCCAAATCACAAAAGGCCTATTCGCTGTGGAATCCAACAGAGAACTTTCAGCTCTTAGTTCAACTTCTTCCTCTACATCATAGTTTATTCCCTTGTCCTTTGTTCCATTTTCCTCATTTTCTGCCCATCCTTCTAGTCCATTCCCACTTGGCTTCCTTTGTTGACTGCTACTCACCTATAAAATGTTGTTGTTCTTGTCAATATCTTGGCAATTGTGTCTTCTCACTCTCCCTCAAATAAATAATAATGTTTCCCTGAAACATTTCACCCATTTGTAGGTCTTCATTTAGTACTCTATGCTAATTATTTCCATTCTCATTCCCCTCTCCAAAACTTCAGACCCATATAATCTCATTGTCTAATCAACATTCCTATTTACATGTCAAATAGAAGCATTGCTACTTAAAGATCAAATATGGCAAATCCCAAACTGAACCCACCATCTTCTTCCCCCACAAATCCCCCTGCACTATCCCCTCATTCAGCGAGTGAAAGCACTGTCCACCTACTTCCTTGAGCCCCCATTCTAGGATCATCCTGGATTCTTCCTTCTCCCCAACCACCACCTCTCATCAAGCCAAATCCTTTCGTCTCCACTTGCTACATATCCTTCAGACCCATCCACTTATTTTATCCATCGCCTCTTGCCTGAATAACTGTAGCAGCTTCCTAGTTGCCTCTGCCTCCAGTTTTGCCCCTACACCAATCTGTCATCCAGACTGGAGATGGAAATCCTTCAAAACTGCCAATATGATTATGTCCCTTTCCTGTGTGAACCTTTTCTATGACCTCCCATTTCCCTCCACATAAAGAACACAGCCTTTTCCAAGTTCCTGCTCAACACTTCACCAGACTTTCACTTTTCACTTCTCTGTACCTTGTCTTGGAGCAAAACTGTAGGAGGTTGCCTTCCAGGAAATTCTTTTAGTTTTCCTCAAATGATTCATGCTCACTCCTCCCCAGGTCTTTAAAAAGGTCCTCCAACATCTCTCATTGTTTCAGTGGGCTAACTCCTCCCTACTTTCAGGTTTCATCTTGGCTTTCTTTCCCTGGTCCCAGGCTTTAGCCATGGTCCATTTTATTTCCCACAAACACAGATTCTGAGACAAGAGGTTTTTTTTTTTTTTTTAATTTATTTATTTTTGAGAGAGTGCACAATCAGGGGAGAGGCAGAGAGAGAGGGGGACAAAGGATCCAGAGCAGGATCCATGCTGACAGCAGCAGAGCCCAATATGGGCTTGAATTCACAAACCATGAGATCATGACCTGAGCCAAAGTCAGACACTCAACCAACTAAGCCACCCAGGCATCCCCTGAGATAAGAACTTGAGTGAAAGCTGTTCATCTGGGAGGTGGTTCCAAGAATCACCAGCTGGAAAATGGGGGGAAAAAAAGAGAGGAAGAGAAGGGAATCAATACAGGTGTGCTCTCATGGAGGTTTTCACTGTGAGGAAATGCAGTTAATTCCCGCTGGAGACGTTAGAAAGAAACAGAAGAATGAGAGAGTTGAGGTAAGTTCCACCATCTCCCGCACAACACTGGTTGAGGGCTGCTCCCTAAACCCTAAGCTCCTAGTGCTTCCTGCTTGCCCTGCATCAGGTAGAATATCCTTCTCAACCAGAGATAGCCTCAGACTGAGTCATTGGGACTCACAGTTGGAAACCATCAACGTGGTTGGGAATGGAAGTGACATGGGTGAGATACCTACAGTGGCCTCATTTATTTAGAAATGTCTTTTAACTGTTTACCTCTGTAACTTAGGAACGGCCTTACTTTACAAAAGAAGAATACATAGTGATGTGTGGGCAAAATCTAGTCTGGAAGTAGAACAGAGGGTGGGTTGGAGGGCGTGAAGATGGCCACCATGAGACAAGTTGGGTGACAGTTGAAGTTAAAGTAAAGGAATGAGTGAACGTCTAAAAGTGATAGCAGTGGGCCTGGGGAATTTTATGAGAGAGAATTCAAAAAAGACATGATGACAGGACATGGACAACTATATTTAGGGGAAGAAAGGGAGGAAAAATTCAGAAGAGTCTGAAATTTTGAGACTGGCTGGCTGGACTTATGTGGGAAACAGTGAAACTTGGAATCTGATTTCCATTGTAGTTCCTGCTAATTATCCTGGTGCTCTTGGGGCAATCCTTAACATTTTAGTGCCTCTGCTTTCTCACTGTTTTCATAAAGAGATTGGGATATATTCTATTTAATCTCAACTGGAGATACATATTACTGAGAAGAGTGCTGAACCATTCTCACTGAAACACTTGCTCCTGTCACTGGTTTAAGCCAGTGGGGCATGGGTCCCATTACACACCTGCACATTGCAATCAGATGGGAAATGTGTCAAAAGCAATTACAACTAATACAAAAAGTGTCAAATCTTGGAAATTATTTATTTTATGAAACTTAGAGCTATTTTTAGATATCACTATAATGACACTATTCCCTACCCAGCAACCATGTTAATAAGTGCCAAGAATAAGTTCAAAGGATGTAGAGATGAGAGACAGTACCTTACACTTCTCACACAGAAAAGAGTTTGTCCTGATGCCCAGAAGAACTATTTTCCAGTGACAGATGGAAGTTTAATGTTCTTGTAACCTCACCCTCACAAAAGCCCTCACCAACAAACACACAGCTGTAGATGAGGGAGATTTCTGAAACTCAGCTGCCCCCTCAGATCTTGCCTCACACACATGAGGCTAATACAATCCAGGAAGCCATCTTTCTGAGCCCAAGATGCCAGCCACTATTCCTGTGCTGAGTGCTGCCTGTCAATGGCAGAGCTAGATTAGACATACACGATTAAAAGAATACATGTCTCAGTAGACAACCCATGCTTACACAATGTGACTCAAGGCCATCCCTGAATTCAGTGCTATGGGCTTGACACAAGGACCACTTGCCCACTTGCCACAGGGAGTCATGCTAGCAGATGCACAGAGAAGTTGTGGATACTGCCTGACATCTTACCCCTGGACCTTCCTTTATATTTGCTTGAGTGGTTGGCAAAGGATAGAATGATCAGAATTGAGAATAAACACTGACCAGTTTCTTTCTTACTGAAGTACTTCTTAAGATATTCTTGTACTTTGACCATGAGTAATTACAGTGTTTTATCAGTACTCAACATTTGAGAGATTATTATCAAAATTTGGGCACACCCACGAGAGGGTGTCATACTCAGGGCCATTTTCTCTCACTTTTCTGTAGGAAAAGATTAAGACTCACCATGTCCTTCATGATTTTCAAAATCTGGATGTTTTTCTCCATTAAAAATGAAGATGACATTCAGGAATGGAGATGTAGAGCTGATCACTGTGCCAAGACACTGTATGCTGTACAGCAGACAGAAAAGAGATGTTCTATCAGTTCACTTCCCTCTCTCTCCTCCCTGAGTTTCATCCACTGCTCACAACACAGACAAGTCACTCTGAAGATTTTACCAGGACACTCTCTATAGCAGACACCATTAAAACCCCACCTTTGTCTACTAGGCCAGTGGTTCACAAAAATTGGTTCCTGGACCAGAATCATCAGTACCACCTAATATTAGGAAATATCAGAAGGGCAAACTTTTGGCTCTTCCCCAGAGGTACTAGATCAGAACATCTGAGGAAGAGGACTTATAGTGTGAGTGTTAATGAGCCTTCCAGATGGTTCCAATTTTTGCTTTGGCATTCACCTTTCCATGAACACTTACTTCTTCCTACCACAGGCACCTGGGACTCTGCCTAAGGTATTGCTCTTGGGTGTGCTCAGCCCTCAGATGTACACAGATCTCAGACCCATGTGCACAGCATAGGTCAGGTCAGAAGTGCTGGGGAGTTAGTGCCCTAGGAAATAGCTCTCAATCCGTTGTGGATAGAACTTATAAAATAAAAATCCAACTTTCTCAAGTATCAGATGGGACTACTCTGAAGCATGTCCTTCTTACTTTCTCGGAGGTCCCCATCAGGACTGAGCTCAGCTGCTTGCAGATATAACCTGCTCATCAACTCACCTGAAATGACTTTCTCCCCTGTGTGGTCTCACTTCCCTACCCCCCCCCTACCCTGGGTTCCTGGGACTACCTCCCAAATAGGGCACTTACTCCCATATCCTTATCTTAGGGTATACTTCTGGGGTATATTAGGGAAGCCAATATAAGACTCTTTACTGTAATGGAAAGTAATACTGATATCCCAAGTGCTGTTCAGGTATCATCATATTTAATTGCCACAAAAATACTTCCAGGAAGAAATGAATGGACAGTGGAGTGATGTGCCCAAGCCACAGAGCCCTCAGGGTGGAACTGAAATCTCCATCATCTTGGGACCTAATGGAAACCACACGCAAAGACAGCTTCACTTCGGAACTTGGGCTGAGGAGATGCAGTGAAAACACAGATAGGCTCTAATCAAAGACTGAGAAATCTTGAAGGCCTGATTTATGAGCCCTCACTGGTTTGGATGGGTCAGGGATCCAATGGGTTTGATAATAATGTCAATATCAAAGAAACAAACAGTCGCTGTGACAGGGAGGAATTTGACTTCCATGGTGTGCAAAACTAAAGAGATTTCCTTTCTTTTTACTGTCTTTTTCTTTCCAGAGTAGATCATGATAATATAATGCTTGTGGTAAATATGCATCAGGACCTTCACTGATAATTACTATGGAAAATTAAGAGGAATGATGTTGTGAATCATAAAAAGCATGTGTAATTAAAGACAACCTATAAATAATGCATAGTCTTTGAGGAGACCAAAATCAGAACATGTTATTTATGGCCTTTCCATGATCCATCAATCAGAAACAACTCATCCAGAGTCCACATCATCATTCAGATAAGCAAACATCTAAAAATCCATTTGCATAATTGTTGGTCTTAATTATAAACATTTCTGGATCACTGAGGAAGAATCAAATTTTCTTCAGATGAGTTTTCATCATGAAGGATATTTAATATAATTTCACTTTTAGTGTACAATTAATCAGGAAATCCAGTTACCCAGAACTCCATACTCCCCACCATTAAAAACAGAACAAGGTTAATATAGCTGATGAGAAGCATGGAGAATAAAGACAATCCCATAATCTGTCCTTGGATTAGAATGTCCTCATCATTTCCATAAAATCCTTTTAGCTAAATATAAACATTACCAATTAGAAACAGAAAGAGTATTATTTGAGTTTTGCAGTGGCTGACAAATCAATAATGTTTATACCTAATGGCAGAGTTCTTCAAGCCTCTGCTTCTGACACATCTGGAAGAGAAAAAAAAAAACAGGCTGTTGGAAGGGGGTTTTGTTTTCTTTCAAACTGTGTACATGATCTTGGAAGACAGTTGAAAGATGAAATAAGCCCAACACACACACACACACACACACACACACACACACAAGGATTTTATGCTGCTTTACTTAAGGCAATTTCAAATTGCCCAACTAAAGTCCTGATCTATATCTTTTGTACTGACCTTGCCATTTTCAAAAGTTTGGAATTTTTTATTAGAGTGAAGAAATTCTTTTCCCTCGCATTTCTTTTAGTTCTTGTTCAATTTATATAAGACAACCTGTTCTTCTCACTTTCCTTTGGGGCTTGGTTGGCAAACTTAGCAATCTTACACTTTAGCAGTGTAGTGATCTTAGCATTATATCAAAAGTTAGGAAGAGAAAAGAAAACTGTTCAAAAAAATAATAATGCAAAAGCATTATGATAGGTTAGATGGTTAAGGCAATTAGACTGTGACAGACCAAAATCTTTAAGATTGATATCTTACCATCTTTGCAATGATGCAAATGGGATTAGTGTGGCTTTGGCAAGGAATTCTGAGGTGTTTTTGAAATAAGGGATGAATAAAGAAAATGTACCAAGAATCAGGCAGGAATAATCATTTCTGTTCTGAAAAAGATGCAGATCTCTGGCCCTTGCCATTTAGCAGATAAGCAGACAACGAGCAGGACACTCATCACTTAGTTGCTTGCTCCCTGAAGAGCGACCTATGACAGGTACTCTCTCCTTTCATCCCCACAGTAGCCTGTGAACTCAGTTTGTTTTTCAGTGTCTCCTTGACAAATAAATCCAGACAAGCACATCTGCCTTCCCACTACCAGCATCTGTGTTTCTTTGCCTGACTGCTTCCTCTGGCCCACCAGAACTTGCTCTGCCCAAGCACGACAGGCTAGAAGTGCTGGAAGCAATTAGTAGTGCCCAGGAGCCATCCTCAAGACAATGACTAGTGGAGGTGGTGGATAAATATCCCAGCCTCCTCCCCTCTCAGGTGGGATAGCTCCAAGGTGCAGGTGCAGCCTGGCTCCCATATTTCTCAAACGGGACCAAGCCCGAGTTTCCCCAGCATGTTGATTCCCTTGAGAGTGACAGTTCATTGGCTGCTTTTCCTTCCCAGTCTCCTCCCTGCATTCCTACCAGTACTTCCTGTCACCAACTTCCAATAAGCTATTTGTACTCTAACCTGTGTCTCAGAGTTGGCTTCTGGGAAAACTCGAACTAAGACAATGCTCTCCTCCTTCTACAACAAGCAGGGGCTTGTCCTGGCAGAAAGAAGATAGACGTCCCCCATTTAGAGATCCTCACAATTCTCTCTACCCATCTTTCTCTGCTATGAATGCAGGAGTGAAAATTTTCCCAGGGGCAAGATTGGAGTAATTGGTGGCAAAGTGTCTTATCTTATTTCTGTGAAAGCAATTTTCTTCATATGCCCTGAAAAATGTGACTTACATGTGATTATTGGTGACTGATTTTTCTCAAGCTGTGCCCATGCAAAAAGTGATTCTAAACCAAGTGTTTCTATTAAACCCAGAGAACTTCATATTCACATCCTGGGATACACCGTGTGGATGTCAGCATGAAAGCTTGCACCCTTTGATCTAAATTTCACTTGAAGTACTGATTTGATCTGGAATGCTGCAATGAAGTTCAATGGAAAGGAGTCCCATGGAAGGAGTTCAATGGGATGGAGTCAACATGGACCCAGGAATAATTGAGAAAGAAGAATTTTAGAGCATGTGATGGGGGCTCATGCAGGACCCCATGATATTTTGTTTCATCTTATTTTCTCTTTTACCTGGACACTGATCTGGAAACCCTGGAGGCTCAGATAAGAGCAGAAACACATTCAATGGGTGAACAAGGAAAACAAATCCAAACATGCATGGTTGTCATGTCATAAACCAGATTGGCATGTTGTCACACATAGTGTTTTGAGGGAACACCTGCTCCTCAGTCACACCTAGGGCACATTGGAGAGTTGGGGTATTGCACCTTTTGAAAGCCATCACAAATAAACTGGTAAACAATCTAAGAAACGATTCCCATAAAGAATGACCAAAGAAACAAAATATTTTTTTCTCAGAAAGAGAGATAGTCATGGGAGTTATGAAAAACTCAGTGATTGGAAGAGCTGTCTTTACAAAAGGGTATTCATGGGCTCTGTGCCACTTCAGAAGGCAAAAAAAAAAACATGAACATGAACAAACAATTAACGAACAGGTGAAGAGAACAGCAAATATGGATTTAGCATAAAATGACACTCTAACTCCAAAGACTGTGATTCCTGAGGTTTCTGAAGTTCCTGGCCCATCCCTGTTGTAAACCGATGTCAGTGTTTACAAAGATAGGAGCTCAGAAAAGTGAATTCTTTGCCATGTGTGTTTTGTTTCATGGAGGAAGGAGAAACTAGTGGCCATCTCTGCAGATAGAAACCACAAGCTCCTAGAGATATATTCCCTGTACTTACTGGTAAGTGTATTTCACACTCCAGTCAGCCTTTGCAGAAGAACAGATAGCTGTTGTGTTGCATGGCTGATCATGTGCCCATCACCGTAGAATAAGACTGGAGAATGTGATAATGATTGTCTCAGAGCAACTTAACTAAAATGGGAATGGTTTGGTCACTGCTACTGCATGCCCTGGGGTCTCCTTCCTAACTTGCCTTATTTGCATTTGTAAAAGAGCAGCCTACTCTCTCAACTCCAGTGCCAGGGAGTTCTGGCAAGGTGACCTGCATGGAAAGCAACTGGGAAATAGTGTCTTAGTTTCTAGTCTGGCAAAGTGACAGGTTGCAACCATCCTGATTGCTTCGCTCAGCAACCTTGGATCCCAACAGCCTGCCCTGGGGATCATGTGGGGTAGCGACACCAGGGAATACTTGGAGCTCCAAAGGCACAGTGTGTTGTAGCAGGCATGTATTTACATAAGTAACACAGTTGAGGCACTTCAGATTTCACCAGCTTGGGCCAAAAGAGTTTTTAATTCTCAGAGAGCCGTGGGCTGAGAACAAAGTAAAAGATAAAGGGAAACTAAAGCTATGTGGTGTTGTGTTGTAGGGATGAAGGCTAGAAAAAGGAGGAGAATGTTCTGGACTTCTGGAGGGATCTATTTGTGGGAGACTCCAAGGTAAGACAAAAGATGAAGGAATGGAAAACAAGACTGACATAGACATACAAACAGCAGGTACAGGGCAACAGGAGGCGAGGCAGGAGGAGTGAGGTAGCCAGACCTTGAAAAACCTCATGTGCCCTCTGAGGACTCAGATGGAGCAGACATGAAGACTTTGGGGCACTTGGACTTAGAGATTTTACTTTGTCCCCTCTTCTTCCACCCAGGGTGAGAATTTTAACTTAAGAGTCAAGGATCTTGAGTGTTTTCTTTCTAAAGTGAGTGATGTATGTCTAGCTCTGAGGCTCTGTGTGTATGGGCATGTTTGTATATGAATGTGTGCATGTGTGCGTGTGTGTGTGTGTGTGTGTGTGTGTGTTGAGGGTGGGCAAGGGATGGAGACACCCTTGGAATAGAAGTAAGCTAAGTAAATTGTGGGTCAAGAGTGAGCACACCAATATCACCCCCATCATATTTTTTTCTTCCTAGTAATTGTTTTTGTGTCCATAAAAGAAACTGCAATCTCAGGTATTATCATGAAGATGACAAAGACCAAACTTTTCTGTCCAAACCTTTCTTCTGAGGATTATTTGAGATAAGCAGAGAAAGCAGCAAGCATGAGTGGGCATAATCCTCCAGCTTCCCAAGAGCCAGGCAAGGGAGGCTGAGACTGAGTGGGCTGCTCACCTCCCTGACTGGATCAAGATGGGTGTGCACCTAAAGTCACTGAGGCATCCCTGCAGAGGCATCAGCCCAGGAGGGATTGGAGGCTGACTCCACTATCTCATATGCCCAGAGGAAGTGTCCCCAGCCTTCTGATTAGGGAAATACCCTTAGGGTGGGTCTTCATGGCTGAGACAGAGAACAAATCTGGATTTCTAGATTTTTGTGAGCTAAATTCCTGTAATCCTTGACATTCCACCGGTGATAAGAGTCACTGAACCAAGAAGTACCTGTGCTTTGGTGTGTGCCTTCTGATCCCAGGTTAAGTGTGCTTGTAGACAACAGAACACAGAAGTTACTTGGGCTTCAAACTTTAAGTTCCAAAGAGAGTAACTCCAGTGGGAAAATGATCCTTGAGCTGCCTACTTAGGCTGGGCTTCCATTATAAGTAAAAGATAATTCTCACACAGGAGCTTAGCACTCTGACTCTTGGTCCCCCACCCGCCAAGACCCCCTCTGATGAGCCTGGATTAGATGTTTCTAAATGACTTTTTTAAAACTGTAAAATGTTTGACACATATGACTATAATATGCACATATATGTCATAAAGCCCAGAAATGAGCCTGCATACCCACCACCCAATTTAAGAAAAAGATCATTACCTGCCAGGTGTACCACCTGGACCTGACCCATGCCTCACCCCCAGAGGTAGCTGCCACCCTGAAGGTAATTGTACATTCTCCTGTCAGTGGATGTTTTGGTCCTTCCCAAGGCTTCTGCCATTAGAAGAGTGGCCCTGTAAGCAATCTTAAACACATATCCTGGTGCACATGGACCACAGTTGCACCAGCATAGTTGACCCCATCTGAAATTGCTCAGTGGCAAAGTATGTGCAGCTTTACTTTACCAGATAATGCAAAACTGTCATAAATTAGAATCTAATCATAAATTTGTTGTGCTGTTGTTTTGTTCCATGCTGCTCTTCAGCCCCTGCCAGACATCGGGTCTGATCAAGCATCTTAACTTTGCCAGTGCATGCGTATAATGCACTGTATTCATGTTTTTCCTTGGTAACTAATGATGTTGAGCATTTTCAATGTTTCCTGGCCATTTGTGTTTCTTCATCTGTGAAATGCCAATCTATACCTTTGCCAACTTTTCCCCTTGGATCTGTTTTCTCTTTTTATTATTTATTGAATTCAGTCTCTCTCTCTCTCTCTCTCTCTCTCTCTCCTCCCCTCTTCCCTTACTCCATTGCCATTTATTTGTATGACACTTTTTCTTTTATATCTTTTGATTAAGAGCAACTCTCCATTTTAGTGAACATGAATGTTTCACTATAGTTCCTTTGGTTCATGTTTTACTTTCTGACCTTGAAGTCCCAGGGATACGCTCTTACAGGTACTTCTAAAAGTGTAATATTTTGCTTTTATATTTAAATTTTTATTGCACCAAGGTGCATGGTGTGAGGCAGGTGTGCATGCTTGTTCTCCACATGGATATGCAATTGTCCCAGAATGTTCCTCAAATACATGTGTGAGTCTGAGTCTTTGCTCTTCATTCTGCTCCACTGGTTGGTTTCTCTCCATGCTGAAACCTCACTCAAATTACTATGGCTTTATAATCCTTCAGTATCTGGAAAGTCAACTTTCCCACTTTGTTCTCTGTCTCCAAGGAGCGGTCCCCAATACTTGCAGCTGTTAAAACCAGAAGGTCTGGGGTTCCTATGAAAAATAGACTTCCCAAGTTAGCTGAAGGCTTTAGTACCTGCTACTCTTCTGGGACTCCTGATCTCACCTCATTTCTGCCATCAGAGTATTGCTCTTACTTTCTTTTTTTTTTACATTTATTTATTTATTTTCAGAGAGAGAGAGAGAGAGAGAGCATGAACAAGGAGAGGGAGAGAGAGAGACAATCCTAACCAGGCTCTATGCTTCAGTGTGGAGCCCCAAATGGGGCTTGATCTCACAAATTGTGAGATCATGACCTGAGCCAAAATCAAGAGTAGGTGGCTTAACTGACTGAGCCACCTGGTTGCCCCTGCCCTTAACTTTCTTGCAAAAGCTATATGCATTTAAAAGTGTGTTTTAGCATTGAGAGAAATATGGCAGTGTAGGAGGACGCTGGGCTCACCGTGTCCTGCTGATCACTTAGATTCCACCTACACCTGCCTAAATAACCCAGAAAAATGCCAGAAGACTAGCAGAATGGAGTCTCTGGAGCCAAGCGCAGACGAGAGGCCCACGGAAGAAAGTAGGAAGGGCGGCAAAGTGGTGCACGCTACACGGACTGGCGGGAGGGAGCCAGGGCAGAGGGGCTGCCCGCCAGCAAAGCAGAGACCCCAAGTCTGGCTTGCAAAAGTGGAGGGCCAGGGAGTGTGTTCGGACAGCGAGTGGGACTTAACATCTGGAAGGTTATAAGTTAATAGCTCTGCTTGGAGAGCGGGAAGGCAGGAGGACAACAGGAGGGAGAGTTGCTGAGCCCCAGGATGACAGAGCTCAGTTTGGCTGGGAAAAAAGGCACTCGCCAGCGCCATCTACCTCGCCCATCCCCCAGCCAAAATCCCAAAGGAAACCTGTTCCTGCCAGGGAACTTGCTTGCACCAGGCAAACACCCAACGCTGTGCTTCTGCGGACCCACACCTCCAGCGGGGCCTGACTCCCTCCTGCTGCCCTGGGGCCCCTCCCAAAGTGGATCACTGAAGGAGAAGTGAGCTGAGCCTGCCTCTCCCCTCCCCGTGCACCTTCCCTATCTACCCCAGCTAATACGCCAGATCCCCAGCATCACAAGCCTGGTAGTGTGCAAGTAGCCCAGACAGACCACGCCACACCACAGTGAATCCCGCCCCTAGGAGAGGGAAAGAGAAGGCACACACCAGTCTGACTGTGGCCCCAGTGGTGGGTTGGGGGCAGACATCAGGTCTGACTGCAGCCCCACCCACTAATGCAAGTTATTCAAGAGCACAGGGGAAGTGCCCTACAGTTCCACACCACTCCAGAAACTATCCAAAATGACCAAAGGGAAGAATTCCCCTCAGAAGAATCTCCAGGAAATAACAACAGCTAACGAACTGATCAAAAAGGATTTAAACAATATATCAGAAAGTGAATTAAGAATAACAGTCATAAAATTAATTGCTGGGCTTGAAACAGTATAGAGGACAGCAGAGAATCTATTGCTACAGAGATCAAGGGACTAAGGAATAGTCAGGAGGAGCTAAAAAATGCGATAAATGAGCTGCAAAATAAAATGGAAACAACCATGTCTCAGAGTGAAGAGGCAGAAGAGAGAATAGGTGAACTAGAAGATAAAAATATGGAAAAAGAAGAAGCTGAGAAAAAGAGAGATAAAAAAATCCAGGAGTAGGAGGGGAAAATTAGAGAACTAAGTGATGCACTAAAGAGAAATAATATATGCGTAATTGGTATTACAGAGGAGGAAGACAGAGGGAAAAGTGCTGAGGGTGTACCTCAAGAAATAATAGCTGAGAACTTCCTTGATCTGGGGAAGGAAAAAGTCATTGAAATCCAAGAGGCACAGAGAACTCCCTTCAGACGTAACTTGAATAGATCTTCTTCATGACATATCATAGTGAAACTGGCAAAATACAAGGATAAAGAGAAAATTCTGAAAGCAGCAAGGGATAAACGTGCTATAACATATAAAAGGAGACCTATAAGACTCGTGACCGATCTCTCTTCTGAAACTTGGCAGGCAGGAAAGGAATGGCAGGAGATCTTCAATGTGATGAACAGAAAAAATATGCAGCCTAGAATCCTTTATCCAGCAAGTCTGTCATTTAGAATAGAAGGAGAGATAAAGGTCTTCACAAACAAACAAAAACTGAAGGAATTTGTCACCACTAAACCAGTCCACAAGAAATCCTAAGGGGGAATCCTGTGAGACAAAATACCAGAGACATCACTGCAAGCATGAAACCTACAGACATCACAATGACTCTAAACCCATATCTATCCATAATAACACTGAATGTAAATGGACTAAATGTGCCAACCAAAAGACATAGGGTATCAGAATGGATAAAAAAACAAGACCCATCTATTGGCTGTCTACAAGAGACTCATTTTAGACCTGAGGACACCTTCAGATAGAGAGTGAGGGGATGGAGAATTATTTTTCATGGTACTGGAAGTCAAAAGAAAGTTGGAGTAGCCATACTTATATCAGACAAACTAGACTTTAAATTAAAGGCTGTAACAAGAGATGAAGAAGGGCATTATATTATCATTACAGGGTCCATCCATCAGGAACAGCTAACAATTACAAATGTCTATGTGCCAAATAAGGGAGCCCCCAAATATATAAAACAATTACTCACAAACATAAGCAACCTTATTGATAGGAATGTGGTAATTGCAGGCGACTTTAATACTCCACTTACAACAATGGATAGATCATCTAGACACAGGATCAAGAAACAAGGGCCCTGAATGATACATTGGATCAGATGGACTTGACAGATATATTTAGAACTCTGCATCCCAAAGCAACAGAATATATTTCTTCTCGAGTGCACATGGAATATTCTCCAAGAGAGATCACATACTGGGTCACAAAACAGCCCTTCATGAGTATACAAGAATTGAAATCATACTATGCATACTTTCAGACCACAATGCTATGAAGCTTGAAATCAACCACAGGAAAAAAGTCTGGAAAACCTCCAAAAGCATGGAGGTTAAAGAACACCCTCCTAAAGACTGAGTGGGTCAACCAGGCAATTAGAGAAGAAATTAAAAAATATATGGAAACAAATGAAAAGGAAAATACAACAATCCAAATGCTTTGGGATATAGCGAAGGCAGTCCTGAGAGGAAAATACATTGCAACCAGGCCTATCTCAAGAAACAAGAAAAATCCCAAATACAAAATCTAACAGCACACCTAAAGGAACTAGAAGCAGAACAGCAAAGACACCCTAAACCCAGCAGAAGAAGAGAAATAATAAAGATCAGAGCACAAATAAACAATATAGAATCTAAAAAACTGTAGAGCAGATCAATGAAACCAAGAGTTGGTTTTTTGAAAAAATAAACTAAATTGATAAACCTCTAGCCTGGCTTCTCAAAAAGAAAAGGGAGATGGCCCAAATAGATAAAATCATGAATGAAAATGGAATTATTACAACCAATCCCTCAGAGATACAAGCAATTATCAGGGAATACTATGAAAAAATATATGCCAACAAACTGGACAACCTGGAAGAAATGGACAAATTCCTAAACACCCACACACTTCCAAAACTCAATCAGGAGTAAATAGAAAGCTTGAACAGACTCATAACCAGCAAAGAAATTGAATCAGTTATCAAAAATCTTGCAACAAATAAGAGTCCAGGACCAGATGGCTTCCCAGAGGAGTTCTACCAGACGTTTAAAGCAGAAATAATACCAACCTTCTCAAGCTATTCCAAGAAATAGAAGGGGAAGGAAAACTTCCAGACTCATTCTATGAAGCCAGCATTACTTTGATTCCTAAACCAGAGAGAGACCCAGTAAAAAAAGAGAACTTCAGGCCAATATCCCTGATGAATATGGATGCAAAAATTCTCAATAAGATACTAGCAGATTGAATTCAACAGCATATAAAAAGAATTATTCACCATGATCAAGTGGGATTCATTCCTGGGTTGCCGGGCTGGTTCAACATTCGCAAATCAATCAACGTGATACATCACATTAATAAAAGAAAAGATAAGAACCATATGATCCTGTCAATAGATGCAGAAAAGGCATTTGACAAAATTTAGCAATGTTTCTTAATAAAAACCCTCGAGAAAGTCAGGATAGAAGGAACATACTTAAACGTCATAAAAGCCATTTATGAAAAGCCCATAGATAACATCATCCTCAATGGGGAAAAACTGAGAGCTTTTTCCCTGAGATCAGGAACACGACAGGGATGTCCACTCTCACCGCTGTTGTTTCACATAGTGTTGGAAGTTCTAGCATCATCAGTCAGACAACAAAGGAAATCAAAGACATCAAAATTGGCAAAGATGAAGTTAAGCTTTCACTTTTTGCAGATGACACGATATTATTCATGGAAAATCCAATAGACTCCACCAAAAGTCTGCTAGAAATGATACATGAATTCAGCAAAGTTGCAGGATACAAAATCAATGTACAGAAATCAGTTGCATTCTGATACAATAACAATGAAGAAACAGAAAGACAAATAAAGAAATTGATCCCATTCACGATTGCACCAAGAATCATAAAATACCTAGGAATAAATCTAACCAAAGATGTAAAAGATCTGTATGCTGAAAACTATAGAAAGCTTATGAAGGAAATTGAAGAAGATATAAAGAAATGGAAAAACATTCCATGCTCATGGATTGGAAGAATAAATATTGTCAAAATGTCAATACTACCCAAAGCTATCTACACATTCAATGCAATCTCAATCAAAATTGCACCAGCATTCTTCTCGAAACTAGAACAAGCAATCCTAAAATTCATATGGAACCACAAAATGCCCTGAATAGCCAAATTAAGTTTGAAGAAGAAGACCAAAGCAGGAGGCATCACAATCCCAGACTTTAGCCTCTACTACAAAGCTGTAATCATCAAGACAGCATGGTATTGGCACAAAAACAGGCACATAGACCAAAGGAATAGAATAGAAACCCCAGAACTAGACCCACAAACGTATGGCCAACTCATCTTTGACAAAGCAGGAAAGAACATCCAATGGAAAAAAGACAGTCTCTTTAACAAATGGTGCTGGGAGAACTGGACAGAAACATGCAGAAGGTTGAAACTAGACCACTTTCTCACACCATTCACAAAAATAAACTCAAAATGGATAAAGGACCTGAATGTGAGACAGGAAACCATCAAAACCCTAGAGGAGAAAGCAGGAAAAGACCTCTAGACCTCATTCGTAGCAATTTCTTACTTGACACATCCCCAAAGGCAAGGGGATTAAAAGCAAAAATGAACTACTGGGACCTTATGAAGATAAAAAGCTTCTGCACAGCCAAGGAAACAATCAACAAAACTAAACGGCAACCAACGGAATGGGAAAAGATATTTGCAAATGACATTTCGGACAAAGGGCTAGTATCCAGAATCTATAAAGAACTCACCAAACTCCACACCTGAAAAACAAATAATCCAGTGAAGAAATGGGCAGAAAACATGAATAGACACTTCTCTAAAGAAGACATCCAGATGGCCAACGGGCACATGAAAAGATGTTCAACGTCGCTCCTCATCAGGGAAATACAAATCAAACCACACTCAGATATCACCTCACACCAGTCAGAGTGGCCAAAATGAACAAATCAGGAGACTATAGATGCTGGAGAGGATGTGGAGAAACAGGAACCCTTTTGCACTGTTGGTGGGAATGCAAATTGGTGCAGCCGCTCTGGAAAACAGTGTGGAGGTTCCTCAAAAAATTAAAAATAGACCTACCCTATGACCCAGCAATAGCACTGCTAGGAATTTACCCAAGGGATACAGGAGTACTGATGCATAGGGTCACTTGTACCCCAATGTTTATAGCAGCACTCTCAACAATAGCTAAATTATGGAAAGAGCCTAAATGTCCATCAATTGATGAATGGATAAAGAAATTGTGGTTTATATACACAATGGAGTACTATGTGGCAATGAGAAAGAATGAAATATGGCCCTTTGTAGCAACGTGGATGGAACTGGAGAGTGTTATGCTAAGTGAAATAAGCCATACAGAGAAAGACAGATACCATATGTTTTCTTTCTTATGTGGATCCTGAGAAACTTAACAGAAACCCATGGGGGAGGGGAAGGAAAAAAAAGAGGTTAGAGTGGGAGAGAGCCAAAGCATAAGAGACTCTTAAAAACTGAGAACAAACTGAGGGTTATGGGGGGGTGGGAGTGAGGGGAGAGGGAGGGGAGGGTGGGTGATGGGTATTGAGGAGGGCACCTTTTGGGATTAGCACTGGGTGTTGTATGGAAACCATTTTGACAATAAATTTCATATATTGAAAAAAAAAAGTGTGTTTTAGAATATTCTTCCAGCAATTTTGTACATTTTATCATAGAGAATTTTAGTCCACCGTTGAAACCACAGTTGATTGCTCACCACTAGCAGATTACAGACATCTGTGTAGAATGCTCCTCTGGGAGTAGCACAATGGATTCTTCTGCTTGTGTGCTGGGCTTGGGGACATGTGGCACAAGACATGTTCAATGAGTTCTGGTTGGCTCTAATAGTGCAGTGGGATTCTGATGTGCCTGGAGATAATCCTGGACACTTCAACCCAGGAACCCCTGACCTATCCTTCTTGTTATCTCCCCTGCTTCAGGGTCATCCCAAGCTTGAGAAAATGTGGAAGACTCCCCCAGTACTAATGGAGAGCTCTTTGGGGCACTGCCTGAGAGGGAGGAGAGAGTTTAGCTCCTTCTTATTCTTGGTCATATGTTCCTCAGGAGCTTGTCCACTCAAGTCCCAAATTGCCCAGACCTTCTCTTGTGGTATAATCTTGGAAGTCTGCATATGGATCAGCCCAAAGGCAGGTGACCCACATTTTGTTGTTGGAAACTAACCTCCAATAACCACTGACTGCATGCAGTTCAGCCAATGCAGCCACTCACCAGTCAACCACTGCAGCATGAGCAGCACTAAGGAACATGTATTATGGTTATTCTGATCAAAAAGACACCTCAAACATGGGCTCTTGTAACTATTCATTGATGCCCAGGACTTCTAAGTTTTGAATATGACACCAAGCCTCATGCTCAGAACAATCCCGGCTGATGTTTACTTTGATCCCTCTTATGTCTTTTGAGACCAATAGAGGTGATTTATACATAGGTAATGAAAGCCTTGTCAGGGCCATCAAGTTCCCAGACAGGCCTACACTGGACCATCTGTCAGAGCTCTGCGTATCTGCTTATAAGGCCAGAAGTCCCATCTCAGACTCCCTAATGCCTTAGGAACTTGCTGTCTATTGGCTTTCTCCACCTCACTGAGGCAGGTTTCATAAGAAAACCTGCTTTACATAGATGTTTAGATTACCAACCTGAAAATATTCTTCTCCTAAACTCTGATAAAACTTCCTAAGGCACTTTAAAATTCCTTATAATTGAAGAATTGAGGCCAGTTGATGATAATGGGCATTGCTTCTCCCATGGTCCTTCTCTTTCTTGTTGGAAGTATTCAAGCTTCCAAGTGAAACCCTGCTCTAACTTTTGTGAGGTTATTAATCTAATAGTCTTCTGAAAATCTACAGAAACACTTAAGACATTTTTGAGTCTCCTATAATTGGTGGCTTGAGGCCATTGTTAATAGTAGATATACTTTCAGGCCCAACACTCTCTCCAGGCTGGGACCCTGTGTATCCACTGTATGAATAGGGGTTCAAGAGAACTGACTCTTGTCCAACGACAACTTTAAACTATTCTCTCTGGGACACAAGACATCCGAAGGACCTTGCTTTTATTTTTCTGGTACCACGGAAAATAATTACCTCATCTAAATGAACAAATGCTGCTATATATTTCATATCATCATTAACCTTTTCTTTTGCCTCCAGACCTCTTTATAAATTGCTAAAACCCAACAGGGAAATGAAAGCAATTTGTGTCTTAGTTCTCATCAGCCAAGGGCACTCCCCAAGTCCTCTACTTAATACTGACTCCTGACTTCTTAGCAACCAGTGCAAGCTTCTGACTCCTTTGCGACAGTCCAAGGTCTTCTGAAGTCAAGCTGAAATGTACTAATCTCCTTTAACACATATTGGGAAGTCTATACTGGCCAAATTCCTTCTGGACTACAAAAATGGGGGCTTAAACATTATTAAGTGCTGTAGGATTCTGATATTATGCTCTTAATAAGCACCTCCTTAATGTACTCTTACAAGTCATTGATTTCAGACAATTGAGCTTCTCTTAGACTTCTCTGCAAAAGGTCAATATCGTGCTCTTCTGTCCTACATTGCTTAGTCTGATGGCAGCTTACATCTCATCCCTGAAGGTCTTTCTCCATTTCTCTTTCCAGGGTTCAATAATGAGGAGTCATTAGCATAAAAACTCCCAGACTCTGTTTGCAGGGGAAGGTTCCATACATAGTCTCCCAGGAGAGACATGACAGTGTGCCTTTTTGTTCAGTCTCTATCTTTATATAGTATCTGCGCAAGGAAGACAAATGTAAAGAGCATCTAGGTATTTATATGTGCATGCTATACTAGGCCAGACCTTTAAAAAGGTTTCTAGAGAAAAACCCAAGTCCTTCTATCTAGAAACCTCTGTGTCTATAACACACCTGTAACCCTGCCTACCCTGAAGATATCCCATTGTGTCCCTTCTTTCCTCCCTCTATCCTTGGAACAGATACTATTGGTGTCTTGCTCTCATTTTCTCAATATTTAGCATTCATACATAATGCTCCAGGCTACAAGGTCCTGCTTCTTCTGGCCAAAGAGGCATGTTCAGCACGTATGGATAGCAGACCAAACGTAAAGAAAATAATGCCCCTGGGAGGAGACTTCAATGAATGATAAATGTCCTGCTTCCCTACCCTCATATGACATAACTCTGAGGTATGTTCTATCCAATCTTCCAGATGTCCCCACTGGATAAAGTCCCTGGTCCTCACAGAGTGACCTGCTTACTGATGTACATACACTGGCTGTCCCCCTTCATACCACACTTCCCCCTCCCCTAGCAGTGCTTGCTAGAATCACTTCCAACAAAAACTTCTCACAATCAAGTATTTGTTTCAAAGTCTGTTTCTGGAGATATCAACTTAAGACAACAATTGAGGAGGTGGGACTTGTTTTGGTTAGCTCTGACATTCCCTGGATCCTGTTTCTATGTCTACCCCATGTGTTGCCCCATATTCCTCTTTACCACCCCCACTCTCCCTCAGAAACAACCATATAGACATAGTTCTGGTGGGTATTAGTCCCTAAGCCAAACTGGCCAAGCCTGTCCTACCTCCACCATAAATAGTGGTTCAGCTCTCTGTTATTAATTGACAGGGACACACTGGTCACTTCGGGCCCACTCTCTAGTACCCTGAGTTTCAGCTCATTCTATTTTAATAACCACGCTGGGAAAATACTTACCTGATACTTACCTGATCCTATAGGAAAAAACAAAATGCTGGTGGGCTGCTTGGCAAGAGCCTATGGTGGTAGGGCTCAGGAAAAACTTAGTTCCCCTGCTACTTCCCCACTTTGTTTTAGTTAGGCTGACTTTTAAAACACCTGTATTCTCTTCTTCACCATACCAGATCAAACTAGATCCCTGTTTGGGTGTTACAGACATCCTGTTAGCTCAACTGTTAGTTTTTAAAGGGCTTTGTGGAAGGCAGAATAATGTTTTTAAAGGGCTTTGTGGAAGGCAGAATAACGAACCCCCAGAGATGTCCACACACTAACCTCCAAATACGGTAAACATGTTATGTTACATGACAATGAAGAACGTGGGTAGCAGATGGAATGAAGATTGCTAACAATATGAAGATTATCCTGGGTCATCTAGGTGAACCCAGTGTAAATACAAGAGTCCTTAAATGCATAAAAGAAAGCAGGTCAGAGTAATGTGGCCTGAGAAGATCTCAAGCCAGTTTTTCTGGCTTCAAAGATGAGGAAAGAGTGCTGTGGGCCAAGAAATGTGGGAGTCGTCTAGAGGCCAGAAATGCCAAGGGAAAGAATTCTCTTCCAGAGCCTTCAAAAAGGAATGCAGTCTTGCTGCTGTCTTCATATTAGGCCAGTGAGACCCATTTTGTACCTCTGAACTACAAACCTGCAATGTGCTATGTTAAGACATGGTGTGTGGTAATTTGTTAGAGCAGACATAAGTATGGAATGTCTGTTGTTATCCTAAGGATCCAGAAGCTTCCAGAAGCTTCCATTGCAGCTGCCATCTGACTTGCTATCTCCACCTTGGTCCCAGCAACTAGGATTTGGCTAATATCACCGCTGTGCTTCCTTCTAAGATTTGCTCTTCTCTCCACTTCCTGTGGATATTTTTTTTTTCCTATGCCTACTTATTTGACCACCTTTAAAAACAGAAAGAAAGTGGGCAGATAATGGTTTGATTTTACCCTCTTACATGTAGGACTCAGGTTTTAGAATAGCTCCAGATTCTACCTGGCCTAAGTGATGCTGGTATGCATTTCCTCAATTAAACTATCCTTTGGTCAATGTTTTCTCTGCAAAGTAATCTCAGCCTCAGTATATTTACATTGGCTAGACACCTTTTCTCCTAGCTTCTGGTGAGAAAATAATTCCCTTTTTGCTCCAAAACCACTTGCTTGGAGGGTATTGATAATCAAATGCCCAGATCTATCAGACATTCCACCAGCCTGAATTCTGATCCTGTCCATGTAAGCTCTGTGTTTAAGGCATGTCCCTCTCATGATTCTATACTAGCACATCCTAGTGATGAGGTGCAGTCTAATTGGAAAGAGCCTGAACTCTGAATAGGATTCTTCCTCTGACCATATTGGGTCAGCTATGATCTTGAATGAAGCCATTACTTGTCAAAGGGTTATATCAAGAAACAGGGGTGGTGAGAGAGAAGGAAGAAAAGACCTTTAAAAATAACAGGGCACCTGTTGGGATGAGCACTGGATGTTGTATGGAAACCAATTTGACAATAAATTTCATATTAAAAAAATAACATTCCAGTCCCCTACTTATCATTTGAGAATGTAAGGGAGGCAAAATTATCCCTCTACCCTCTTAGAGTTTGGGTGGCTGGACCTGAAAGTTGAAATGATAAACAGGTTGATTGTAGAATAGCATACAAATTTATACAGGTTTTACGTGACACAGGAACCTCATAAGGAATGAAGACTCACAGAAACAGAAAACCTGCATGATTTTACAGTGATTGAGCAAAGAGAGGCAATTGTGGGAAAATAACTAAGCTATGTGGGGAGGCTAAAGGAAGATAATTATTTTTAACAAGGTCTGTTTGTATAGAATTCTCCAGGTTTCGACTTCTCATCCTTGATGATTAGAATGTTACTTTCCTTCTTGTACAGGAATGGCATGTTTCACATGGGAATTTTTTAATTTGTAAGGAAAACAAGGTTAAAGTGCCCTTCTTGCAACTGCTACTTTTTAAGTGCTTTCAGCTCAAAATAATTTTTATGCCAAAGTGCATATTTTGGGGTTGAATACTCTGCCACTCTACAAGAATCTCATTTGAAGGTCAGTAGACCAGTTCACTTCTTAGAAAATTTCACTCCATTCCAAATTAAACATGACTCCCAGGTTTTAACCTGGTCTGGAGGCAAATTGTCTCTAAGTCCTGACCACAGCTGGTGGCTTCCCCCACCTGTGCAGGATGTCCACTCTATGTCCCCATGTGCCACTCTTCAGCAGTCCTGGAAAGGTCATCAATTGCAAGTAGCTTCATTCCAGGCTCCCTTTGGGGATGATTTTGTTTCATGAGACCTTTTGGCATTGAAATAATAAAAAATAGAAAGGAAAAAAAAGTCCATGCCCATTCAAAGATATGTATGCACACAAGGACATTTACTAACCATATGTCTCCTGAGGAAGGAGAAAAATAGTGGCAATAGGAATAAAGTGCAAAACAATGAATTCATTAATCAAACAAATAATTAGTCAGTGAAGGCAAGCCAGGGGCACGCATGGGCCAGTGGGGGCACTGCTGCTGGGCATTGAACTGAGCACTCTGGTAGATCCAATTGTCTGTACACATGAGGCAGTTGTGCGTGGGGAGGGGTGCAGGTTGTGGGGAAATGGCTAAAAGAGATGAGCTTAGAGACTTTCACAATGACCCTTCCCCATGCCAGTAGTGATAATTCCTCCCTGTGTGCTGTTTTGAACTTTGAGACGTAAGTAAATAAAGTTGGCGTCAGCTTTGAGTCCTCTTGTACCACCAAAGCCACACTGCTGGGTGGACTGTAACTCTGCTGCCAACCACTTTCTATAGTTATAATTAGACATTCCCATTCCTGCTACCGATAGCTGCAGCAGCCCAGAGTGGGCAGAGGAGCGGGTGGAGTGGCAGGGAAGAAGAGAGCAGTGTGGAAAGGCATCTGTATGAGAAACTGTTCCTGTTGAACCCACTATAAAGCAAAGAAGTAGGTCAACACTTAAAATTCAGTGATTTGTCTCCAAGGAGCATGCTGGCTCATACAATAAGTCACATTTTCTGTGGGCTTAGAGCTATAAATCATATAAGCTTTTGCATAAATGATGCCCATTTTTTTTTGTTGTTGTTGTTTCTATATTATTCAATGGGAATTGGCCTGAAAAATAAGAGTAGGTCTTTCTATTTTTATGTCTTGTGGTTGTTTTGTTATTGCAACTTATAAATCAAGAAGTGATCTTTTAAAAAATTATATATATATATATATATATATATTTATTTATTTTTTGAGAGAGAGAGAACAAGAGGGGGAGAGGGGCAGAGAGAGAGAGAGAGAGAGGGAGAGAGAATCTTAAGTAGGCTCCACACTCAGCACAGCCTGATACAGGACTGAATCCCACAAACCTGGGATTATGACCTGAACCAAAATCAAGAACCAGATGCTCAACCACCTGAGTCACACCGAACCCCTATGTGTGTACGTATGTATGTATTTATTTTTTTATTTTTATTTTTTTCAGAAACATAGAGAGGCAAGAAGTGATCTTAGCAAAGAAAGGATTATATAGCAATTGGAGTTTGTTTCAAATAAAAAATAAGTTTTAGGTTAAACATCCTATTCTCAAATAAAGCTACTAGAAATGATTGGGTGATTTAAAAAAAATAATGTATTTTAATTTTTTAAAAAGTTTAGGTTGGGGCGCCTGGGTGGCACAGTCGGTTAAGCGTCCGACTTCAGCCAGGTCACGATCTCGCGGTCCGGGAGTTCGAGCCCCGCGTCGGGCTCTGGGCTGATGGCTCAGAGCCTGGAGCCTGTTTCCCATTCTGTGTCTCCCTCTCTCTCTGCCCCTCCCCCGTTCATGCTCTGTCTCTCTCTGTCACAAAAATAAATAAACGTTGAAAAAAAAAAAAGTTTAGGTTTACAAAACAAATTGCGCAGAAAGTAGAGAGAATTCCCACATCCTCCCTCCCCTCTCCTGCAGTTTTTTTGTTTATCGACATCTTGCATGAGTGTGACATATTTCTCACAATTGATGAGTCAATAATGAAATAATATTAGTATGATATTTTTTAAAGTTTATTTGTTTTGAAAGAGAGAGAGATGGGTGGGGGAGGGGCAGAGAGAGGAGGGAGAGATAGAGAATCCCAAGCACATGCTGCACTCAGGGCAGAGCCTGATGCATGACTTGAACTCACGAACCGTGAAATCATGGCCTGAGCTGAAATCAAGAGTTGGATGCTCAATTGACTGAGCCACCCAGGTGCCCCTGGCAAATTAAATTTTTATGAAATGGGGCTGTGCAATTATTTTTATGACATATTTCTAAAACTATGGTTTTCAATATTTCTTTCAAAAATGGAGAATTCTAACAACAGAGCACTATGAATACATATAATAAAACATGTACAAGATCTATATGAAGAAAACTATTAAAATGTTGATGAAAGAAATCAAAGAAGATCTAAAGAAATGGAGAGGTATTTCATGTTCATGAGTAGGAAACTCAACATTGTTAAGATATTCATTCTTCACTATTTGGTTTATAGATTCAATACAATTCAAATCAAATTTTCAGACAGCTGCTTTGTGGATATCAACACACTTATTCTAGAGTTTATATAAGCTAATATTTTCTGATTTTAAGAGTTACTATAAAGTTACAGTTATCAAGACAGTATGATATTGGTGACAGAATAACCAAATAGATCAACGGAATAGGATACAGAACCCAGAAATATACCCTCACAAATAAAATCAACTGATTTATGTGAAGGACCAAAGGCAAGTCAATGGAGTCAATAGTCTTTTCAAAAAATGGTGTTGAAATAACTGGTCATCCACATGCCTCCCCCTCCAAAAAAATCTAGACACAGACATTAGACCTTTCACAAAAATTAACTTAAAATGACTGTAGATGTAGATGTAAAAGGAGAACTGTAAAATTCTCAGAAGATAGTGTAGGGGAAAATGTAGGGTGAACTATTCTTGGTAATTATAATATCAGTCAGACCTGTTGGCAATAATTTTTTTGTGAAAGAAAAAACTTAATAGGTTGGACTTAAAATTAAAAACTTCAGCTCTATGAAAGACTCTATTAAAAGATTGAAAAGTCAAGCCACTGGAAGACTGGAAGAACAATATTTACACAACACCTGTCTGTTAAAGAACTTGTATACAACACATGCAAAGCACTTTTAAAACTCAAAAAGGAAAACAAAATATCTCATCAAACACCTCACCAAAAATGATATACAGATGGTACATAAGTATATGAAAAGATGCTCAAAATACACATTACAGAATTATAAATTAAAACAACAATTAGATACCACAATAAGATGCTATACTACATACTTATTAGATTGGCTGAAATCCAAAATAGTGATAGTACCAGATGCTGGTGAGAATGTGGAATAACAAGACCTCTCATTCACAGCAGGTGGGAATGCAAAATTGTAAATTTGAAAGATAGAATGGTATTTTCTTACAAAACTAATATAGGCTTACCATACCATCCACCAATTATGCTTCTGGGTAGTTAACCAGTAAGTTGAAAACTTGTGTTCACACGGAAACCTGCATTATGAATATAATATGCCTAAGTACAGATTTCTTTTTTTGGTGTTATCTATCTTGGTGTTCTCTGGGCTTCCTGGTTCTGTGACTGGTGTCTAACATTTAACTCAGAAAACTCTCAGCCATTATTACTTCAAACATTTCTCCTCTTATTGAAAAGAAGTTTTCTTTGATCTTCACCCTGAGGAACTGGTAGAGTTCCTGGGGGTAAAATTCATAAAAGTGTGGGGCCCCCTCAAGGTTGGGTCCCCAGGAGCTCACATTCACTCTTCAGCAATTAGTCAATTACTGATTAAGTTTTCCTACTGGTGGTTTCTGCTTCCAGTAAGCTGTGATTCTGTATTTCCCTGTCTCCACAGTTTTGGGGGAAGTGGTTTACCCTGTGACACCAATTCTCTGATGAATCTAAGAAGAGAGTTGACTTTCAGTTTGCTTAGCTTTTTTCTTGTTGAGGGAAGGAGTGATAACTTAATTTTTTTTAAGTTTATTAAGTTTATGAGAGAGAGGCAGAGTACACAGGCACAAGAATGCACATGTGGGTGAAGAGCAGAGAAAGATAGTCCCAAGTAGCTCCATGCCATAAGCACGGAGTCCAATGCAGGGCTCAAACCCATGATCCTTGAGATAATGACTTGAGCTGTAACCAAGAGTTGGACACCTAAATGACTGAGCCACCCAGGTGCCCCAGGAGTGATAACTTTCAAGTTCTTTCCATGTCAGACCAAAAAATTTAGTCTTTTTAGGATAAGAAACCAAGTGGATAACAAACAAACAAACCCAACATTATTCACATTAGGTCTTGTGTACATGGAAGTTCTTTTTTTTTTTTTTTACATTTATTTATTTTTGAGAAACAGAGCAAGTCAGAGCATGAGCAGGAGAGAGGCAGAGGAGGGGGGCGGGGACACATATATCTCACAGAATCTCACAGTTTCTGAGCTGTCAGCACAGAGCCTGATGCAGGGTTCAAACTCACGGACCATGAGATCATGACCTGAACAGAAGTTGGACACTTAACTGACTCAGCCACCCAGGTGCCCCTGCATATGGAAATTCTTAAATAATAATAATAAATGCAAATAATTACTGAGCAGTAAGAGGCAGGAATTTAAGACAATTGACTATGGATTGTACCAATTTAAAATAAAATTAAATCAAATCTTTGGAACCTATTTTTAATTTCATTAATTTATTTAAATTAAAAAAACTGGGGTGCGTGGATGGCTCAGTCGGTTGAGCATCTGACTTCGACTCAGGTCACGATCTCACAGTCTGTGAGTTCAAGCCCTACGTCGAGCTCTGTGCTGACAGCTCAGAAACTGGAGCCTGCTTCAGATTCTGTGTCTCCATCTCTCTCTGCCCCTCCCCTGCTCTCACTCTGTCTCTCTCTCAAAAATAAATAATAAACATTAAAAAAAATTTTGAAAAATGCCTTCACTTCTTCCACTGCCACTCCCTGCTTCCCTCACCTTGCAACAACTAATCTGTTCTCTGTATCTCAAAGCTTGTGGGGTTTTTTGTAAGTTTCCACATATAAGAGATTGTACAATATTTGTCTTTCTCTTACAGACTTATATCACATAGTATAATGCCATCGAAGTCCATCCCTGTTGCCCCAAATAGCAAGTTTTATTTTTCTTATGGATGAGTAATATTCCATTGTGTGTATGTATGTATATATATATATATATATGTACATATATATGTATATAGAAGTGTTATATATATACACACACATATATATAACTTCTTTTATATATGTGTGTACATATATATGTACACACATATATATAACTTCTTATATATATGTGTATATATATATATAACTTCTTTATTTACTTATTTATCAGTAAACACTTATGTTGTTCCCATATCCTGGCTATTGTAAATAATTCTACAATAAGCATGGAGATGTTATCTTTTCAAATTGGTGTTTTTGTTTTCTTTGAATACATACCCAGAAGTAGAACTCCTGGATCATATGGTAGTTCTATTTTTAATTTTTTTTAGAAACCCCCATACATTTTCCATAGTGATTGTATCAATATAACATACATTCCTGCCAATAGTGCACAAGGGTTCCCTTTCTCCACATCCTCAGGAACACTTGTTATTTATTGTCTTTTCATTAATAGCCATTCTAACAGATGTGAGGTGATATTGTGGTTTTGATTTACATTTCCTTGATGATTAGTGATTCTGAGCATTTTTCATGTACCTATTAGCCATCTGTATGTCTTCTTTGGGAAAAAAATCTGCTCAGATCTTCCAGTGATTTTTTCATCAGATTGTCTTTTTGCTATTGCATTGTATGAATTCTTTGTATATTTTGAGTGTGAGCTTATCACATATGTGATTTGTTTTTATTTTCTCTCATTCAATAGGTTGCCTTTTCATTTTGTTGAAGGTTTCCTTTACTGTATAGAAGATTTTTAGTTTGGTGTAGTTCCACTTATTTATTTATTTATTTACTTACTTACTTACTTATTTACTTATTTATTTGTTTTTGGTGTTAGAGTCAAAAATTCTCATCAAAACTTATGTCAGGGAGCTTACTGCCTATATTTTATTCTAGGATTTTTATGGTTTCATGTCTTACTGTCAAGACTTTAATCCATTTTTCATTATTTTTTATGTATAGTGTAAGATAGTGGTCCAGTGTTCTTCTTTTGTATGTGGTGATCTAATTTTCCCAACACCACTTATTGAAGAGACCATCTTTTCCACATTGTATATTCTTGGCTCCTCTGTTGTAAATTAATTTACCATAATGTGCAGGTTTATTTGTGGGCTCTCTATTTTGTTCCATTGATCTATGTATGTGTTTTTATGCCAATACCAAACTGTGTTAATTACTACAGCTTTGTAATATAGTTTATTACAAAGGAACATGGTGCCTCCAGCTTTGTCCTTCTTTCTTAAGATTTCTTTGGCTAGTCAGAGTCTTTTGTAGTTCCATATAAATTTTAGGATTGTTTGTTATATTTCTGTGAAAAAGTCCATTAGAATTTTGATAGAGATTGAATTGGATCTGTTTATTGCTTTGGGTAGTATGGACATTTTAACAATATTAATTCTTCCAATCCATGATCATAGAATGTCTTTCCATTTATTTGGATCTTCTTAAGTTTCCTTCCTTGATATCTTATAGTTTCAAAATGATATTAAGTTTTCTTTCACCTCCTTAGTTAAATTTATTCCTAGATATTGAATTCCTGTTGCTGACAGCCATTAGCTTTTTAACCTTCCAGATATTTCAGGACAAGGGAAAACTGTGGGCTAAAGGCAGTTTGGGAAGTATAGGAACCTGTGAAATATTAGCAACAAACATATCCAGCATCTAGGGGATGAGCATATTGTCTTAGTAGAGGGATCTGAAAGTCTTAGTCCATTTGAGATTCTATAACAAAATACCACAGACATTTAAATAACAGACATTTACTTCTCACAGTGCTGGAGCCTGAAAGTCCAAGGAGCCTGAAAGTCAAGGTGCCTGTATGGTCAGGTTCTGGTGAGGGCCCCTTCCTGGTTCATAGCAGCTATCTTTTTACTGTGTCTTTGTGTGGTGGAAGGGGCTAGGGAACTCTGTGGGGTCTCTTTTATAAAAAATACTAACCCAGGGCACCTGAGTGGCTCAGTAGGTTCAGCATCTGACTCTTGATTTCAGTTCAGGTTATGATCTCATGGTCATGAGACTGAGCCCCATGTAGGGCTCTGTGCTGACAGTGGAGCCTGCTTGGGATTCTCTCTCTCCCTCCCCTGTGCCCCTCCCCCACTTTCTCTCTCTCTCTCTCTTTTAAAAATAAATTAATTAAAACATTAAAAAAATAAAAGCACTAATCCCATTCATGAGGGCTCCGCTTTCATGACCCCTGTACCTCCCAAAAGCCCCACGTCTTAGTACCATCACATTTAGGATTGCAGCTTGTGAGTCCTGTGGGGGAGGACATAAATATTCATACCATCACATCTGGTTAATAAAAGGCCAGGTACCAATTAGCGTTCAGAGAATCATGGTCTTTTTTTCTTTTTTCTTTGTTTTTCTACGATGCCCTAAGAACTCTTGTGCATATAACATGTACTTGTAGAATAAATGCATAAATGGCCTAATGGGATCAGAGTCTTTACACTCAAAACCAGAACAAAGTAAAGCAAAAACAACCTGTGTGTCATTTGATATCCTGATGATCCCTATGGTGTCCAACATAAGACAGTTACTTTAATTATATATGTATATATGTGTGTGTGTGTGTATATATATATATATATATATATATATATATATTATATTTTATTTTATATATTTATATATAGTTGAGTGGCTATCCCATTTGAGGGAAATTATTCAGTAGCAATGTTTCCAGGACAGATATATAACTGGAACTGAGTTGGCGGGGGGGTGGCAGTGGAAAGGCAATGGGGAGAGGTCAATGGTCTTACATGGGCCAGACACTCACAGTCTTGCCCATCATAAGATTCATTTTCAGCTCAAGATCCAGCCAGTTTGTCCCCCTTTGCTTCAAAAAGTATAAAAACACTTCATCTACAACAAGGATCATGGCAAATATTGTAGCAAAAGTTTAAGCAAGAGTTCAACAGTCTTCAGGTTTGGGAACTGACTTAAGGTTCAAGCAAACCATCTGAAGAAGACAATTCCAGAAATGTTTATAGGCAGCTAGAATTTTTAAGGGCATTAGACATGATCAAACCACTGGGAAAATTAGTTAAAAATTTGTTTTCCTCAAACTGGATGCTGAGCATAATCATAGTCAAAGAATAAGAACTTTTTTGGTTTTTTTGCAAATAATAACAAGGGTCTTAAAATAGCAATGTGACAGTCCAGATAAGATCAGGTTGGGCAGTGCCTGGGTGGTTCAGTGAGTGATGTGTCCAATTCTTGATACTGGCTCGAGTCATATTCTCATGGTTCATGAGATCAAGCCCCAAGTTGGGCTCTGTGCTGACAGTGTGGAGCCTGCTCAGGATTCTCTCTCTCCCTCTCTCTCTCTCTGCCTTTCCCCCTCTTGCTTGTGCTTTCTCTCTCTCTCTCTCAAAATAAATAATTAAACATTACAAAATTTTTTAAAAGATAAAAGAATAAAAAATTAAAGATCAGGTGGGGCCAAGAAAAATAGATAAGAAGAAGAGCAGAACCAAAAATAAGGAAAAGGCAGAATGATTGAGAACAGGAAAATTTCCCTCATCTAGGAAAACAGAATGCTTATGACAGAACCCATTATTCACCTTTTCCAGTTATTATATATATTTGTCTTTAAATTAATTGTACAGCTACAAGTACATGGCACACATTTCCCTAACTTGGACGCTGTTAAATGGAAGATAAAAAATCAACTTAGCAGCAGGGCTTTTTCTTTCCCTTTTTTTTCATTTTTTTTAAAGAAAGGAGACTGATATTACATGTAAACTTTGCAACTCAATTCACGAACATGAAGAATATGATGGGAAAGGGTGAAGGGCGTGTACTTGAATCAGAGAGAATACAGTAGTTTCCTTTCCATAGTCCAAGCTCAGTAATGCTCTGTTAAATACAAACTACTCCAAATGGAAGAATATGTGACTTGTTTTTTTTCCTCTCCTGAGTATTATAACAAGGACGCTAGTATCCAGACTATACAGAAACAGGTAAGCAGACGCCTTTGTAGAATATCATTTTTTCAAAGCCTACCATGTCCGGGATTCTGTCTAATTAGAAGGGGACAATAGTGATCTTAATGTTTGGATTCTTCATGCAGGCGCCAGGAAACTAAATTGTGTAAAGGAGCTCAGAGTCATAGATTCATGAGTCCTGCCCTGGTTGTGTGTCTCTTGAGGTCTTTGGTTTTCCAGGAAAAGGCATGGCAGGGCCCTGACCTGAATGTCTGCACCTCCAACAAGGATTCTTATTGTCACCATGTTTGAAGCCAGAAGCCTTGCTTCCACATTCTTTCAGCTCAGTGCAGATTTGAGGTGTTCAGCACTGAATGTGTATTTCACTACAAACCCCAAAGACTCAGATATTGATAGCTATAGCTGGTGCAGTGTTTCCATCTGGAAGGCAACATTTTCCTACAGCAGATTTGAAAACCAAAGTATAATTGGCCTAAAAGAAATTGATGAGCCGAGGCTGAATTGTTGCCTTAGATGCAAGTACACATTGTGGCTGATCTATGCACTAGTTACTGTGCACTAGAATCAACAGCTCTGCAGGGTCTCAGATGTGGACAATGACTGGAAATGTAATTGATGGGTTTGGCCATCATTAAGGACAAGGAGTAGGCATCAGAGAGTTTAGCATTATGGGGAAATGGATACTTGTGATATTATGAAGAAAACTATTGTGCTCAGTTAACTCTCGCTTTGTAAGTATCCTGTAGATAGGTAGGATGTCCTCAAAGATGGTAAGACTTAAACCTTTTAGAAAGGAGATATGGTGGGGCACCCAGCTGGCACAGTCAGTAGAGTATGCAACCCTAGATCTCTGATCTCTGGGTCTTGAGCTATGGCCCCACATTGGGTATAGAGATTGCTTAAAAATAAAATATTTTTTAAAAAGCAAAGGAAAGGACGAATGGTTGGACCAAATGCTTCTTGTTAATTATCATTAGCTGTTGGTGAACAAATAAACCAAATCCCAGAGCCCTTTCAATCCTTAATTATCTGTCTGAACCCAGAAAAATCCTGAACTCACATTCCTTCAATTAAGCACTTGCAGTTTATCTAGACCTAACAGAATACATTCTCTGACCACTTTTCTGCCAAGATTCTACTGTTTTACATTTGCTTCGGGTGTGAGAGAGAATTGAGGAAATTGTCTAAAATTTAGACATCAAGAGTCTCAGAACCAGAGTGTATCTGCCTTAAAATATAATTTTTTACACCTACTTGGTAAGTCCTGGAATTTTCCTTGAAGATAAAAGGTATACTAGTAATGTCCTCCTTCATGAACACAGATGTAAGCAGAGGCTGGGAGGGCTGGCTTTTTCTTGCTGAGCCAGAAAAAATGAGTGTGAGTGCAGGGAAGTGTGCCATTTTCCCATCCTTTTCCAAGAGGATATTGATCACACCCTTTTCCTTTGGGTCATAACGGGGATGGGCTGTTTCAGGAAACATGACTCCTCCTTAGTGAAGCTCGGGATACAATTCCACGGCCATGCACACACCGAGTCAGCCCTTTCCTGTTCATCTCCTCGGGCTTCAGCACTGCTCCTGAGCTTCCAGAAGATCTGGCCAGAAGCCCTCTGGTCCTGTAAATAAGCCAACCTTGCCCGGCCTTCTGTTTTTTGAAAAAGTTATGTCAGATTTTTGTTGTTGCTATTTGGCAGAAAATAAACATCTTTCTCGAATGTGCATGCACTCTCCACACCACTGATAGAAAAATTGTCCCAAGTACCTGTTAACCATTTTTATACCTTTTTTGGAAAAAAATGCTTATCTAGTCCATTTTTAGGGAGAGGATTTTGTTTTTTTGCAATTCTTTATGTATTTTGGATATTAACCCCGTATCAGAGGTAGGGCTTGCAAATATTTTCTCCCATGCCATAGGCACTGTCTTCATTCTCTTGCTTGTTTCTCTTGCTGTGCAGATTCTTCAGTTTGATTCAGTCCCACTTGTTAAATTTTGTTTTTGTTGCTTGTGCTTTTAATACCAAGTCCAAAAGATTTTTTGCCAACACCCATACCAATGAGGTTTTCCTGATGTTTTTTTCTATGAATTTTATGTTTTTAGGTCATATTTGAGTCTTTAATCCATTTTGAGTGAATTTTTGTGCACAGTGTAAGACAGAGGTCCAATTTCATTCTCCTGCATGTGAATTCAAGTTTACTCTGCACCATTTATGGAAGAGACTATCCTTTCCCCACTGAGTATTCTTGGCTCCCTTGTCAAATATTAGTTGACCATATATGTGAGAGTTTATTTCTGAGTTTTCAATTCTGTCCCATTGGTCTGCATCTATTTTTGTGCTAGAACCATACAAAATGCACATCTCTCATGACATCTTGCATTAAGTGGCTCAGTGGTTACCTGCTGCTCCATGACCTAGTTTAATACCTGAGGGGCTGTTGTTGGGACAACAGGGGTCATGTGGACAGGTGTAGGACATAGTGCATATGGTATGACTTCCCCTTCTCCACTATAGCTTCCTGCCCAACTGCTGTCATGTTGTGACACCACAACTTTATTTTTATTATTATTATTTTTTTAATTTTAGAAAGTGAAAGAACACAAGCAGGAGAGGGGCAGAGGGAGAAAAAGAGAATCCCAAGCAAGCTGCACTGTCAGTGCAGAGCCAGAAGCAAGGCTCTATCCCACAACCCTGGGACATGATCTGAGTCAAAATCAAGAGTCAGAAGTTCAACCAACTGACTACCCAAGCACCCGAATGACATCTTTAAATTGCTGATAATGAAGACTTAGTTTAGATTTCTGGTAACTTGTCATTGCTTCTCAGGCTTACGGACTGGTGCTATCCTCAATCAAAAGAGGTGCAGGTGCCCATGGCCTCTGCTAGGCTCATTAAATCTAATTTGCAGGCAAATAAAAGAAGAGGAGGGCTGGAGAAGGCCTGATATTCCCTACTTATATTAAAAAAAAAACCTTACATAAGCCCTTCTCATTTGCCTAACTTCTCCACATTACAACATTCCCCAACAGCGAAACAAATGGGTTTTCCAACTAGGTTGTACCTTGTTTTGATTACTTAGGGATTACGTAAGACATGAGGGATAGCTTCCATACTAGTATCAGTAATGAAAAAGCCATGGTGCTGATGTCATTGTTGCTTATTTTTGAGCCTCAATAGAATATTCAGTGTTTGCTAGAACACCAGACAATGTAGTTTCTTACCACAAGGACTTCCAGTCTTGTGCTGTGGATAATGTACCCATGATGTGAGGTGAAACAAGCCAGATGGCATGTAGCCAAAAGGCAGTGTTCCTCACTTTGAGTTTCCTACTCCTATGAATCCTGTTGATAATTTAGTATCACACTTTCATTCCAAAGATGTAGGTAGTACTGTAGGTATCTCTTGGGATGTTTGTCCAGCATGCCACTAGCGGATTGATCCTCCACAAACATCCAGGGGTGTGCCTCAGCCACCCTACATTTCATTTCATTATAACCTCTCCATGCCAACCATGGTTAATTGGACTCCAAGTACACCTCATTCAGCTAGACTAATCAGGGTCTTGTTCTGGAAATTTGGGATTGAATTCAGGTTTCTAGTCAATCTGAATGATCCCCTAAATAATGGAAACAGGGTCATGATCCTATACCCACCAAGATTTCTAAGATCACAGAGAATGTGTGAGATGTGCAGAAGGAAGTCCAGGAAAGCATTTGGTTCTGACCCATTATCAGGTGTGACATTGGGTTCAGAGACATATATCCATTTTTACTTAATACCACAAGGTAGTTGTTTCTTAAAAATTAAGAGTCCTAACCCAGTCTCTCCCAAGGGATACCTTAATATAATATGAAATTTATATTTGGTCCTTGTCCCTGGTTTCTAGCACAAGAGCTGCTAAAATATTTGGAACATACTGGGTGATGGAGGTGAGAGGAATATCTTTGGTTATTTGTAATAGCCCCTTTCAACCATATCTGAGTTTACACTAATGAAGTGGTGACTACTGAAAGATGGTGGTTGGTTGTTCAGAGGGTTAGAATTTTCAGCTCTGTCCTCCAGCCTCCTCGTAGGGGAGATGGGCAAGGGAGTGAGTGAATCATGAATGGGCAATGATTTAGTCAAACATGCCTATGTACTGGAACCTCTATAAAAATCCTACACAATGAGATTCAGAGTTTCTGGGTTGGTGAGCATACCTATGTGCTGGGAGTGAGACATACCCCAAACATACCCCAAACTCTACAGAAACAGAATGTCCTGAGCTCAGGAACCTTTCCAACCTCAATGTATGTACCTCCTCATCTGGCTGTTTATTTTGTTAAACAACAAAAATTCAACCAAATAAATTTTAAAAGATCTACTTGGTTTTATTAACCTATTCATGAATCAGGCAGCATCCTGTCTAGCCAGTAGAGAGGAGCTCCAAATGGACTACAGAAAAGGAAAAGTTTTTAAAGGCAGAACAAAGAAATCATAAACACTGAAAAAAGATTATTTCAGGTGATGTTGCCTTCATTTTAGGACACAAAGGTCTTAGTAGGTCCCCTCATCTTCCACTGGGGGATGGAGAAGTCCATGGGATATATTATCTTATTGTTGATGAGAAAATTCCTGACTGAGCATTTAAGACTGCATTTCTGGGGAGGTTGAAACTGTAATCAGGGTAGTTATTAAGTCTTAGTCTACTGACTTGGTGCCTTAACTTAAGTGATGCATTTTTGGCCTGTGGTTTTCTTTTTAACATGATTTGTATGTTTTATAATATCTTTTATCATAAACCAGCAACAGTAAGTAAAGTGTTTCCTTCGGTTCTGTGAGCTGTTATAGAATATTATCAAACCAGAAGAGGAGGTCATGGGAATCCCCATTTCTAGCTAAGTTGGACAGAAGTATGGATAATCTGGGGACCCACTACTTGCAATTGGCATCTGAAGTGTGAGACAGTCCTATGGTGCCACAAAGTACACCTTAAGACCTGACCTTTGTACATCTGCTTGTACTCATTAACTTTTGTCTTACATTTTTCCTTAAGCTCTTCTTTTTTGCTTACCTCTTAACTCAGGCAGATGAAACCCTGAACCACCCCTCTGGTGACAGTGATTGCTCTGACAAGACCTCCCGCCAGCCCAGACCACCCAGACCTGAGTTAAACCCCCAACTTGCGCCTGTGCAGATGGACCATGCAGTGACCCCTGGGATGATGGGCAGTTACTTTGACCTTATTGTAATATGAAAAGCTCTGCCTGAGGAGGAGTTTCAGCCTCATTTACATATAGGCATGCACATGTTTGTGTATAGGCATGTTGCCTCAAGGTGCATGCACAACCTTATGCCTACCTCTACATACAATGACAAGGCTTTCCTATTGAAATATTCATCCCAATCCTAAACAAAACAATCCATTCACCTTCTTTTGGGGAGTCACAGCTTTGGAAGCCATTTTGCAGCAACCCACATGGTGTAGTTTCTGACTCACCAAGGAGTAAAGTCACATTGGTTCGATTACAATGGGACTAAAATTTTAACCTGTGAGGTCTGTGTTAACTCCAGGTACTTGATGTCAGAATTGAATTACATTGTAGTACAGCCAGTTGGTATCTGCAGAGAACTGGAGAATTCCTTGGTTTGGGAAAACTCACACATTTAGTGTCAGAAAGATTGTGAGTGGAGAAACAGTTTTCCCTTATCCATCAACTCCACAATTGTATTTTTTTATGGGGAAATGCAAATTTGCTGGATGGGACACATGAACCCACCACACCTCCAGACTGGTCTCAGTCATAGTTTTGCCCACCATGGAACCCTCCAAACAACCACCCAGTCACCACCAGCCTGTCCTCCCTTCCTACCAATAATGCCAAGAGAATACCAGGAAAGCTGTAATCTATCCACAGAGCCCAGTAGTCTGGAAATGTTACCACATGGCATAGTAACCTACAAAAAAACTGAACTCTTGACACCATGCCACTTATACATGTGCAATGTTCAGACAAGAGCCAGGAGCTGTGACCACTTTCAGCCACCCTGTCTTTACTAGATATTTGCTGGATGTTTTTTCCATGTCTTGTAGCTCATAATCCACTCAGTGTGATTTCTGGCCCTTTTAGTTCTTAGCAGTTTTGGTTACCATATTGGTCATTGAGCCCGATAGAGAAAGAAAGAGAGAAGAGAGAATGTGTAGGACCCAAGAGCTCATCCATTCATTCACTCCTCCATTCATTCATTGTTGATTCATTCCACACATATTTTATTGTGTTCCTACCATAGCTTGGCACTATCCCAGGCCCTGGGGGCACAACATAAACCAAGACAGAAGAGGCCCTTGTTCTCATGGAGACAAATATCAGTCCAATTTCTATGTATATGTGATGGGAATGAAACCTATCTAAACTGAAGTAGAGTACATGTACTGGACAGAGTCCAGTCCACTTGGGGAAGTGAATCTTAGGATTGAGCTCCTAAAATATGTAAGATTAAGCTTGGCTGAGATGTTTGTCTTGGATAGGATACAGAAGGGAGTATTCCAGGTAGAAGAAACAGCATGTGTAAAGGCTCTGTAACAGGAGATAATATGGAGTGCTCCAGGGCCTATAAGCCAGTGTGGCTGGCACTGAGAAAGAGGGGACAGAGTGAGGGGTCCCACACTGGTGAAGAAGGATGGTTATATCCAAATGGTCATCCACATTGAAGACTTCTGTTTTTAGCTTAGGCACAATAGGAAACCAAGAAACCCCCGAACTTAGATGGAGGAGGGAATGTGTTCGCTTTGGAATGTTCTGTGGTCCAAGTAAGGAATCACTGCAACTTTGGCTGGAAAGTTGCTATGGGTGTGGTATGCATGGGACAGATGGAAGAGTTACTTAGGACACAGAAGTATTTGGATTTAGAGATGGATAGAGTATTGGGGTGGGGGTGGAAGGGAAAGAGGTATCAGAGAAGGTTCTTGGTTGCATACCTGTAAAACTGCACCAAGAATCCCTTGAGGTTGCACCACCTCTCCCCAGTGCTGCTTCTACTCCATAAATGACACACAAAATGCAATCTGTCCTTTGGCTCCATAGTTGCAGAGAAGATAAAAGTTAGGTAAATGCATCCCCTTTGTTACCAGTTAAGACTTCAGTTCTTAACCCATAATTCTCTTTTTTTTTTTAATTTTTTTCAACGTTTATTTATTTTTTTGGGGACAGAGAGAGACAGAGCATGAACGGGGGAGGGGCAGAGAGAGAGGGAGACACAGAATCGGAAACAGGCTCCAGGCTCTGAGCCATCAGCCCAGAGCTTGACACGGGCTCGAACTCACGGACCGCGAGATCGTGACCTGGCTGAAGTCGGACACTTAACCGACTGCGCCACCCAGGCGCCCCGACCCATAACTCTCTTGAACTGGACTGAATTACCTCTGAGCCACAAAGACCCTTGTGTTCCTCCAGGTAGGGTTGAGCTCAGGCAGGGTGGCTCCTGGACCCTGTCCTCATGAATCAGAACAGCAAAATTGTGGTTTTACTTGTGTTTCTATTCCAATGGCAAAATGAGGTGAGAAGACTTTCACCAAGACCATCTCACAGAGGAAGAGAAAGAGTGATTGTCCCTACGGCTTGCCACACTCTGGTTCATTTGCAGCTTCAAAACAGGGATAAGGACACACATTTAAGGTACATGTAACCACAAGACAGGACTGGCCTTTCTCAGACACTGGACAAACAGAGTCCACAGGAGTGGACTACAGAGTGGATACTTGCCTGTGTACCAAATGCAAGGGATCCCCAGAAAGCCTAAGTGCTAGTACTTATAGGAGGGCACAGAGAGCACCTGCCTGAATGTCATGGCCAGTGCCATCCTTGCCCACGGCCCTCCTTGATGAAACAGAGGAAAAGTATGGGAAGGAGTGTTAGGGTTTTGAGTTCTTTGTCACTTTGGAGGTTGGCACCAACACATTTAGCCACTCACTTAGGCAGCCACCAAGAGTGGGTTTGTGGACTCAGGAAGCAGATCTTCTAGTTTTAAACCCTGAATTGGGCCAAAGACAGCTGCATGCTTCCAGAAGGTCCAGAGTTGAATAAATACTTTCAATGGGTTGAATTCTAAACCTTAAAATGTTCTTTCATGTTTCTCAAAATTTGGGATATAGTTCTGAAAATGAACAGGTAGGTATATTAGAATCATTACAGTAGGAGCCACAGAGATACGTAACTCTGTGACAGCTTCTAGATGCTGACAGTGCAATCTTGGGCTCCTTTGTGTCCATTCCATTGACCCAACCCTGGCCATTGCTCTTCTGCATGCTGCCCTTTGTTGTCTTCCTTAACACACCCAACTGTTTCATACTGCAGGGCCATTGCACATGCTGCACTTGCTTCCTGAAATGCTATTCATCTTTGTGCTGCTCAAACCTTCTCAGTCTTCTGGCCTCAGCCTAAACAGGCCATCCACAGAGAGGCCTTCTCAGACCATTTGACTGCAGGTACCTTCCTCCCACCCCACCTTGCTCAGTCACTTATCCTTATCTCAATTCTCCCATTTTTTTAATGTTTATTTTTGAGAGAGAGAGAGAGAGAGAGAGAGAGAGAGAAAGAGAGAGAGAAAGCAGGGAAACAGGGGAGGGGAGGTGCAGAGAGAGAGGAGGACAGAGGATTGGAAGCAGGCTCTGTGCTGACAGCAGAGTGCTGGACATGGGGCTTAAACTCATGAACCACTTGAGCCAAAGTTGGAGGCCTAACTGACTTAACCACCAGGCGCCCCTCTCCCATTTTTAAAATTTATTTATTTTGAGAGACAGAGAGAGCACATGTGCCAGCAGTGGAGGGGCAGAGAGCAAGGGAGAGTGAGAATCCCAAGCAGGCTCTGCACTTTCAGTACAGAGCCCAACATAGGGCTCCATCCCATGAACCATGATCATGACCTGAGCCAAAATCAAAAGTCAAATGCTTAACTGAGACACTCAGGTTCTCCTCAATTCTCCCATTTTTTATTTTTATTTGCAGGGTGCTAATTGCAGAGTGCTAAGTTATCTTATTATGCATTGGCTTGTTTACTTTTTGGTTGGTGTTTTTATAGGTTGTTTTTTAGCTCTCACACAGGGATGTCAGCTCCAAAGGGCTTGGATCTTGTCTCCCTGGCTTACTCTTCATACCCTCAGCATCCAGCACCCAGTGCCTCAGGGATGATGACAGGTCACAGTGTGTGTTGAAAGAATGAATAAACCAACACATTAATGAATGGCTAGATGATACCATGGACAAGAGAAAGAGTGAGGGATGGATGGGCAAACCCAGTTCTGCCTCTGTTTATGCTGAGTCTGACATTAAAGAACTTTGCAGCTAATGAGAAGAGATGCTCGCAAACATATTTTGTCCATGTTGATAAGGTCATGCCCAGGGTGGATGTGGGCACCAAGGAGGAATCCTAATCACTTATGTCCAAATATGAGGCAGCACCCAGTGTTAGGTGATTCCCATCTTCTTAGTGGAAAGTTATTTCAAAAAGACGTTTTTGAGGGTCACCTAGGTGGCTCAGTCAGTTAATCATCCAACTCTTGATTCCAGCTCAAGCCATGATCTCATGGCTCATGAGTTCAAGCCCTGTGTCAGGCTCTGTGCTGATGCTGTGGAGACTGCTTAGGATTCTGTCTCTTTCTCTCTTTTTCCCTCCCCTGCTGGCTCTATACCTCTCTCAAATAAATAAAAATAAACTTAAAAAAAAAGACATTTTTGAAAACTGCTTAATTTCATGGATGTAGAAAATTTTCACCTATAATACTTCAAATAGGTCTTCTGCTGCATTCTTTCTTTTTGTTCTGGTATTCCAATTACACATGTTACATCTTTTTATTTGCCTCATAGGTCTTGGATATTCTTTTGTTTTGTTTTGTTTGTCATTCTTTTATCTCTATGCTTTTCAGTTTGGGGAGTTTCTGGTGACATGTCTTCAAGTTCACTGATTTTTTTTGCAGCCACATCCAGTCTACTAATAGACACATCAAAAACATTTTTCATTTCTATTACAGTGTTTGTGATTTCTAACATTTTCATTGGACTCCGTCTTAGATTTTTCACCTTTCTGCTTACTTTATCCATCTGTTTGTGTATGTTGTTGAGTTTTTCCATTAGAGCCCTTAACATATTAACCATTTTTATTTTAATATCCCTGATTTAATAAGCTCCAAATCTGTGCCATGTCTGAATTTGGTTCTGATGCTTGCTTTGTCTCTTCAGACTGGTTTTTCTTGTCTTTTAGCATACCTTGTAATTTTTTTGTTGGATGTCAGACATGATGTATTATTAGGTGGTTGGAACTAGGTTAAATAAAACTTTAGTGTGGAATTTTATATAAATCTGGCTAGGAAGTAGGCTGTGTTTAATATTTGATGTACACGTGGATGTCATTGGTCTCAAATTGCTATAATGTCCTTGTTTTTAATCTCCCTGTTGTCTTTGGGTCTACTTAAGAACTTTTTTTTTTTTGAGAGGGAGAGAGAGAGGCAGGTTTTTTTTGAGAGGGTGAGAGGTAGGCAGGTTCCTTGCTCAGCACAGAGCCTGACATGGGGCCAGTGCTGGGCCAGAAATGGAGTAGGAGTCTTTTGACTCTAACTCAAAAGTTATTTCTACCCCACCATGCTTTCTGTGTAAATGTGTGAGTGTGTGTGCGTGTGTGTGTGTGTGTGCGTGTGTGTGTGTGTATGTGTGTGTGTGCATGTTTGAGAGAAAGAAAGTATGAATTAGTATTATGCAATATTTTAGGAAGTCACCCCAAAATGTAATAATTAATAGAGGACATTAACCCAAGCTGGAAATGCACTGTTGCCACAGTACAGGGAACCAGAATACGGGGCTGGCTCGGCCATCAGCCCACTGGCAGAATGTGGTTGTGTTGGCTGGTGCTGAAGAGGCCTGAATCTTTCTTGCCCACTCCATCCATAAGCCTTGTGCTGTCCCTGAGTTGCATGAGTTGTGCTCCCCCAAACCAGACAGGTGCAGCTGAGCCCATGTCCTGTGGTATCTTTGTTCCTTGAGGCTGCTTTGGGTGCTGGCCACTATCCTAGATTTGCCAGCACAGAGCTACTGGGGTTGGACACACACTCAGAAAGACCTACCTATATTAGCTCATTACAAATACCACAAACTAGAAGGCTTAGAACACCAGAAATTTATTCTCTCACAGCTCTGGATGCCAGAAGTCTAAAATCAAGGCTGGGCAGGGCAATTGTCCCTCCAACGCGGAGAATCCTTCCTTGCTTGTTCCAGCTTCTGGTGTTCATTGGCGATCCTGGGAATTGCTCAGCTAGCAGGTGCATTGCTCTGGTCACATGGCTACCTTCTCCTTGTGTCTGCATGTTGTCTTTCCTGTGCGTGTGTCTGTCTGTGTCCAAATCCCCCCTTTTATAGACACTGGTCATATTGGATTGGGCCCACCTGGAAAAACCCTATTTCCAAATAAGATGAAACACAAGTGATTAGGACTCCCAACGTATCTTTTTGGGACACACAATTCAACCCACACTGATGTTCTTTCTAGTCCTCCATGCTCTGTCCATCCCTGCAGAGAACCCCACAGGTACTTCCTTTCAGCCACTGTGGTCCACTAAGAACAAAGAGCATCAGACTTATCCCCAGTCCTGGTTTGGTAGGTCTTTTCAACCTCACCTGTGCACCTGAAATTCCTGGGGGAGTGAGAAAATGAGTTGTGACTCACAACACAAAGAGGAAGAGTGAAATGAGCAGTTATCACAAAGCAAGGTGGCTTTCAGGTCCCCCACAGAATTGTTGCCACAACCTCCGTGCCCTCTTGATCCACACCATGTATAATGACACGGTTCTCAAGATGTTAGAAGAGAAACCGATTCCAGCTCATGTGTGGTCTCCTCATCTGTAAAATTCAGGGAATGAGTAGTTGATTCCCGAGCAATCACTATGAAACCTTGACCCAAGGTCATAGAAGGGAACCTAGGCACAGCCAGAACTAGTAACAGTGCCCACATCCAATTCTCCTTTCCCGACACTTCATGGCTATCAGGTCACCAGAGATGTGTGCCGCCTAGGAAAGTCAGAGGAGGTACCTATGGTCACATGAGCTGAGACTGTGTGTGGGTGTGTGCATGTGCATTTGCTTCCTGCTTGCATCTGAGAGAGACTCTTCCATCTGTTTCCTCCATTCCTGACCTGTTCTCTGGAGACAGGTGCTGGCCTCCTTGCTTCCTCCTGAGCAGCTGGTCCTGCCATTTCCTCATGGAGGTTCCCCTATGGATCACACTGCCTGAGTGGATGTGGGAAGTGAGCCTAGCATATCTGATCATACCCCCTGTTATGACAAACTGCATCCCTGGACTCCATGATCCCATTCTGCCAATTACATGATACGGCACACATGTGCCACAGCTTGCACTTGATAAAAGTCAGCTGCTGTTCAATGTTGATGAGGATATGATGGACCTGTGGTCTGGATAATCTCGATATAATTCCTCCTGTATATGGCTTGATTAACAAACTTGGTGCAATCTCATGTTCTCCTCCATTCAGTGGAATCCGTGTATGTGTACGGTGCACACAAAGGGCAGGCTGCTACCCTTGCCTTATGGCTCTTCATGTGTCCTATGGACACACATTAAGTGCCTACTCTATGCCATGCACTGTGCTGAGAGGCTTAGCCCTCATTGACCTAAGGTCACACCCCCAGTCACATTGTGACTGATGTCTGTGATTCTTACAAAGCCAAAGCCTTCTGACCTTTGGCCTCAGCCCCACCATTGGCCTTGGCCACAGCAACAATTTTGGAAGTGGGCCTTATGTTTGTATTACATTTTTACTTCTCTGAAATTCTTTCTCAGGATCTCATGCATCATTTCCTTCTTGTCAATAATGTCTTCAGAGAGGGAGTTAGAGGCAGCGCCCCTGTCTACCTTCCATTCCTGGGCTCTTTCTGATCCCAGGTGCTACTTCCTGCTCACCAGGCCCTGTCTGCACTGCTTGGTTCAGGGTGGCCAGGTTTATGAAACTATTTTCCTGGTTGAATAATTAATAAGACCACTTCAAATTCAAAGAACACTCTGGCCTTCCAACATCCTCAGTTAAGGGCACTTCTGACATCCAGCTTTGCTCAGGTCACAGCTCAGAATCACCATAAAATCCACCGGAAGCTCCTGGCAGTGGTCCTGGGGCTGACCTCATCTCCCAGTCCCACCGGCACGTGCCAGGAGAAGAGGTCCCTAGTTTCCAGTGTTGTCTGCACCCTCCACAGAAGTGGGTTACAGCTATCCTACTTTCCAGGTAGGGATAGAAGGGGAGGGAAGGAGAAGCAGGAGGAGACAGATAACAGGAAGGGGCTGGGGGCAACTAAGGGAAGAACCAGGAAGTGAAAGGGCCCCAATATGGGGAAAGAATGCTGGGGATGGAGTCACTGTGCTAGAGAAAGGGAGGCACACAATAGCCAAATTATGGAAAGAGCCTAAATGTCCATCAACTGATGAATGGATAAAGAAATTGTGGTTTATATACACAATGGAGTACTACGTGGCAATGAGAAAAAATGAAATATGGCCTTTTGTAGCCACGTGGATGGAACTGGAGAGTGTGATGCTAAGTGAAATAAACCATACAGAGAAAGACAGATACCATATGGTTTCACTCTTATGTGGATCCTGAGAAACTTAACAGGAACCCATGGGGGAGGGGAAGGAAAAAAAAAAAAGAGGTTAGAGAGGGAGACAGCCAAAGCATAAGAGACTTAAAAACTGAGAACAAACTGAGGGTTGATGGGGGGTGGGAGGGAGGAGAGGGTGGGTGATGGGTATTGAGGAGGGCACCTTTTGGGATGAGCACTGGGTGTTGTATGGAAACCAGTTTGACAATAAATTTCATATATAATAACTAACTAACTAACTAACTAACTAAATAAATAAATAAAAAAGAAAGGGAGGCAACTTCCAACCATTGGTGTATGTTACACTTCAGAAACCTAGTAACTGCTGCCTGTCAGTGTACCCCTCAGGGAGTTATTTTTCAAATACAAGAGTTTAGTTATTTAAGGCATGTGGCAAATAAACTGCCAGGTGCAAGGTCCTTAGCTCTACCGTGACCCATTATGCAGGTTGACATTCTCCTACACTTCATATATGAACCATGATATGGACAGAAAAGAATTTTAGTGGAAGCAGACCACTTCACAAAGCAGACCACATCATGTATTTAAAAGGCAGTATTTTCCATTTCTGGGTCATGGAACATGACACTGCTGTTTGTCCAAATCCCTTCTATAGGTCTACTGGTAATTTGGTAAACAGACAATGCTCTGGGGTTTACTTTAGAAAAGCCATTTTCTACCATTTCATGAAGGTTTGGAAAAGTGGGTGATCCTGTTGCCACAAAACAAGACATATTATCCTTCTGGATAAAGGGAGCCCTTTTGAAGTCTCCCACTGCTGGCTCCAGGGCATTTTTTTTTTTTTTACTAAAAACAAAATGCTGGCCCTTCTGGTGTGGTTTTTCTGACTTTTGTAAATGGCTTATTAGATTTTTAAAGATTATTCTTATCAGGAGATTTGGTACTTTAGTTGAGTCTTCTAAAGAAAATTAATCTCTCAATTTATATGTTTTGTGCTAACAACAGTTCAGTCTTGCGGGAGAATGAAGCCAAGTACATATGTGGTTTCTCGAAAGTAAGCTAAACAGAGCCTCAGAGACAAATTCACAGCTGCTGGACAAAAGGAAAGGAAAAACAGCCCCTTGTTTGCATTTTGAAGGTGGGTAAAATGAGGGGTTTAAACCAAATCCTGCTGCTTCTCAGAAGGCACCCTCCCCCCAGGGCAGAAAGTCAAGTCAAAATAAACACTGACTTTATCAACACCAAAACCTGCTGTGTGAGATCTTAAGAATCCAATCAACAAGGGCATAAATCACATGGAATAAAATTTCGAGCTGCTTCCATCTTGATCTTGATGTTCACAGTATAATGGATATCATTTGCTAGTGTTTCAAACCCTGTAAAGCCTGTGGTGATCAAGGAATACAGTATTTTTGTGTTTTTAGGGAAGCCACTTTAGAGGTTCATGTTTGTTTATTTCCTTCCAAATTGACAAAAATCTCTTTAGCTTTCAGTGCTGAGAGAATAAAGTCTTAGATTTTTGTGCTATACAGCTAGAAACAGTGGTAGCTAATAACGAGGTGCTAAGGGCTCAGTTTGTGGGAGAAGATGGGTTAGCCCTTCTTAAAAGCCCTGCCTTGACTGCTGTGGGCATTTCACCAATAGAAAACTGAGCTCTGCTCCACGCTGCCTTCAGAATAAGCACTGGCAAATCATGAGCTGAAGGCTCATATAAAATAAACATTATTTGAAAAATATTAACTGAAATGTTTTGCTATTTTTGCTTTCAAGTAAATTGCATAAAGACACTGGCTTGCTTGTGTTGATTCTCTAAACTAGATATTTACAAAATCTGAGCTTGGAGAGGACAGATGGTAGCCGAGAGTTGATTTTCTCAGTTATTGTTCTGCTGCTGGATTGTTTTGAAACCCCCATAGTTGGTAAAAGAACACAGCACAGCCATCCCTTCTAAGATATTCATGTGTGGTCATAGAATTGTGAGAAATTTCTTTGTCCTAGTTTTCTCTGACACAGGTTTCAGGAGAAACTTAAAAAAAAAATCCATGGGTATACTTAGAAGTTTTGGATACTGGGAAAAAGAAAAAGAAACATGTTCTTATTGAAGCAAAAAAAAAAAAAAACAGCTTAATGAGAAAAATACTGAGTGATCTAATGGAACATATGGTTTTAAGCTATGAACTACAAAATTATACTTTGAGTCTTTAACATTTAACCTATCTTTATCATATCACAGGTGAGGCTGATGTGCTCACTTGGCCTTCTGCTAGTTTATTTTTCCTCACTCTTTTTTAAATTATTAAAAAAAAAACCTTTTTGTTGCACTATATGCTAATTAATTTGGATGTAAATTTTTAAAAATAAAAAAATAAAATAAAAACCTTTTTAATACCCACTAAAACTACCCTTATGTTTTGTTTTTTTTCCTCCTAATACCAATTTATAGTCTTGTTTTTAAGCAATAAAAGTAATTTTCTTTAACTTCCTTCTCTATTTTGTTGAAAAGCTAACATTACAGTGGGTGTCTTCAACAACTGTTGAAGAGCATAGTAGCAAAGTGAAACAGATTATGTGCCTCTATTCTCAAGGAAGTCCAGCTGTGACCCTTTCAGCAGGGAGGAGAGGCGACTGGAGACATTGTATCCAAACAATCTTATGTCTGTTGTTAAATGTGTTCTGCAGAATAAACTTTATATTATAAATTTCATATCATATCCCATATGAACTTTCTTTATTGGGGTAAAATTTAAAATGACCCTACTGTATGCTAGGTAGTGTTGTAAATATTGCAAACGTGCTTTTGTTACAATTTTGGTGAGCTTTCTCCCCAGGGGCTATTATAAAATGAAAGTTGTTAATAAGTATCTAGCAGCTGTGAGCACTTACCAACACCATGGGACACAGGGACTCCCACAGGCATGGCCTAGCTTTGTTAAGTCTTGCCCTCTGATTGTTTTAAAAGTCATAAAGAGAAAAGAGGGACTCACAAAGATATTAAAACATACAGGCATAATCAGGGTGGAAGGGGTCACTAAGGATGGAAAACAGGTAGAATTCAGAGATAGAAGAGGAGAAAGTGCTGATTTTGTCCCTCATATCTTCATACACATTCACAATCATGCAGATTTCCTGAATTTAACATGCACATATGTAACCTCAAAGCCTCTATTTAATAAGTATTTCCCAACACACTGCAATAAGCTTCCATAAAACACTAGGGTCTGTCTCAGAGAACACTCTATTAACAAAGGCTAAAAGATAGACAAGAAATAGTCTTATTCATTAGCCCACATCTCTCAGAAAGGAGATTACAGGTTCCCGTGGGTTCTCCCTCCAGTGCCAATAGAGACTCCGATCTGAGCAATCTTTGTCTAAACCTAATCCCCATGTCTACCCTGCCTCCATGCCTCCATGAAAGGAACAGCTGGTCACCATCTGTACAATAAGACTTTTCCTATTGGAAAATGTCATCTGATCACCCATCAACCTTCTTTTCTCAAGGCTAAATGACCCTGGTGACTTGACCTTCCGCCTAGGTCTAATTTTCAACAATCTAAAGATCTACATTCAGTTTACTGAGCAAGGAAATCCTGACATCAGCAGAAAATAGGAGCCAGGAGCTGACAGCCCTCATCCTGCCTGTGTGAACTGTGCTAGCAGCGTAACGGACAAAATGGTTAGTGCCCCGAGACCCAGGGTCCCTCCAATCTGCCCCAGGCAGAGCTATCCTTCAGGCAGCCCCCAGCATTTATCGGAGTGTTTTCAGGTTCAGGAGCTGGAATGACACCTGCTGGATTTCTTGTGAATACTTTCTAAACACTTTCCTCTCCTGAGCCCCTTTCTCTGGCTGCTTACTTAGATGTTCTTTCAAAACATTCCAGGTATTCAAAGTCTGTTCCTTATTCTGTTTTTATTTAGACACATCATAAATGTTTTAAACCACTGAGTTCAGTAAAAAATTAAGCTGCTTCATGGTAATGGACTAGTATGTGCTATCAGATTTTATTATGCATAAGAATGTGGCCATATGTACCTAGCAGCCCACAGATGCACTCAGTACAGATCTGATGTAGAAACGATGTGCCTGCCCACCTGTTTACACCTTAGGGAATAAGGTAGTGAGGATAGGCGTTAAGACAGAGGGTGCATTTTGTATGTTTTCCTTATGGAAGTGGGAATAATAGTCTGGAGTGACCGAGTGGCAGTTCATGAAGTGGGAGTCTGTGGATGGAATGTGGGTGAGACGTGCATGGAGACCTCTAGTTTTCTGCACAGACGATGCCAGATCAACATTTCCAGGCCATGCAAAAATGTCAGAGGGCAGCCTGTGTCTTGGACTAGGCTCCCCTAGAGGCAGGTCTTGGTTTATCTGCGAGTTGATCCCAGGAGCAGCAGCAGGGTGTGGGGAAGTGAGACACGGAAGATAATAGGGGGTGGGGACAAGTGAGTCTTCACTGTGGGCAATTGGAATTTAATCCATCATGGGGTCTGGGGTGAAGAGTTCAAAACATGTGCCACAGAGCTGTCCCACTCAAGGGGCAGAGAATCTTATTTAACCATGGTTCCCACTCATAAATGATAGAGGACTATCCCCAGGGGCATTAATTCTTGGTCCTTTGTGGCCTGCACCTCGCATAGATGCCTCAGCCTGCCTGCAGCCAGAGGAAGCCAACAGGTGGAGTCTGGTTGCTGGAGCAGGAAGCCATCCACATGTTTGGAAACGATAACAGCCATGGCATGTAGGCAGAAACTGACCATCTCTGCTGTGGTCTCCTGTCCCGAATTCCCTTATACAGACATCCTTCAGAGTCACAGGGCTTGAGAACACCCACTGAACACCAATCCCATGGGGATGAGCATTGCCCTCTCCTGGGCGCCTCTCTGAACCTTGCTGTGTCGAGGACTTGTTTGCTGGTCATATGCTGGGTCTCAGAACAGGTCAAGGGAAAGAGAAGGTCTCAGCTTAAGAGAGACAAAAAAATAAGTGACTCTAATGTGACAATATGGAAGTATGCTATTGCCACAGCATGCGCAAAAAACTATAAATTCCCATTTAATGATTATTGGAGCACATAAGGGAGGAACAGAGTGGTATTTATCAACTCCCGAAAGAGAAGTATTTCCTGGAAGGTGATATCCTGAATTAATTGCCTGGAGGAAGGATATTTTGTACATTTTGGTCCTGATATGCTCGTTATCTGCTGTACACTGTCATGTTAAGTTTTCTATTTTTCTAGCATTGCATTTATGTTTCTCCTGGAAGTCCAGCACAACATCATGAATGGAGGAGAGGTTGGGGAGCAGGGGCCTGGGTCAGGGAGCTGGAGGAAGAGGGCAGCGAGACACCTAGGAAAATGGAATTTCAGGGCCTGGTAGATCAACTCAGGATCCTACACCAGATTTTTTTCCAGTTTATAGGGAGAGTACACTGTAAAAAAGCCCATCACTTACTAGAAAATTGCTAGAGTTTGTGGCTCATCCATCATTTGATAAGTAATTGCAAGCAACTACTTCCAAAGGTTGTGGCTCTGTATTAGTCTGGGTTTGCAAACTGTCATCTGGGTCCTTTGATCAGAACTGTAATGTGTCAGTCACTGAGGAGTTATGGGGGTCCGTAGGCTGGATTCCACGGTTTGGCCTAAGAGATGATCCATAGTCTGAAGGAGAAATAAATTTAAAGGGTGGGAGGAGAGGGAAGGGCAACCAATAATTAAATGTTACATGAGAATTTAGTGACCACAGATAAACAAATGGTCAGAAAGGAGACGAGGCTGGTAGATTTATAATGTCAGTGTCTGCGGAGGATGCTGGGATGCACTGGCCAGATTCCCCTGAGAAAGTACAGGACTTATTACCACTTCTGCTAGAGCCGCTGTCAGGCCCTTCCAGACCCGTCTGCTGACAGCTGCCCCACCCGGAGTCACAGCCCCGTGTGCACAGCCTCCATCCAATGACTGATGGGCGGCATGTGAGAGTCCCCGTGTGGAACAACTCTGAAGGGCATTCCAGGTCTGGAGCTCCCTATGGGGCTGGCCCCACAGCCCAGCTCCTCCACCCAATTCTGTGGTATTCCCTTCCTTTCCTTCCATAGTTGTTGACCCCAGATCCTAGTTTCCAAGACCCAAGATCCTGAAAATCTCCCTGCACACGTTCACCATCTCAGGTTCTGCCCTTCGGGAACTCAACTCATGGAAACATTTTTCAAAACAAATCTAATCTTGGAAAGACCATACTTAAAACCACTGAATGTCTTTCTACTCTGCTTCCTATCAAGACCCCAACCCTTAGCCTGGCCTGTGAGACACAGCAAGGTCTGACCCCCCTCTCCAACATCACCATGCACCAGTGTAGAGTTCACCGGCTCTGTCTTACCAGCCTCTAGTCGGCCCTCCAATGTTCCTGGCAGAGTTCACTGGCTCTGTCTCACCAGCATCTGGTTGGCCCTGGGGTATAGCAAGCATCGCCCTGTGATTAAATGAGTAAGTGAATGACTGAATGAATGAATTGAAGAAATGTGCAAGGATCGTCTATCCTCAAGACCTCCCCTCCCCATTGAGTATTTAATCAGTACACATCTTCCAGGACCTTCCTTGAACTGTCCCTTCCTCCCAGAAACCCCTGACCCTCAGACTAAATCATGTCCTGTGATTACATATTACCTGGTTCTTTTCCTTCATCCCACTGGCCACATTTAGCTTCTTCTCTGTGTGATGTGTGTCATCCATGTCTGCATGTGGCTTCGTTTCCAGCTGAGCCACAAGTGCCACAGGATAGGGCTCCAATCATGTCTCTCTGTGCTCAGCACGTACTTGGCCCACCTGAGGGCCCAACAAGTGTTTTCTGAAGGAAGAAGAAAGGGGAAGAAAAAAGAAAGATAAAATGAAAGAATGAAGGGAGGGAGGGAGGAAAAGGTAGCCATGGTTTAAAGATTAGCTCCAACATTGTTGGCATGGACTGCACATGGGAGGTCAACCTCAAAGGATGGGCATGGTTGCAGAGTGGGAAGTGGGATGGAACCTTCTAGGCAGAGAAGAAGCCTAGAGGACGGTGTAGACCAGCAGACCAGAGGAGAAGCCTGGAGGAAGACCAGGGAAGACACAGTGTCTGCAGAGGTGACTGGGGGAAAGACAGTACCATCTAGAATTAACAAATAGAGGGAAGGGATGGAGGCTGGGGTTTGGGGCCAGACCAGACCTGGGCACTGGAGGTTAAGGGAAACTCTGCTCACTTTGGCAGTTCTGTCTTCCCTGGACGAGGGAGGGGGCATCCAGCTCTTAAAAATTCTTTTCATAACTGGACTGGAAATAGATTTTATTTTCTTTTAAGAGAGAGAGAGAGAGAGAGAGAGAGAGTGTGTGTGCATGCGTGTTTGTTGGGGGTGGCAGAGGGAGAGAGAATCTTTTTTAAAAATGTTTGTTTATTTTTGAGAGTGCAAGTAGGGGAGGGACAGACAGAGAGAGAGGAAGAGAGAGAATCCCAGCAAGGGTCAACTCGAGGCTCAATCCCATGATCTGTGAGATCATGACCTAAGCTGAAATCAAGAGTCAGATGCTTAACTGACTGAGCCACCCAGGTGCCCCAAGAATAGATTTTGTAAAGTGCATTAATACAAAGATAATCTTGTGTTGTCACCTATGCCAACCTCCTGTTGTCTCAGAACAAAAGGGAGCAGTTTCTAGCCTGCATTCTACCCACATAATACAGCTCAGAGAGTCAAGACTTGGGGGGGTGGGGAGCATCACTCACTGCCCCTCTGCCAAAAGCACCAGAGTAAGGGCAATGTTGATGAAAGACCTACAGGACCTTTAGGACATTGCTGCACAACTGTGGACCAGGAATCAAGAAGCATTTTAACATCCTACCTCTATTTAGCACCAACATTATAGGGATGTTAAGAGGCAGGAGTAAGTATCCATGGAAAGAACATGAGCTACATCTAGGGTGACAGAAGTTTTTGAGGGAGATGAGGGAACACAGTTCCCACATATTCTTGGGTACTGTCTGATGTGTTAGAAAAGGTGAGGGAGCTCTGAGTGCCTGGGGGACCCAGGGACTGGGTGGTGTCAGAGAGCATGTCACCCAAGGTTCCCCTGCTGTGTATGGGGGGATCTGCACCTTCTCTGGCAAGCCATGGCGTTAAGAAGGAAGGGAATGGCAGAAAGCAACTCACAACTCTCAGGTTCCCAAGCATAAAACCCAGAGGATGGGCTCTGGCCCGCAGTAGTGTGGTGAGAGCTGACCCCACATTATCCCAAAACTCAGTTTCCACTGTGGCAGGCTGAGGTCATTGGCTTGGGGGCAGGTGGTTAGTCTTCAGGGATGATGAGGCAGCCCCTGCTATGTCATTCCCTTGAGAATCCACAAACAGCTTCCATGGATGGGCTCAAACTGCTGCCTCCCTCCAGGGAAGGGGCTGGCTGGGCATGCGCACCTCCCGGCAGGACAAGTGTGGGCACACACCTGACACTCAGCACATCTCCAGAGTCTTCACGTGAATAAATGCATCCCATACTCACAATAGCCCCGCCAGGTCCATGCTATCATTATACCCATTTTACAGAGAGGCAAACCAAGGCAGAATGGCAAGGCTCTGGTCCCATGGTAAGCAGTCCATAATGGCTGTAGTAGGCAGGTGGGGACAGATAGCATGTCCAGTGTGGCCCTGAGGGCCTGTGCCACCCACAGGGCCATCTTCTCTGAGGTTCTCATGACTCTGGGTAATGAACATGTCCTCTTTCCACAGCATTGCCTCCCAGACCTGGAAGCTTGCAATCTCCAGAAGGCAGCCGGATTTACGCCCTTGTCACTAACAGGATTAGAACGAACATGCCCTAGCATGTTTGGCCCTGTCACCAAGGGTAACCTATACTTACCAAAGGGGGACAACCAGGTCCTTGGAGGAATCACAAGGTGCAAATTACCATCAACTCTCTGGTGGGGTCCAGTCACTGATTTTAGGGCCACAGGGCTTGTGTGGGGATGCATTCATTGACCTGGTCTGAGTAAGCTGGAAGTCAGGCTCAGGGGCTGCTCTTTGCTCACTGAGCATGAGCACCATGGGGTTGGGTCAACCAGCATCCTTGGTGGGGTCTCCATACCACATGGGAGGGGACAGTAACTTCTGTGGGAAGTGTGCCCGCACCTTCTGGGGTTCATTTGGAAAGCATGGGCCTTGTTTCCTTAGTGAGCTCAAGTAGTGGCCCTGCTGAGGGCTTTTACTTTGACTTCTTTCAAGCCCTCATGAGGGCATTTCAGAAGGAAGCCGCTTGGTGGGGAAGAATGGAGTTCTCCTCAGACCCAAGCCATTCATTGCCTTTGCTCTGACCTTGACCTCTCGGCAGGGAATGACCAAATTCCCCCAATGCCTGAGTCAGTGTGTGTCCTGGAGGAGAGGAGCAGGGCTCTAAGCCATGACAACCATTGTGTGGTGCCAGGAAGTCCCTCTTGCAGGCCTGTGGGGTTTCAGTAAAGGTTCATAAGACCAAAAATAAAATGGAGTGTTCCCCACTCTATGCCCACTCACGCTCCCTGCTGCCCGGAGGGCAGGAAACTATAACATACTCAGCCCAGGGTCAGAAACCCCAGTTGGGGGTGGAGGGCATTTATCTCCTGGGACTTGCAGAGCCTATTCATAAGCAATTTAAAAACTAAAATCCGGCTCCCACCACTCCACTGCTGTTGGTACTTGGGTCTGTTTTCATGCTTCTCAGTGGAGGGTGATTCCTGAGTGTTCCCTGCGTTCCCCCTTGAGGCGTGAGCACCTCTCTCCCTCCCTCTGTCTCTCTGCCTTCCCTCCCATGTTCTGAAATACTCCAATGTGTGTCCCCCCAAAACAAGAACATTCTCTCACTTCAAAAAGACCAATTAAGACCAATACAAACCTATTATCTAATCTACAGACCTTTTACAGATCTCACCAATTATGCCAACAATGTCCCCATGACAGAGAAGCCCTTGGGCCTTGTTGCCCCTTGTGACCACCTCTTTGGCATCCTTGAACCTGGAACAGCTCCCTATCTTCCTTTATATCTCATGGCCTGGACATTTTTGGCTAGTTTTATAACATGGCCCTCAGGGCAGAGGGCCACAGGTCTAAGGCCTTGACCAAAAACTCCCCCAGTGCATCCTTACTGTGAGAAGTCTTCTTTTTAGAGTTGAATGAGGAGCTGAGAATCTGAATAAGAGAAACCCCACCTGGATTACCAAGTATCTGGCCACGGTGGTCCAGGAGAGGAAAGCCGGCTCCTTCTCTGGCGTCCCCAGAGCACTTGTCCTGTCCCCTTCCCAGCAACGTCCTGAAGGAGCTAAAGCTTGCCACAGTACAGCCCAACAGGCCCTCAGAAGCCCAACAGAAGATCCAGGAGTGATTCAGAAGGCAAACAGCTCATTCTCCTCTGCCTCACAATCAGCTGCACCCTCAGAGGAGATCCCAGGGAAGGCCTTGGTGTGGTGTTTGGTTATGTCCAAGCTCTGCCTTTGTCCTCAAAGTTCCTCCTGCCTTCATCCCAGGGGAAATTGAGAAGGGATCCTCCTCATCCACAATCTTAGTTTGTGTTCCCCCTAAAGAACAGACTGCAGCTCACGCTGGGGACAGGTGATTTATGTTTGTGGGCAACCAAGGCTCCATCCTGCCCAGGCCTTCAGAAACACCCTGCCGATTACAACCCTTACCATTGTCCCGTAGGGGGAGGGGGAAGCTGGGGTTTTCACCCACCAACTCCCACCCTCATGGCATGTGCTTTGCTCCTGGGAGGCAGGTCACCATTACCTTAGCCCACCCCCTCTAGAGGCCGGAGAACAAACAGCCTGGGACAGACACACACTGAGTCCTCTGTAGACATAGGGGTCTCTGCAGGCAACCTCTGGGGGCAGAGGGATATGGCTAGTGCCTTTCCTTTCTTTCTGACCTGCAAAGATGCTGCTACACGGTTAAACATGAAAATCCAGGAAGCAAATCATTTGGTTCCTATACCCCCAAACATATATTCTCCTTATACCCTGAGGCCTGGTTTTCCCAACAAAGGAGAGAAAAGAGCAGACCTCCAGTTGGCTCCAGGGGCCCTCTGGCGGACCCAAATCAGGTTGCCCATACCAATCTCTTCAGGACATTCTCAGGTTCACCTGTTCTTTAATCCCAAAACAGTTTTCCTCTTCCAGGAAGACTTCCCAGACTACCACAGCCTACAGGGCTCTCTTCTCTGCTCCCAGAGAGAAATGGCAAAGAGGCTTCTGCACGGGCATTTGCTCCAGGGGATCTTCTCAGAGCCTGAGGCCATGTCCTGGTTCAGTGGCAGAGAGCACAGGGGTGGATTCTAGATCTCCTTGACAGGGAGGACAGAGGCAGCAGTATGTCCAGCAGTTTCCCCGACTCACGCTCCCTTTCTTGTATCAGACAGTTGAGCCCTGGGGGATGGACCTTCACTATAATGCTTTTAGAGGCTCTGAGAGGGGGGATTTGCCTGGAACCAGGAAGCTGAGGTTAGACACACCACCGTGTCCAGGGAAGGCATAATGCAGCCCAGCCCAGTGAGGAAGAGTGCTCCACACACGTTCTGTGAACCTGCACTGTGTTGTGTGGGTTTACTCGAGGAGGCAGCTGGGGCAGAGGGGAAGACGGCAACACTCCGAGGAGGAAAAGCAGATGAGCTCATACTCCAGCTGCAACTGCCCCCACATCTGAAGCTTATGTAAAAATGACTCAGACTCATGTTTGTATCCATTTACTTCTCCAACCCCCTCAAAGCAATGCAGACCAGGTTGTACAGGATCCCTCGGTTGCCATAAAAGCCATGTTATCATTAATGGAGGGTTCTGAGGGGTTTACCATGACCTGAGCCACCCAAGGTGCTGGGGTCCCAACCGTGTGATCCTTCCAGACCCGGGTTTCTCTGGGATCGTCAAACCAGTCATACCAGAGGCCTGAGTCTCACTGTGTACAAAAATACAACCTCCATCATTATTCAGAATGTTCCCCATTGGAGGGACAGGTAGAGAGGCTCTGGATCGCTCTGTCACCCGTGACTCATCCTCGCACCCCAAGGGCCTCACTGAAGGGGCACGAGAGGGAAAGTGAAGAAATCCCTGGGAAAGTGGCAGTGGGGAAGGCTGCCTTGGCTTTAACACAAATGAATTAGCAGAACTGCCAAAAATACTGTTCCTATTCGTCTATCAAAACAGAACTAGCGTCTTGAGATTCAGATAAGACACATGCTAAATTGGGTAGCGGCTTCGGGGGAGGATTTGCCTGGGATGCAAGTTTAAAGACAGCCTGCTCAAGCTGAAGGCCAGTAATTGCATAGAGTATGCGTGCCGGGAGATAGGAAAGGGGAGAGGTGAGCTGCGAGTTTTACTTTCTCACAAATGTGTTTATAGACCGTTCCCCTGCCCACGTTGTGTGTTCCCCTCCTTAGCTGCAGGGCCTGGGCATGCTCTTGTTGGCCAGGGTCTCCCAGACACGACCTGCTCCAGACTGCACGCTTATGGTCTTAGAACATGACTTCCCTGGGGTCTGCAAACCCTCACCTGCTCACAGTGCTCCTCATCACTGCCGACGTGCCCCCTACGAGCAGCCTGATGCCCCTTCTTTCTGAGGCCGTTTCCTCCTGTGAGACTGGCTCTGGGATGCCAGGCCCAGCAGTTAGCATGTCCTGTGGCTCTGCCTCCCACAGAATTTTCTGAGCCATTGCCGTGAACTTGATGTGCGGCCACATGGCTACCAGATAGAATGGCAAGCTGGGGGCTGCAGGGCAGAAGGGGGAGTCACTGTTGTGGTCTGTAACTCCAGTCAGGCTAATTGAATCTCACGCTTGGGGATTCGGGAAAGCTTTCTCCCATGAATGGGGCTCCCGGGCTGTCTGCAGCAGGCGGGCCTCTGGCTCTGGTACTGTGGGAGGGTTAGCATTCGGATCTACCCATGCCGAAAGGGAAAATTCCAACCTCAAGAGATCAGTGCAATCAAGCCCACGTTGTCTATATCATGCAATCTAGTCTGCCTTCTTCCCTCTAAGCAGATATGGGTCAGCCCAAGGAGGGTGGGAAATACCCTGCCAACATGCCCAGAGTCAGAATGCCTGAGAACTCTCCCACAGAGTCCCTTGTTGCCATCCTCTGCCTGCCATCTGCTCACAGCAGCTGGAAGCTCACACAGTCCCTTCCTTCACCAGTACACATGGCTTATCCCAGGGTCAGGAGGGCACCAAGAAGGCTCTGCAGGATGGGGGTCTGCTTGGTCCTGCAGGCCACATGTTTTATTAGACTTTATGCATAACCTCCAAATGATGTTATTCAGAGTCACCATAAAGAAAATCAATGTGTTTTTAAAAAGTTGTTCAAGGCAGGGGTGCCTGGATGGCTCAGTCGGTTAAGCATCTGACTCTTAATGTAGGCTCGGGTCATGGTCTCATGGTTCGTGAGATGGAACCCTGAATCGGGCTCTGTGCTGCCAGCATGGAACCTGCTTGAGATTCTCTGTTGCCCTCTCTCTCTGACCCTCCTCCATTTGCACACACATACACACACACACTCTCTCTCTCTCAAAATAAATAAATACACTTAAAAATTAATAAAGTGTTGCTCAAGGTAAATATGCTGCATATTTTATAGTCTTATTTTGTTTTTGTTCATTTTTAAATGCTTTTGGGACCTCATGGAGCATGGGCACCACACACACACACACACACAGCCCTCCCTGATTAACTTCAGGGTTTTCTTACTCTTCTGCTGAAACGTAAAATGATAGCAACTGTTCCCCTCACTGCCTCATTTGTTCAGTGAAGAGACTCTTGGGAAGAATGTGCCTGCTATTCCCTATCCGATATAAAGCCAAAAAGACCAAGGCATATTTTAAGTGTGAACATTCAAATGGCCTTCAGGCAAATATTCTGTCAGCTCCACAAAAGACACCATTAAAATCAGTTTGTGTTAGAGCATGTGCTTGCGATAACCCGGAAACCTAAGTTCAGTGATGTCATTTCTCTGCTGTGCAAGGCAATCGCTTCTAGCAAAAGACAGAATGTGCCTATATTTGGAACCCCTGGCTTTGTGGCTTGTCTGTTACCCTGGGGGCGAGAGACTTTAGAGTAGCTCCATTGTGTGTGTGGTGGGCCTGGCTTTGGGGGCTTTGGGTCCTCAGGCATTGTGATTGATGCGGAGGTCCCCTGATCCCTTCCAGGAAAGATGGTGGGGTGTGGTCTGCAGAGCCTTCTGGCTGTAAGTTCCTTCAGTCTGGCTCTGCAGCAGAGATCTTCCTTGCTGGAGACAGTCTGCAGTCAGTGAGAGGTGACAGCCAAGTGGGCCATAAAGACTTCCACTGGGAGCCCAGGACCAGTGGATTTGAGGTAAAAATTAAATGTGACAGTGACATCACTGTTAAACATGCATTGGTGTGGCCAGGTTACTGATTCCAGTAACAAAACAGTGATGACAATAATGAAAGTCACCTTATTTTCAGTGATAAAAATTATTAGCATGTCAATATGTTTTCTTGCAGTTTTCTCATCACCATGTCTACACAAATTTGCTTTGTTTTGTTTTTTTACAGGCTTGAATGGCATGCACCATCCAAAGATTCGAATCTTGTTTTTTCTTAACATTCTAACGACCATTTTCCCATGACAGGATAGAGATTTCTCATCAGAACTGGATTCTGCTCCAAATAGCAATGGAGAAAAATTTGCTATTTGCTTTTGCAAATAATTTGATGTATAGCCTTTGTGTCCTGACCTGGCTCTGCCTCCAGAACGTAGCTGGACCCCACGCTATGTGAGAAACTGGGATGTGGGAGGAAGAGCAAGGTGCTTGGGAAGGCACCTGGAGTCCTTGCCCTTGCCTGTCACTTTCTAGCTGAGTGACCAAGTCAACTGATATTTCTCACCTGGGTAGCTTCCTCTGTGAGGCGCCAATAATCCGTCATTTCCCTAAGGGGGCCAGGTCACCTGTTCTATTAGGATTCATTCCATCCCTTCATTCACTCCCTCACTCAGAGCCTATTCTGGGGAAGATGCTGGGTTACAGTGGAAGACAGATTTAGTTCTTGCCTCTGAAGAACTATTCCTGTTGAAAGCATGAATCTATCAGCACACAGTGATAGGTAAAGGAGGGGTATGTTCTATAATTCCTAGAATTAGGTGTGATCTGTCCAAATTCTCTCTTATCATAATGAGAAAGTTGAGAACCAAAGAGCTAGGTGAGGTGCTTAGGGTCTCACAATCAATCAGCCAGTTCTTATCCTTGGCAATTCAGTTTTCCTTGTGATAGGTGGTAGATTAAGCACTGTGTATATTGCTTGTTAATCACCACTTTGCTTGTTTCTTATCATTGTTTATTTATTTTCTTTTAAATAATGTTTAGTTCTTTATTTTGGGGGTGGGGGGCAGAGAGAGAAGGAGAGAGAGAGAATCCCAAGCAGGTCCCACGTTGTCAGAGCAGAGCCCAAAGTGGGGCTCGAACCTACCAATCGTGAGATCATGACCTGAGCCAAAATCAAGAATCAGATGCTTAACCAACTGTGTCACCCAGGTGCCCCATCATTGCTTGTTTCTACCATGCTAGAAAATGTTTCTGAAAACGTGTCCCATGAAGAATGAACTGCATAGAAAAGTAAAAAGTTCATTGTAATGGCGGGCTCAGTGATCAAATAAATTTAGCACATGTTGGGTTAAGAAAGTGAAGCAGGTTCTTTCCTGCAGGACTTGTAAAACTTCAGTGTGCAATACAGTCCATGAAACTGTCAAGAGGTAGAGGTTATGTATCTGTTTTCCAAAATCATTTCACAGGACATAGGTAAAACACAGCTTGGAGAAGCCTTCTAGATTTGCACAGTACTTTTAAGCCTCCTCGATTCAAACAAAATTGCTGAAAATGTCATTTGAGTGACAAATTGTTTCTAATAGAAATCATTATTTTTAAGAACACACAAAATGTTTTCAAGCTGGAGAGCCTGACGGTCTCACTGGATTACTAAAGATCCTTCATAATCACAAACACCTTTAGTCTATAAGGACCTGAGATAATTTGCTGGTATCTTACAAAGATACTGAAGTGGAACTGGCTCTCAACAATTACATTTTATACTATTTGTATTTGAGACTGTAACTTGTCTCCCTATATCCAGTCTCTCTTTCTTCCTTTTCTTCATAGAATCCTTACACACTGCCACACCCAGACATTTCCCAGCCTCTCTTGCAGCTCAATGTGGCCATGAGACTATGTCTGGCAAATGGGATAGAACAGAAATATCATGGGCTTCTTTCACATCTCATCCTTCAAAGGAAGCTCCTTGCCCTGCATGTTCTACTTCCCTTCCCACTGGCTTGAATGCAAATAAGGCAATGCTGGACCAGTTTTGAGCATGCAGTGGAGGGATAACCTTGGGGGCCAGTGGAATGAGACACAGAAAGGAACGTGAGTATGAGGACTGCCAATTGTCTCCCAGTTTCCATTTCCACCTCTATCCCAGTATTAGCACATGGTTTCCCAGCTCAAGACCACATTTCTCAGACTCTGGTGACTGCATGTGACCCTATGACTAAGCAGTCCTGTGGGCTGTGAGCAGAAGCGATAAATACAAGCCCTTGGTATCTGTGTAGAAGGAATCTGTCCACCTGCAGATTCCTCCATCTCCTTCCCACAGCTTGAAAATCAGACATGGTCATGGTGAGCCATCTTCAGCCACAAAGATGAAGGCAGAGCCCAGAGCACGGTGGAGAAAGGCCACACAATGTCTAGTTCATTTGGGACTATTTGGGGACCAAAGCCATTCTACTCCACTGAACCACCTACCCATGTGGACTTCTATGTGAGAGAGAAATAAACTTCTATTTTATTTAAGCTCCTCTAACATTTGCTGTCTTTTTTTTTAAGTTTTATTTATTTATTTTGTGTGTGTGTGAGGGAGAGGGAGCTCACGTGCCTGAATAGGGAGGGGCAGGAGATAGAGGGAGAGAGAATCCTAAGAAGGATCCGTGCTGTTAGCACGGTGCCTAATGCAGAGCTCAAACCCACAAACTTTGAGATCATGACCTGAACTGAAACCAAGGGTCAGACACTTAGCCGACTGAGCTGCTAGGCACCCCTATCCACTGTCTTTTAAAGCAACCAGGCCTATATCTTAACGGATGTCCCTTCCCGTACCCTTCACACATTTTAGGATTACTTTTATGCTGTCCTATCTATATTCTTCATGTCTTGCTTATAGATATTAATAAACTTAATTGGAACCATGAAAATAAAATCCATTGTCCCTGAAATTGTGACACTGGTACAGTCTTTCTGGACTTGAACGCAAAGCATGTACAAAAGATATTTTTAAAATCCTGTTCAGGCCTCTTTTTTAATAGAGTGTGCATTTAAATCATTGTAAATCATCTCAATAAGCATGATCTCAATTGGATCATCCTCTTCCCCTTTCCTATTTATCTTTCATTTTTTTCCCTGTAGGTTTCAAAAGACCTTCGAATGCTATAGACTTGATCCAAGCACTAATGAGGGTCCATTTGAATGTTTATTCCTCTCTGTTTTTTAGCCAACTTTTCATTCTTGCTAACTAAAGCTGATGCAGTGTTTTCCTCTAATAACTGGTTCATATTCCTTAAATTCTTTTCTTGGCTCATCAAAGTGAGCTACAGCTGCTGGACAGCTCATAAACTCCCTTGCCTTTTTATTTATCCTTCCTTTATGCACAATACTTATGCAAAGCCAGATTTTATCCTAATTGGTCCCCTTGTTTTTTTGGTGTCTTTCAAATTAGGGGCAATTCTATTCCCCTTCTTTTAAAGAACACACAGTACAAGGCATTATGTAGATGAAAGCATTTTGAAGTTGGGACTGCGTTTCCACAATTCTCAGTAGGACTCAGTGGTGTCCAGAGACCATGGCGTCATTCCCAAACCCGTGGAGATCTTGTTTATGAGTAGAGAATGAAGCAGTCTAATTCCACCCCACAAAACTGTTACCTCCCTCTCTCTGTTTAGTCATGTGTACAAGGTCCTAGTGTGCACACTGAGCCATCCTTCTTGGACTACCTGGCTGAACTCTCCCATTTTACCCAGTGAGCAACTCATCCAGACACCAGTCAGGTTTCTCCATGAGATCTGATCTGCACTCAAGTCATTTTTGTCAGCTTTTTGGTTGTTTTGTGTGCAGAAGGTATTGTTGAGGCATCAGCTTCCACCTCGGATGAATCTATACACGTTTTCTCCACAGACAAAAGTAGATGGCTTTGTTTCATTGTTTCAAATGCGCTTGCTTTGGTCACATTGTTTATGATGGTGGGTGCTGGGCTGCACCTCCCCAGACTGTCCTTCAGGACTGAGGGCTGTTCTTCCGGTGCCTGCTGCTTGCTGCTCTGCTTGCTGTGCTGCTGCCTGACACCCGTGTGGAGTGAGGAAACTCGGTTTTAGTTTCTTGCTCTGAATGTACTCCTTTGCCATCTCGACTCTGGACAAGCAGGCAAAGCTCCCCTTTGTGTGTGTGGTGCTTTCCCCTTCCCTCCTTCTCAGTGGACTCAAACCAGCAGCACTAGGGGGCTTCCCCAATTCTGGTTGTTTCTCCTTCAGCCGCGGTAAGAGCACACTTCTTGCAAAGATGGCACAGCGGTGAGTTTCTTCCTTCGGCCCCACTGCCTGCCTCCCTATGGCATCCAACATGCTCTTAGAATTTTCTGCTGCTGGACTCAGATACCCTGGAACTTGTTTTCAAGTAAAGGGCTGTTTTGATGTTTACCTTGATGATGTGCAGCTTCTTGGGAGAACATTATCTCTGACAAAGAATTTTTAGTCTGCCCTGTTTTCATTTCCACATTTATTTTAAATGTTGATTTATTCAGAGAGAGAGAGAGAGCAGCAAAGCAGCAGAGAAGGAGGGAGAGAGAGAATCCCAAGCAGGCTCTGCAACATCAGCACAAAGCCCAACCCAGGGTATCATCTCACCAACTGCAAGATCATGACCTGAGCTGAAATCAAGAGTCAGATGCTCAACTGACTGAGTCACCCAGGTGCCCCCATTTCCACATTTATGTTAAAATGTAGTTTTTATGTTACTACAGAACAGATCAACATATATGCCTTTTGTTTCCCAATGTACATTGCTATTTGGGTCATTGGGTCATTATTGGGTCATTGGGTCATTATTGGGTCATTGTTTTTGGATTTTAATTTTTTTTTTTTCAACGTTTATTTATTTTTGGGACAGAGAGAGACAGAGCATGAACGGGGGAGGGGCAGAGAGAGAGGGAGACACAGAATCGGAAACAGGCTCCAGGCTCTGAGCCATCAGCCCAGAGCCCGACGCGGGGCTCGAACTCGCGGACCGCGAGATCGTGACCTGGCTGAAGTCGGACGCTTAACTGACTGCGCCACCCAGGCGCCCCTGTTTTTGGATTTTATAATAATGTCACACACTGGGTTGTTGGCATGCACACCTGAATTTGCTCTCCTCCTCTGCCTACCTTTGCAGCATTTGGTGCATCGATCTTTAGGACTGGGTACAAAATCCTCCCTCCCTGTGTGCTGCTGAGGTCCATCCCAGCGGGATGCATGGAACTCGTTATTCACTGGAAATGTATTTATGGTGAAACCTAAATCTGACGTTCAGACTCTTAACCACGAAGTCACCCTTTCCAGGAACCACTCTCTCTGGGCCTCTTACAGCACAGACTCCCATTACAACTAACTGAAAGGAAAAGTAACTAAAATATATTCCATTTCTCTTGGCCCTTTTACTCTCTCCCACCTATTTCCATTAGTACCCTAGTGGCTTACCTGAAACCTTGAAAATGCTGTCTTAGTGCTTAGCACAAGTGCAGCTCCTAAGCCCTGCCAATGATCAGTACTAAGGGCCTGTCCCACAGGAGAAATGCAGGAAAACCATATTGTTGAGTGTGCTGGCCCTTTAGAGAGATTGCTAAGGCTGAGTCCAGGCTTCTGGCTGTTGCTCTGTGTCTGTCTCCACGTCCTTACCTGCAAAGCAAGAGATTTGAACACAATCTGGTAGGTCTGGTATCTCTGTGCATCATTTCACGGCTGATATTTTTGTGCTTCAAAGTGCTGGCTTTCCAATGATAAAAATCACTGGGTTGTTTAAGGAAAGATATTTAGAAATTAATTAGTAGCAACAAGTGGATGGTTATAAAGGGTAATATCCAGGCCTAACTAAAAAGACAGAAGAACTGGGCTGGTGCTAAGTTGATGTTAGTAGCCTGCCGTACCATGCTTTGTCTATCGATTGGTGAGGTCATGGTGGACAGTGGCAGAGGGGGAGGGTTATCAGTGTGGGGAAGGGTGGTCTCAGAAGTCCTCAACCTAGTTTTTAAATTTAAAAACAATCTTAAAGATCCAGAGAAGCTTCAAGTACAAAATTCAGACCTTTACTCCTGAACCGTTTGAGTCAGTTGCAGACCTGGTGCCTTAACCACCTGCATTATACTCAGAGCCACCATGAAACCATCAGAATCAGGAAATCACACTGACATGATATGCCTCCTTATCCCAAGACCCCACTCAAAAGTCTCCAGTTGTCTCAGTAACATTTTTGTTAGAAAAACCATTTAGATCAGAATCATGGGCTGCTTTTATCTGCCTTGTACTGTGAGCTGTCTTCCATTTGACCTCCCTTTGGTCTTCCCTTGACTTGCATGACCTGGATGCTTTCGAAGAAGACTGGTCTCAGTTATATTGTAGAATACACCACAGTTTTGATTTGTTTGCTATTTCCTTGGTATTGGATTTAGACTATGCATCATTGGCAGGAATATTCCCAAAGAGATATGAGTTCCTGCATCCTATCAAGTGGTAGACAATTTTGACTTACCCCATTTGTGACTGTATAATGTCACAAATTATGTGACATTGGTGCTGAGAGCTTGGTGCTCAATCCCTGGGCTGTCTATCTATCCATCCTATGCTCAAAGCAATAACTCATGTTGCCTATCACATATGTGGTAACACTGTGTGCTTCTGCCTTGGGATATGGGGGAGGGTTATATGGCACTTGGACATGTTCTATACTTGATTGTCTATTTCAAAGACTGTAGGCTTACAAATCACAGAATAAAGACTGTTCACAATTTACCTGATCAGAAATAAGCAGGCTTACACATTTCATGCCCTGCGAGGAGTAAGTTGCAGGGACAGGGTAACTCCTATACAGAATATACCCTTAGTTTGTCAACATTTAGTTCATTCTTATTGATTCTCATTTGTAGCAAAAATGTAGGTAACCATTAGGGTTTTTTTCCATTAAGAAAAATAAAATGTGCCTTGGTTTTCTAATTTAGAGAGTTCTTTCCAGGAGTGGAAAAGCTGAATCCAACATAACTCTTGAACTCTGATATGGGGGGAAAACCAGCAGGAGATTAAACCCATGAATTAACTTTCAAAGAAAAACATTTCCAACAGATCCAATGAAATATTCATTTATTGTCAAATGATAGCCCCTCAGAAAAATATGCCATCCAAAGTCTCCTGAAATAAGATTTCTAGGACTTCTCAATTTCCGGCATTCAATTACCAAACCAGCAATTTTTTGTGTGTGTATTTGGCTAAACTCTTGGAAAATAATATAATTGAACAATTTGAAATGAGACAATATCTAAAGGCCAGAGTAAAACATAAGGAATTAATTGTTCTTTAAGGGCTGGACCAAGGCAAGTTCTTCTATTACTAGTGCTATACTGAAGTAACACTTATTAAATTTCTGGAGAACATAGAATAAAATTTATATTCAACTGCCATGTCAAATAGGTTGGAGTAGCTCTATCTCCTGTAAAGAACACCTTTGAGCCTCCACTATAGTCTGCATATCAAGGAAACAGGGGTCTGACCTAACATAGTGTCTGGTGCAGAGCAGGCATGCAACATGACCCTACATGAATGAATACATTGATCATCTTCAATTCTGGAGGCTCCAATGATCAAGGAAGTGAATCACCAAGAGGTAGGGTTTCATTTCATACATCTTGGAGCATTTAATCTCCTGTTCCTGTTTGCATACAGCAATTACAAGCACATACAAATGGGTGCTTATGATGTCCCGGTCACTTACTTGTGGATATATAAGGGGGTAATCGAGCAAGGCTCCTGTATTAAGAGATGCTGAGTTGGGGGAAGCACAACAGATATATACATGTTCCAAATTATAAGCATTGGTATAAGTTCCCAAAGTGAAGGAGAAAATAGTGCCAGGGGAAAGAACCAAGATCACTAGCTATGGATTCAGGGACCCACCTCATGGAGGAAGTGACATGGAAAGGTATACATAATTAAAACTTTGGCTTTGTCTGTCCATATCCTAACTTTGTTTCTTGACTATGACCATCTCCTCTCCTGGGAGTGGGCTTTTGGCCTCTATGTTCATTCTTCTAGACTCCAATCCATTGGCCATGACAGAACAAGCAGGGGATGAAGGCAGTGTTCTAGTGAAGCCTTGGAGTCCCTCTGCTCATGCTCCAGGCTGCCCCTCCTGCACATGGTTTTCCAGTGGTTCCTTGGACTCCATGAGACACTCCCAGGACTTTGCTTATAAAATCTTCCCTGCTGTTAAAGTTTGCTTAAAGTTGAATTCTGTTTCTTGCAAGCCAGAATTAACCATTGTACTGAGTCCAGAAGAAAGGGAAAAAGTCAGCATTTATTTATCTCTTACCATGTGACAAATTCTGCACTTTTCATCCATTATTTTATTTGTTACTCCAAAAAGTTGTGACTGCTTCCCATTAAAAAATGCAAAAACCACAACTCTGCTGGATTAGAAAAACCCAGGAAGAGGTAGCAGTGGAATGCAGTTCTTGGATCATAACCCGGTGTAGTGATTCTGTCACTGTGTCTTCTGGATAGCAGGAGGGGGAGGGCATGAATAGGTCACAAACTCCATAAACACAAATGTGATCCTGTTTTCTTTCCTTCTTTTTTTTTTTTGTAAATTTGCCTTGATTTTCCTTTCTTCTTCATTCATTCTTTTTCCACTGTACCAAGATTTTTTAAGAGTTTGCCTTGAATCAGGCTGCATGTCAGTCTCTGGGACTGTAATAGTGACAAAAATTGTGACCCTCACAAAAGCTTAGTATGTGGGGTGAGATGATGGATCAGTATAGAGTGATTAAGCATGGTAAATGCAATGAAGAAAGCCAAGAGGGTGCAGAAGGAGACAATAGCCAGGATGGAGAGTCTTGGGGAGGGACTGAATGGCACAGGCAGGAGCCAGTTCATAGATGTCAGCTCTCAGGGTTCCACAGACATTGGATTCCCAGGTACCCTGCCTGGGCTGAGATAGGCCCTTCTCCCCTGAGCCTGACCTGTCCACTTGGTCTTATGTCCTCTGGGGCCAGTGAGAAACAATGGGGCTGAGGTTAGGCCAGTGCCATGGCTAGCTGTGGTCCACACCATCCTGGGGCTTACAGTGTCCTCTGAGCCATGTCCCCCAACCACATCCTCCTCTTGGCTCCCACAAGATTTATCCAGGCCACTTCCTGGGCTTCTACTGACAACTCTTGTTTCTTGCTAGGTTTCTGGGCTTTTAGAGTGGGCCTCTGCCTCCTCTGTTACTCCTCACAAACTTTTGAGCTCCTTTCTCCAGTGAATGACTGCGTCTCTTCTTCCTTCATGTAATGTCACCCAGTGTGCACCTGGGGACCTGCTCTAATGTAGACAATCACAGCCTGCCCATATGCCCCTTCCTGAACCACGTGATTCTACCCACTTGTGTGGAAGAACTGGCCCTGCTTACTCTTAAGCCTACCATAATGGTCACCCAGCTATAGCTCTTTTACCCCCCACCCCCAACACCTACTTGGAATGCCTGCCAACAGGCAGTCCATCCACCTTGTCTCTTGTGGCTCTTCCTGGCCTGGGCCCCTGTCCCTACCACTTCCACAAGTCCCAGCACACCTCACAGCTGCAGCCACCGATTATGCCCCGACTTTGAGCCCAATTGAAGGATGGAACTGGAAACAGAAATGGGAATCACAGATTTAACTGGGGATCAAATAGGAGTTCTGAGTATGTGTGACTGGATGAATATGAGGTTATGTAAGGAACTACGCCTGATCACATGCCATCTCTTGACATAGTTTTAGCTCACATTTTACCAGCTCTGCTGGGACCATGTGTCACAGTCTCATGCCATTCATTAAAGGAAAGAAGATTTTGAATACAAATAAATGTCATTCCTTGCTTCATTTAATGACTGTCTGTGTCCGATCTATTCCTTGTGCCTGGTGAATATTTGCAGCACCTCTTCTTAAGACAACCACAGTATAATGAAGGAATACTGTTAGTCATGTTTTGCCACACAACTAAGAACCTCAAAATCTCAGTGACTAGAATGGCACACATTTCTTTTCCTCACTCACAGACCTGTAGGTTGGCCAAGGTTTTGACTCTTCTTGGCTGGGTTTGGCTAAGTTCAGCTGAGTTCACTTGCAGACTGCATATTGGGTTTAAATCTACTCTGTTGGCCAAGCCCAGCAACCTGAGAATGGGAAAAGGTACCTCACTCACTCCAGTGGGAGAGAGGTGGTGCACAACCCCATGACTAAAGACCCGGGAATAGCGTTCCTGTCTACCACAAACATGCAGACACACACAGATATCCGCAATGCCAGGTTGTGGTCAATGAGGACACGAAGCACTAAGACAACAATAGGGGTGGGGCACCAGAAGCTGTTCCATGCCTGCTGGTGCTTCTGAAACTGGGGACTAATTAAGTACCTGACGACATTTAATGATGACAGCAAGTCTGCGCAGAGACCTTCTCCTCTAGGTGACATCAATGACATCTGAAGGAACTGTTTATTTGCCACTCTGACATAAATAGAGAGAGGGAAGTGCTGGTTGTAGCTAGGAAATAATTTTAAATTCTTAATTCGACAGTGAAGGCTTTCATCTCCTTTTATTTAGTTAGTTTCAACAAAATCTGACCTGTCAAATTATCTTTTCCACTAAGGAAGAAAACTCCAACTTTGGCCCACAAAAGGGGAACAATTAATGTTGCAAAAGAAAATAATCCATGCCTTTTTTGGCTACATGGCTGAAGCACATCAAAGTTCAATATTTCTCTCAGAGGTCACTTACAAGTTTTGAAAGCAGACTTCCTTCCTTATTTTAGTACCTACTTGGCTTCCAGTGAGGAGGAAAACATCTTGCATGATCAACTGAATTTGTCTGAATAAATCCAAAGTTATTAAAAGACAAATGTGAGTACAAAAGGATGTTTCATTGACCTTTCATTTCCCTTTATTCTTGGGCCATTGACCAGCCAGAGATACTGGTAAGAAATTGGGAATGAATTAAGAAATTTTTGAAAAGCATGGATTCCTCCACAGAGCTCCCACGAGACTTAGCCAACCATAAGATCAAGAATAGTAACTAGCGTTCTGCATATCCTAGACGTATGGTCCCTGTCATGTAATCCTCATGACCAAGCTGGGTGTTCGATACTTTTATATTCCTATTTTATAGATGAGGGAATTGAGGCCTTGGAGACCTGAGATTATTGTCCCATCCCACCCCACTGAGAAGTGGTGAAGAACTCCTGAATAGAGCTTTTTCTCATCAATGCAGGGAGACCACTCCTGTTGAAGGCCAGGGCAGCTGACTTGTGGCATGTCCATCTCTCTGAAAGGAATGAGATCATCATCCACCTCTCTTCCGGTGTGAACAATAACCTTATTAGTAACTGGACCAGCACTCCCAGCCTCAAACAAAGGTCTCTAAAGGCTTGATCTTTGTGTATGGCAGTCTGAATACAGATGTCTAGTTCCATAAATTGTGTGTGCAATCTTATATGGTAGAGTCTTTGCAGACGTAAATAATGATCTTGACATAGGGAGATAATCCTAGATAATCTGGATGGTCCTCCAGTGCAATCACAGGTATTCTTGTAAGAGACAAACAGGGGAGATTTGAAATACACATAGAAAAGGAGGCATGTGACCACAAAGGCAGAGATTGGTGTGATGTGGCCATGGGCCAAGGAATGCCAGGAGCCACCAGAAGCTGGAAGAGGCAAGTTATCTCCAAGAACTTTTGGAGGTAACACGACCCTGCCAACATGTTAACTTAGTCTCAGTAAAACTGATTTTGAATTTCTGGTCTCCAGAACTGTGAGAGAATACATTTTTGTTGTTTTAAGTCACAAGACTGATGGTAATTTGTTAGAACAGCCACAAGAAACTAATACATGTTTGCTAACTGGATTCTAGTTTTGTTTTGCTTTTTTTAATTTACTGAGCAAACATTCACCAAGTGTGGGAAACAGAACACCACAATGACCATAGGTGCATATTCATTTGTGCTCCAAGATCTCTAAGAAAACTCGAGAATGTAAGGTTAAAATATACTGAAAGGACTTGAGTGAATTGCCCTTGGAAAATGTGGTCTGTTCTTTAGTACGCAGATAGGGATGTTTTGCTTAAGGAAGCCAGCTGTATATGGCACAGTGCATTCACTCCCTTCTTTGTCTTTGCTTCTATCATAAAGATTCTTATCGGAACATATGTATCTGCAAGACTGCTCTCATACGCAAGATACGTACGATAGCTGAATCAGATGTACGTTGTTGACATGTTTTGCTAAACTTCTGTTGTTAATCATTGCTGATCTATTTTTTGTGAAAACGTATATAAGAAGATGTACAATAAATCTTGATGCTTCGGGTTGTTGGCTCAGGGTCCCCTGTGCCTTGCTATACTGTCATCTCTTTCTCTCAGTTCCTTCACTGCGCCAGGTCCACGATGCTTTGAGGTCGACAACCAAGAGTTTGGTATATGGTCCAGGAATTAGGCATCTGAAATGAGTAAAGCTTAACTTCTGCCAGTCTCCCCACTGGGTAGGACAGAGATCTGGGGAAAGAGCACCAGGTGGTGAGGGCAGATCTATGTAGAAGGGTGGAATTTCCATTGATACCACGATAGTAACATAAAATCATCACTGGTGTTTGCATCAGAAAAATGAGTGTGGAAGCTAATTCTGCCACCCAGTAGCTGTGTGACTTGGTAGAAGCCATTTAGTTCCACTGAAATGCACCTGTTTTATTTGTAAAATAAGAATGATAACACCTACCTCACAGGGATTAAGATTATTGACTGAACAAATAGGCCCAAATGGGGGCCTGACACAGGGAAGGCATTCAGAAAACATTAAGGCTTAAGTATTCAAGTCTACAGAGTGTAACTGAGGTCTCTATGTGTGCAGTGGGAGATGAGTGAAGAAATATTTTCACACTCAAGTGCCATTGAACTGGAAAATTCACCATTAGTAATTTATTTCTTCTTCACTTTCCTTTCTGGAATTTGAAGTCCTGGGAGATGTTACACCTTCTGTCATTAGCTCCTCAGGGTGAACAGTTAGTAGTTGCTCTCCCAGCAACCAGCACAAAATCACTAGGCACTTCAGATGAAACAGTCAAAGATGAAGAAATTATTGAAAGAGGGCCATTTTGAAAGTAAATATGTCCTGTGTGGTGTTGCTGGTTGCTGGTGGTGAAGGCTGGGTTAGGGTCTCTGGAGTATAATGCCATAGACAGGAGAACTAAGGAAGCAGGTCCTCAAGAAAAAATCCTATCACTTTGGTTGCCTGGGGTAGCCAAAAAATTCAATTGTGTTTGAATACCATGGGCTAAGATTCAAGGTGATGGCAGGAAGGAAAGGGAGGATCCTGGCCCAACCTGGAAGTCTCACTATCTGCATGAATGGGGTAACACAGGAGCAAAGAGTCCTATGTTTGGCTTGTAAATTCTTTTACAGGCTAAAATACTGTGGGTGTTTCCAGGCCAAGGAGTTCCACATTCCCCAGTAATAGACTTGCTCTGAGTGTGGTCATGTCACATTTCCACAGTACAGAAGTCTTCATATGATGTGTGTCAGAATCAAAAATACATTGCTAATGTTCAGAAAAATACTTCTATGTGTGACATCCCCAGCTTGCATGCCCCACGGTTGTGGCATCCATGCAGGGTCCTGGAGGTCATAGAAAGCTTTACACAATGGGAAAGGAAATAGTTTAAGTGGACTGGGGTCTTTAAGAGATGGCATTTCTACATGATGGTCATGTGCTGCCTATGATCTCTAGTCAAGGGTGAATAGAAGGCACAGATTTTTCCAGAACCATAGTCCAGGTTGAGCTCTGTAGTTGAGCTCTGGAGTTAGAAAGGGTACCATGGTTACTCAGCTCCAAGCAGCAGCATCTGAAGGTCACTAACTAGGGAAAGTGGACTTTCCAACTCTCAGGAACCTCCCCTGACCTTAAGAAGGCATACTCAGGAGAGTATCACTGGAATTTGGGGGGAAGAGGTTGATGGAAAGAATAATGAGCACACAGGAGAGTATCCCTGTCTATTTCAGAGACCTAAATCCCTCAGGTGCAAATTGGTTGACATACACGCCTTCTGGTGCATGAAGATCAGACTTAAATTAACAAAGGCAAACATGTTGCAAACATTACACTACATAACCTCCATGTCCATGGCAGACATCATTAATCAATCATAGTCTTGCCAGCCTGGCCCAGTCAGAGCTTCAGGATCCTTAACATCTTGTTTCAGACAACTGTGCCCAGGGAAGCTATCTATGGTGCTACCCCAGGCCCCGACCTCAGATTCTCCCTACTCTGTTACTTTACTCCCTGGAGTTGCTTGCCAACCTGTAGTAGTTCTTGCAGCTGAAATATGCCTTTATCCAGTCCCTTTTGTGTGATTTCAGCAGGTCCTGTCTGTTCACCACTTGGTTCTGGGCCCTTCATCTGAGTCACACATCCTCATCTCAGCCTGTCAATCTCTCATTAAAATTCTGCATCTGCCCCAACTCTCTTGGGCTGTCTAATGTATCAGGTTCCATGTTAGTGACAGCTTCCCCTCACCCACAAAAGACAAAGCCTCTTGTTCACAAAACTCCAGTGTAAATGGGTACACACAGCTCCCTCTAGGCAGAGCACACAACTAGTTGGCCACTCACATAAGAGTTCTGACTGACTGCCTCACAGACTCACCCCAAATTACAAAAGATAGTTGAATGTCAACCAGCCCTGTTCTATGTTACATGTCCCCTTCCCCAATTTTCAGTAGGACTTGGTGAGTCTGCATGTAGATTTCACCCCAACATGGAGCTAAGCAGCCAACTTTGAGGAAACTTCCTAATTTTCTCCTTCTGCTCCAGTAACTTCTACAGATATGTACAAACATTTCTCTTCACTACTAGTCTCTGTCTTGGGTCACCATGGCTCCATTGCTTCATGGGCATGCAGGAAATTTCCATGAGTCTGTTTAGCTTTAAAATGATTCAATCAGTCCTTTATCTACTCTTGGTGGAGCAGTTGCAACTCTACATAGCTTTGCAATATTTTCCTATTTCTGAAACCTAACCCCATAATTCTGAGAAACTTTTACATTCTGGAGAAGCTGGAAACTTTGAAAAGATTTGGGACTCAGACACTGGGGCCTAAAATGATTTCAGGTGGGTCTCCATGAAACCAAGCTAGCAAAGAAACAAGCACACATACATAGAAAGAAAATATTCTAAGAAATAAGCTTTAAAAGTAAAGGTGTTCTAAACAACCCTTGACTTCAGATTCCATTGCACAAACCCAGTGTCTGTGAAACACATTTGAAATTCACACTACAAGAAGGGGCACCTGGGTGGCTCAGTCAGTTAAGCATCCGACTCTTGACATCAGCTTAGGTCACGATCTCACAGTTTTTTACTTCAAGCCCCACATCAGGCTCCACACTGACAGTACAGAGCCAGCTTGGGATGCTCTCTCTCCCTCTCTCTTCCCCTCCCTTGCTCATGTTCTCTCTAAATAAATAAATAAGTAAGTAGGTAAGTAAAAGAAATTCACGCAACCTATATGTGGCGGGTGCAGTTAGTATGTGGCAGATGCAATCAAGTGCCATCTCCCACCTATCTGCGGGAAAGGAGAATAGGCACTGGCAGGGAGGGGGCAGACACCATGGAGGTTACACAGCATTGGGAGCAGCAGAGGGAGGGTTGGCCTTGCTGTAATCCCCTCAATTACCACATCACACTAGACAGAAACATTGGGAAGTTTTAGAATTGAGTAGATTTGCCAAACTGACCATGTGGATCAAACATAATGATTTCTGTCTAACAGCAGGATAGGACTGTTCCTGACTTTTTGAGATCACAGATCTGAGGCCAGGGTGACCTGTCCAGATAAAAATCCTCCCATCAAATTATACCGCAAAGCATAGTGATTTTCCACTTGGGGAAAAGGGGGTGGGCTCTGCCTATGCTTAGGAGCTGTCAATGGTCAGTGATCCTTCCCACCTGCTTCTTGGGAGCCAGTTTATGATGCCACAAGGGCGCTTTGTGAGAAACATACTGAGTTGATGCCACTATCTCATAGGCTGAATTCCCTTTTCATCACAGAGTTGCCCTGGTTTCATTCCGTTTGTATTTAAATCTCACCTGGAGGTCATCCCATGATGCAGTGGGGTTCAAAATATGCTGTCTTTGTACTTCACAGGCCATTTGAACCCTCTCATTATTGAAACTCAAATACTCCCATCTGAGCTGGCTCTGAAATCCTCATGTGCCAGACTTGGCATAAAAGAGAGGCAAGGCCCAGCTTCTCTGTAAGGGAAGATCATGCAACAGGGAGCTCTCCCTTCTGATTCTGCCTCCATTTGCCTCTACACTCTGAACAAACTCCCTCCTTTCATTTTCCACAGGCATGCCTCACCTCTTTTGAAGTTTTATCTTTCAAATTTGCTACTAGCCATGTCATCAGGAAGAAAGTTATAGGACCTCACATTTCTGGCCTTAGAATGAGGCAATGTGTATGAATCTCTGCTGGCTTGCAGATGGCAAACCCTCCACTAACATGGGTTCCTTTTTCCTTGTAGGTTGAAGAGGATAAGAAACATGGTCTTTGTTTCTGGCTTGAGTCTTCCTTGGTGTTATCCCAAACCAGGACTCTGCATAAAGGCTCATCAGATCTGCTTCTACGTTGAGTCTCTTTTCCTCTGCCATCTGACACCCTTGCAGGTCTTCTCCTTTCTTGTCAGCTAATGTGTATTGCAGGCACACACAAACAATTCTAATATTAACACAAAGTAGGCCATGGGGAATGTGACTTATTGGACTGTCATGAAATTCACATCAGACCAAATACTGAATCATGAGTGTGCTTCTGGGCAGCTGTGTGAGCTTGAGCAAGCCGCCAAACCTCTGAGCCTTCAGTGAGAGGGTTGAGGCTTTGCCAGTCTGCAAAGTCCTTCTGAGGTCAGGATTCTGCTCCCTTCTCTGTTCTCTTCCCACTCTTCCCCATTCCTTTCTTCTTCTCTCCCCCCTTTCCCCTCTCTTCCTTTACTCACTTCCTTCCTCCTTCCCTCCCATTACTTCTCCCTCTCTTGTTCCCTCTTCTTTTCTCTGTCTCCCTCTCTACCTCCTTTCTCCCCATTCCCTCCCTCTCTCTTCCCTCCTGTCATCTCCTGCTCCTTCACTTGTGCCTAGAACTACAAAATGAGATTAGGCTGGCTACTGTCCAGATTCCTATGGCGTCTGGACATTCTGTGACTTCTATTAGGAAATGCCTTATAGCTAGTTGGTCCTAGAAGCTGCATGTTTCTCTCTACCTTGTGCTGCCATTCATCTCCCAGCCACTACACTTTCTTCCATGCACTGACTTCCCACTTTGTTTCCTGGCTTCCCGGTCTGGTTTGCACCAGTCATTCCATTTACCCACAGGAGTTATGGGAATCAACTTGACTTATGGAATCACAGATTGGATCCCTTCCTTCCCCTATCACAAAATGACCATCTCTCCTAGAATAAATCAAAACTCCTTTCTCTGTTTGCAACTGGGCTCCTGCCTACTTCCAATCTTACAGTTAGTTGAAGTAACTTAGGACCAAGTCAGTATTACTTCCAAGTATAAATTATCAATATGAAAATCAATCAGGTCTTTGATGATGGTATCAGGCCACATCAAAAAGGAATAATATATTTTTAATTTTTTTTAATTATTTTTTAGAGAGAGAGAGAAAGCATGAGTGGGGGGAGGGGCAGCAGGAGAGAGAGAGAGAGAGAGAGAGAGAAAGAAAGAGAGAGAGGATCTCAAGAAGGCTCCATGCTCAGTGCAGAGCCCAACACAAGGCTGGATCCCATGACCCTGGGATAATAACCTGAGCCAAAATCAAGAATAGGATGCTCGGGGCGCCTGGGTGGCACAGTCGGTTAAGCGTCCGACTTCAGCCAGGTCACGATCTTGCGGTCCGTGAGTTCGAGCCCTGCGTCAGGCTCTGGGCTGATGGCTCAGAGCCTGGAGCCTGTTTCCGATTCTATGTCTCCCTCTCTCTCTGCCCCTCCCCCGTTCATGCTCTGTCTCTCTCTGTCCCAAAAATAAATAAAGGTTGAAAAAAAAATTAAAAAAAAAAAAAAGAATAGGATGCTCAACCAAATGAACCATCCAGGTGCCCTTAGGAAGAACAATTTTTTTAAAAAGTAATGTTGCATATTAAGGAATATTCAAACCACCTGATATGTCAAAATACTTGTAAAGCAGGCTATAAATTATGTGAATAAGAAGGTACTTTCCAAGGACAGAAAAAAGAATTTTAGAACATACTCATTAAATGGCACAGGTCATATTGTCAGTGTTCATAACATTAGCCTTGAGGAAAGAAAAGTGAAAAGACTTAGAAGAGACTTAATTCTTATTAGTCAAAGGAGTTTCCTTTTTCTAAATCTTGATTATGGGAGGGCGCCTAGCTGGCTCAGTCAGGTACAGCATGCGAGTGTTGATATTGGGGTCATGAGTTTGAACCCCATGTTGAGCATGTAGCCTCCTTTAAAAAAAGAATACAATTAAATTTTGATAATGAGTTACAGGCAACATGTACTATTGCAAACTCCCTAAGTGTCTCTCCCAATTTGTGAGGGCAGTTATTTCCAGCATCCCTCCTTTGAAAATTTGGTGCCAAGTATGGATCTTGAAGCCCAGGATCCATCCATCTGTGGCTTTCTAGAGGCTGGGCATTCAGAGGCCACAGCTGGAAACCATTAAGCTCTCAAAAGAGAGCTGACCGTGAAATCGCAGGCCACCCGGATTGTTCTAAGACTTCTAACATTGACTGAATTGCATGTGAATGTCATTCTTTGCACGTGTTCTCAGGCTCAAATCCCTGTTCAGATTAGGTGGAATTGCCAAGCAGGCAGAAAATGGACCCTTGGGCATGGCAGAAACCAGTCCAGTGATGTGGGTCAATGATCCAGAAATAAGTCCCAGCGCTGCCTCTCAGCAGTCCTGGGACCTGACACTCCCTCCTTTCTGGGGAACCCATATTCTCAACAACACACAGGAAAAGGGGCTCCTTTTATCATACCATATCCAGGATAAAAACCAATAAGAAAAGGAATGGAATATATAGGATAGAGGGGGAAATAAGCAACAACTGGAAATGAGGTAGAAAAATACATGGAAGGCAGTCAACGCTTTGCTAGAATTGAGCCACTGAATTTGGATTTGAGTTGTCCAGCAGCCCATGCAAAAAGAAAAACAGTAAAAGTTTCTTAGTGCCCTACAGCCACCTCTGTGATTCCCTCAATAATATACTCTAGGGCTGCCATCTCTTCCCTGGGTCATTCATACCACCCACCTGGGATGCCATTCACTTTCAAATGGGATTGTGACCAAGAACCAGTTCATGACCACTATTCCCACAGCAGCCTTCTCCTGCTGGTGTGGTCTATTAGATGTTGTATTTTAACCCAAAGTGCTGTGAAAAAAATGTAATGTTCTAATTCACAGAGCTTTTAATAAAATCACAGGACCACTTGTGGATCTACTGTATGGTGCTCTAGGCTACATATGGATGGCACAACCTTTTCAAAGCTGGGCCCTGCCCTCAGGAATCTGAAAATCTATTTGTGGAGTTGGGATAAGGTATACTTGATTTTCTAGTGTTGATACACTGTCTTAGGCTAGTGTAAGCAGTGTAAGTGGCTTGTTTGAATGATTCCAGGAAATACAAGAAGAGGATGGGAAAGTGAATCAGGGAAGGGGGACAATTAATTGTGTATCCCAGGATGGAAAGGAGAATCATTGCAAAGTATAGTAAACAAAAAAGAAAGGAAAAGAGTTATAACAACAGAATTATCCCACGTCCCCTCCCCCCCCACTTCTCTGGACCAATTATCCAGTCCTGCTATTATATTATACATAGGTAGAGAGAGAGAAGAAAAATCAAAGACAATATGGTGCCATGGGGACCACTGAGCAAAAATGTGAAGATAAATAAGTTGGCCAACAGTGTTGGATAGGGCAGGAGGTTTGAAGAGAATAAATTCTGTGAGTGTCCACTGGTTGGGATACTCAGTTGTTTATAGCACATGTGATTAGTGCCAGGGCCCAATTCCTCAGACCCTACTCCCTCTAAAAGCTAATGTTTGAGTAAGTTCTCTGTGATTTGTATGCTAAAAACAATCCTTATTATAATTGGTTGTGGTATTGGCTAATTCCTTTGTTATCATATTATCAGAGAAGAAAATGAATTTTTCCTTATAAACATTGGGAGAGAGTCTTGACAGGATTTATGTAAGTTGCTTTCACACATTTTGAGTTTCTCTAAGCACTCTGTCTTTGCTCTGATTTCATGCCCACTGACATTGTCTTTGACTGTGAACATCATGGATGTTCTGGTTTTGAGATTGGGATGCTCACTGGAAAGGAGTAGTAGTGTGCTTCTGTGTTGAACATTAGAACAAGCACAGAGACTAGTGGTTGACAGCTTGAGCAAAGGCAGCCTGGCTTTGGACTCTGGCCATGTTTGCCAATTCCAGAACCTGGGCAATTCCTTAAACTTCCAAAATCTTAGTTCCTCATCCTTAGTTCTCATCCTCAGCCTGGGTTTGCTTTGACAATTAAGCCAATAAAGCACTTGATTTTGGTATCTGGTCTGTAATGGGGCTTAATAAATTAAAGTGACATTCTCATGTAAACATAAGGATTTTATAAATATAATTAGTGTAAGTCATTACCTTTGACTATGATTAATGTTGGCATCTTAATTTAAAGTAATAAAAACACCACAGAGAGTTAATCAACCATTATAGTAGAGAAAGGAGAACAAATGAAACCCCAAACAAGAAAGCTTTGCATGGGTTTTTCATATGCAAGTAGAGATATTTAACAGTCATTATCCTGGTTCACCACAACCTCTTAGCACCCACTGTGTCCCTGTACCAAAGCCTAGCAGCTTCTTAGTACAAGTGGCTTTGACTCATTCCCTGACAGCCTTTTCTGTTCCCAAAGCATGCTCAGCTTTATGAGCTGGGAAAAAGGAAATTTCAGTAGAGTTTCTGTCCCAGGAGCCGACTTCGGTGAGTGGAGTCTGGATAAATGTTCCCTCCTCCTCCTCTTTCAGGTGGGACAACTCCCAGGTGTGTTCTACACCTTCTCCCAGAGGTGTCCCCCAAGACTGAACCCATGTGCCTGGTATGGTCACTGATCTTCAACTCACCATATGGTGTCTTCTGTTCTCGCCCTGTCTCACATTCCCATTCCCACACCAAATTTGGGTTCACTGGGATCTCATCCCAAATTAACCACTTATATCCAAATCCTTAGCTTAGGTTCTGCTTTTATGGGAAACCAAGCTAAGACAGATACTTTGTTCAAGAAATATATCCAGGTGAAAACTATACATATGGATTAAGATAAAGAAATATTTTTTTCTGACTCAAATAGAAAAAAAAAGACTTCTTAGGTGATAGTTTTATATAGGATTAAGATCATGATTTATCTGTAGCTGAGCAACTCTGTTCAAATACATGCTGTGTAATGTACTAGTTCTGAGATATTAATCAACATAAGATACTGGGAAGAGTTCTTGATATAGAGTAATTTTTATAGATTTAAAAAAATTACCTTTATTAAGGTATAATTTGCATACAATAAACGTATACATTTTAAGTATAGAGTTGGATAAGTTTTGACAAATGCATTACACTCGTCTAAATACCACACCAATAAAACTAACATTTCCATAACCTCAGAAAGCATTTTTGGAGTTTGCAGTCAACCTTCACCCCATCACTGGCCCAGGCAAGCACTAATCTGCTCTTAATCACATACTTCAATAAACTTGATTTAATGCATGATTAAAGGTTAAATTCAGTCAAATTGGTAATAACAGTATGTTGGGGAGAAATGTTTTTTTATACTGCATCATTTTTCATCAAAATAATTTGTATTCATCACTTCTATGAGTGATGCAGAGGAAAAGAAAGCCAATTTCAGAGTTGATGGATTTTCTCCTGACTCTCAGATACATGAAGTGAGAGGTAGGATAGGAGTGCAAATAAAAAATGGAATCAGTTTGAAATTTGGAATGACTTCTGCTCAGAAACACAAGTCTGAGATTCACTTATTAAATTAGAGAAAACACCTTCAAATGTAACTTGATATTTATTCCAACTTCTTGGAATTTCAGTGGTCATATTGAATTAAGTCCAAGTCTTCAACATTTTATTTGGGTAAGCCCCAAGCAGCAAGGTCCATGAGGGATATCAAGTCAATCAATTATTCAACAAATATTTATAGAGCTATACAATAAGGTCTGTCCTACACCCTATAGGAAACAAGGCACCTCTTCATACAGTACACCCCCTTGCAGATAGATCATAGCAAATCAATACATAACTGAACATTGGGAAAATAAGGTTTGGGCAGAGACTGAAACAGAGGGACATGATGGGAGGGACAACTCTAGAAGGTCTTTCTGAGGTCATCTTTAAGCTGATTCTGAGTGACTGTGCTAGAATACCACACACTGAGAAAAAGCATGGCAAGTAGAGAGAACCATTCATGCAAAGACTTGGAGGCTGAAACAAGCCTGGCACAGGGCATGTCCCAGGCTTGAGGGCACATTAGCATTGCCAGAGTGTAGAATCAAAGAGTGGTCTGAGATGAGGTGGTGGGGGGCACAGAGAGGAGCATATCCTGAGGGAATGGTGTTAGGATTTATTTTATGTTTTAGAAGAAGTCATTGGTAGATTTCAGATTGATTTCTATTATCAAGAGTTTACTCTGCTGCTGCAGGGGAGATTGTATTGTGAAGAGTCAAGAAGCAGAAGTTGGAATCTACTTAGTCACACAAGTGGGAAATGATGAGGTCTTCAATCAGTGGTACAGATGAAGTGGCCAGTTTCACATCTGTCTGGAGGTAAGTAAGCCAGATTTTCTGACATCAAAGATAACATCCACATCTTGATATATAAAGTATGCAAGGTCTAGGAAGAGGCAATATCAGAGAGATAGGTTGCGAATTCATCAACCATTTATATTGTATTAAACCAATGGACTGGATGAGGTCAGCCAGGAAGAGTGGGGGAACTATTCTGCATTTAGGAGACATAGAAAGAGAGGGCAAGAAATGAGATGAGACAGAGTAACAAGAGAGGGCAGAGTAATGTGAAGATCATGAATCATGGAAGCCAAAAGGTAAAGTATTTCAAGAAATATTTATTTGGGAAAATAAAATTGAAGAAGAATATTTGTGTTGATTAATGACCACTATCAATTTGACGCAGGACTGTGAATCATGTTGGTGTAGCATCAAGCAGCCTTAACAGGAGAATATACTTTGATGAATCCCCATGGCGTCATCCTGTTCTCAACTTCAGAGATCCTGTGGTTCTGCACCCACTCAGTATTATTCTGGTTTTCTGCTTTGCATCACAGAAGAAATGGTTCTACTTCAACATGTGCTTATTTTTCCCCTTTTATTCCACCATTGTATCTCAGGAGAGATGAGGAGACTTGACATAGTGATCATATAACACATTTTTAATTGGCTTCATGATCTCATGGTGTAGCACTCGGTTTAGTTAAAGAAGTCTGAAGTCCCACCGCATGCACTTGCTGCGAGAAAATTCCTAGGTCAGCCAATAGTCATTCCTGTTTCATTTTACATATTTGCTCTTACAAAAACATTCTCTTATACAGCCCAGAAACAAAGAAATATAGGAAGTCACAGGAGAGTATTTTTTGGAAATGATTCTGGTTCAGACATATGGTATCGTTCCAAATCCTGGCATTGTTTTTCTACTACATTTACATGTCACTTCTCTAGAGCTAATCCTGTTCATCATTTAAAAAAAATATAATTAGACAAAAAGATAAAGATAAATGCTAGTTAAGAATGGAATTTTTTTCCTGTACTATTTTATTTTTAAGGCTGCACTAGGCAGCCACTAACTTAGATTATCAAGTTTGCCAAAGAGTCTCTAGGTTAGAACCAATTGTATTTCCTCATACTTCATTATTTTTTTTTTGAGGAGAAGCATATTTTTCAATATGCATAGAATTAACCACTTGCTTTATCTTTTAAATGGTGACACAAGTCATGTGATGTCATCACAGCAGACTGTTACCCATCAGCAAAATACTCAGCTTCTCAATCTGTGTTTGAGTGACTTGGAAACAATTTTGCCAACATTATTCAACTACAAAAAAATTAACTAAAAAAACATGCCCAACTGTACCCTCTGGACTTCTACATGGCTTTGCCTTTTCTCAGAAACATGGGAGCTGCTTGGTTCCTCTGGAAAGCCAGAGGCAATTGCATTAGCTTAAGACAGAGGTGCAAGAGACAAATTATGTGTTCCTCTCTCTTGCTCTCCCTCTAAAATGTGATGTGTTAAAGGGGTTTGGCTACTCCTTTCATATTGTTTCTATAACAGATGGCTACTTGCTGTCCGTAGTCATGGATAGAAAGGCAGATCTGAAGTACAAGACTCTGTTAACCTTATCCTAACCAATTTCCACAAAGATTATCACAATGTCTGTATTACTAAACCTAATGGTCCCTCTCAGTTTTTACCTTCAGTGTCCTCTCTGAAGCATTTGGGATTCTCTGACTCCTGGTTCTCCTCCCCCACCTCTAGCTGCCCCTCTCACTCTGCCTCTTCCCCTTCCTATGCTGACCCCTTCAATGTCAATCTCTAATCTCTGTTTATGTTTGTCTTTCCTTTTCACACACACACACCCTCTTAGTGATGATGACTCCTGAGGCTTCCCACAGCTCTCATGCCAGGCTTAGATCTCTCTATATAAAACTGTATAAAAATGTCAGCAAACCATATTCACCTGGATTCATCCATTCATTTACTCATTTAAAATTAATAGCTGTGGATGACTGCTGGCTTGGACAGGGTGCAGGTACTGTGACAAATAAGACAACACAATTGCTTGTCTTACCCACCGGGTCAGTGTTATTACCCACAGGTACATCCAATTTAAAATGGTCATCACAGAACACAGCATCTTGGACCATTAAACTGCCCCTTCCTATGAATGGTCCCCGATACCCAAGGCATGAATATGACCAATCCATCCCCAAGCTGTGGCAATTCTATTCTCTAGCTCTTAAATCAGTTTTCTCTGTATTCATTTCTGCCGCTACCACCACTAGATTGTTTTTCCCAACCTTTGTCTGAATTATGGTGACCACATCCCGCTTTATTCCTCTCTGATTTCCTTTTCTCAGGATAGTTCAGTCTCTTTAATATGGCCTTTGGGGCTCCCAGAATCTGTCCCTGCCCACCTCCCAGTCACCTGTCCTCATATTCCAAATCAGACCCCAAAGTGGCTACACCAATGGCTCCATGCAGTGGCAGGCATTTGCTGGCTTGCCTTTACACTGGAGCCTTTGCACATCTAAGCCCTGTCCCCACTCTACATCTTACGGGTCCAAATTCCCTCATGAGTTCCGGCATATCTTTCAGGTTTTGAGCTCAATATCACTCTCCCTAGTCTTCAGCTCCCCAAGGTATCTTACAATTCTCTCCCCTCTCAAACTTACCTTAGGGCAGCAGTCTGTGATATCATTGCCTGCTGCCCTGACCATGTATATGCTATCTTGGTCCCCATTCTAACATGGCACTTAGAACATAGGATGTGCTCTGTAAAACTTCCTGAGTTAATGAATGAGATAATTTTTTAGCTGAGTTATTTAGCTGGGTATCAAAGGATAAAAGGGATGTGCACTGGGAAGGAAGGAGAGACTTTGGAATAATATAAATGTCCCCAGTGATGTCTCTAAGAAGTGGCATAGAGATGATGCAGAATAAGTTTTCTTGGTTTTTCTCCCTATCCCACCTAGAAAAAAGTCAAATTGTCCTTAAAGTCATTTGGGAAATTCTCACATATTAAGTAAATAATCTTAATGAGAGAGTTCAGAGAAAGTTTCAGAAATGTACTCTGCTTATTAACTCATATTCACAAAGTGGGTATCTAAAAATTATTTGATATTATTCAGTTGAACTCTTAAATATACTTGCTGTTAGAAATGCTCAACTTTTATAGAAATTGGCTGGACTTGATTAGAATAATACCTGGAATAATCAACTTATAATTAATGAGAAGTTAGGAAGAATTGGTACACTTTATATATATATATATATATATATATATATATATATATATATTTGCAAAGGAGCTGTCAAGTGTCTTTAAAATATTGGTAAATATTTTTTGGCCTATATTTGAATCTTAAACTTTTGTTCTGTAAGCTTTGCACCAAAACAAGTTCATAGAATAGAGAAATGTCAGGTACACATCAGAAAAGGTACATATTTTTCTCTACATGATACAGGGGCCAGAACAAAAGTTTCAGGGAAGTGAACCAAAAAGTAGGATCAAGGGAGTTCTTTCATAATGTGTTTCCCTCTTCAAATAGCAACGATGGGGAGAGTAACTTGGGATACTCCAAGAAGTATCTGACAACTGGTCCACCAGTAGGGTAATTCTGAACCTGATACCCAGAGAAATGCATGGTATTCCACCCCAAAAAGATGAGGCTCTTTACAGAGATGTCCCAGGTTGACATGTTCTATTGATGGAGTTTCAAAATTGTTTTCTAGATCCACATACAGAGAGCTTCCATTTGGTTACTTCTGTGTCTAATTCTAAACCAAACTTATGGTTGGAATACCTGGGTGCACCAGTTGGTTAAGTGTTCAACTCTTGTTTTCAGCTCAGGTCATGATCTCATGGTTTATGGGATGGAGCTCCACATTGGGCTCTGCATTGACAATGTGGAGCCTGCTTGGGATTCTCTCTCTTTCCCTCTCTCTCTACCCCTCCACTGTTCGTTCTCTCTCTCTCTCTCTCTCTCTCTCTCTCTCTCAATAAGTAAATAAACTTAATAAGTCAAATTATGGTTAAACTTCATTCAAAGTTTCCAGTTTGCATTAATAAAAACCAACACCTAGAATAATCAATATTTGTTGAAAGATGGAGCTAGAGTACTATGGCCCTGAAAGTTCCCAAAGTGCTTTTTTATACAAATCACCAAACTTTAATCTTTTCTAAAATCCTGTTTCGCATTCATATGATGCCTCTTTAGAAGTGAGAGAAGTGATTCTCAAAGAAGTTAGGAGGCTTGTTCAAGATCATGCAGCAGTAAGTAAATCAGTAAATTAAACATTAGTTAGCAATGTATTAAGTGCCAAGTAACAATAGAAAAGTTGTAATAAAAGCGATCCTTTTTCCATTCAACATGAAAAGTAATGAGTCTCTTAGCCGTTGTCTTCCCCTCCCCCTCAACTCCATCTTTCTTTACTCATATTAGAACATACATCAACCATGAATGTTTCTTGGAGAGAGTTCTGATAACTCCAAGACAAGAGCCCTTTAAATCTCAGTCTTACCTTTGTTCACCAGTTGGACATTCACCTGACCTCACCCCATTCTGAACTCTTTGGGGCTCAAAAGTTGACATTTGCATTTCATATGATGTTGATCTCAGATCTTTATGAAAACTGTGCAGGATGTTGTGTAAAACTTTGCTGCTTCCAAAGATTTGTGTCCCAACTGAGTACAGAGGCCTTCAACTCTTTTCCTGTTTAAGACCAGCACTTTAGTTACACACTTAGAATATGGATATGAACTTGCATTACCTTGGTTCTGGATTGCACAGTGATGGTGAAAAACTGACAGCCTACTGGGGGGCGGGGCTTAATGAGTTACTACGGGATGTGAGAGTTGGAAGGGCCTGATCTCAACCCTTCATTGTATACTTAAAGAAACGGAGACACAGAGAAGCTAAATGACCTATCCAGGGTTCACAGCAAGTCAGGAGCAGAGCCAAGGTCAGAACTCAGGAAACTGCACCTCTCAGTACTATTGACCGGCTCACACTGTCATGCCTTGTCTTGTTGAGCTTGCGTTTTTGTCTTATGCTGGTTAGGATGTCTTTGCCTTGGCAATCTGTTAGATTATAATTTGCCATGGTTACTGGTAGAATATTTTTAGTTCTTCTTCTGCTGAGTCATTCCCAGCATCATGTAATCATCCTGTAATTTCTCCCATCTGAGAAATCCCTGTCTTAGCTCTATATTCCTTTCCAGGTACCACTTCATTTTCTTGATCCTCTTTAAAATAAATCTCATTTTCTTCACTCATTTTCTTTTGAACATGCTCAAGTCAAGAGTCTATGAGTCAAGTTCAGATGCCCCTGCAATCCAGTCAAATATCCCATACCTCTTGAGTGCCAGGCACTGCATTAGGTACTAGAGGCAAAACAGCTGATGATGCCCACACTACTAAATGCATGGTCAGGGCCTTGTCCTCACCTTTTGACCTGTTAACATTACCAGATGCAGTCGATTACACCCTACCCATTAAATACTTCCCACACTTAGCATTCAGCCTCTTGGTTCCCCTTCCCAGTTTGGCTCATAGGTTTTTCCCTTTTCTTACCATTGCCAGCTTTTTTCTTCTAACCATGCTCACTCTTCATGTGATCCCATCCAGTCTCCTGACTTTGAAAACCACTTATACCCTAGCAAACCCCACATTTGCATCACCAGGCTGCACTCTCCCTTGAGCTCAAGACTTGTATATCTGATTGACTATGCAGACCCTCACTTGGATGTCCACTGGACACTTAAACTTAACATTTCCAAATCAGAACTGCTCAGATGCCCCCTCCGTGTCTATCTTCCTCTTTTTCATTGTCACTATCTCATTCTTCAGGCGTTCACCTAAAAAAATCAGAGTCATTTTTGGGTCTTCTTTTCATAATCATATTTAATCTGGCAACAAAATCTGTTGACTCAGTTGTGAAAATATACCAGAATCAGACCCCCAGTATGACCTCCCAGGGCTCCATCATCTCCTGCCTTACCTCCCTGTCACTCCTATCTTGTGCATCCTCCACATGGAAGCCAGAAGGGCCTCAGGGATATAGCCTGCTGCGGGTAACTCTTCTGCTACCATTCCCCTGAGGCATTTGTTTCACTTAGGACCAAAGCCAAAGTCTCCCTATGAGACCAAGGCCTTGTCCTCTGAGCTTAATCTCCCTTTCTTCTACAGCCCACTCACTGTGCTCCAGCCTTAATGGACAAGCTGTCTCCTGAGGGTCCTGTATTAAGAACACTCTTCCCTCAGATGTCTGTAGAGGTCACACCCTACCCTCTTCAGGTCCTGGTGGAAACATCACCCTCTTAGTAACACTTTTTCTCACCTCTTTGCTTAAAATGGTGACCTTTACCTCTGCTTTCATCAGCCCCCCAAGTCACTCTGCTTTGCTTAATTTTTCTGCAAAATGCTTGTCCCCATCTAAGTACACAATATATACCACTCTTTTAATGACTTATTGTCTCTTTCCCCAGAAGGCAAATTTCATGGAGTCCAGGCTCTGCTTTAGCACCTACTGCATCCCCAGCACCTGGCAGTGTGCCTACCATAGAATGAGTGTCCAGTAAACAAGTGTCAAAATATTAGAAAGTGCAGAAAAATGAGGAAAAAAAACAGAAAGGTCATCCTCCATCTCATCATCAAAGATACTTTAGTAAGCTATTTTGCTTATTATTATTTTTTGCTAATTCTCCCTTAGACTGTTCCTAAGCATACTGTAGATATAAGTATGTTTATACAATTTTACCGCGATATATAACATTTGTGTAACATTTTTTGTAGCAGCATGATAATCACACAAATTTATAATGATTTAATTTGATATTTCTTCTGATGTTATAAACAATGAAGACCTCTTACATAAATCTCCCATACTTTTGTGTTTATGTCCTTAAGAGAAGTTTCTAGAAGTGGGAATACTATTACTAAGTCAAAAGTTATCAACATTTATTTTCTCAGCAAGACATAAAACCCAATCAATACCATGTATTAGGGGAAATTTAATTCCAGGACATGGCCTCAAAACAGTGTAGCTTCACCCTATATCCATCACTTTCTATGGCTATAACATAATACCATGAAAATCCTTGGTTACATGGTCCTACATGGATTCAATAAAGTCATCAACGATTACATTTTCTTCATTCTGAGTCAAGGAAAGTAAATGAGCTCATCCATTTAAAAATAATTCCTACCTCACAAGTGGGAACAAATAGGATTTTCTGATATTCCTCCCTAAGGAAGCATAAAGTCTTAAGAGTGGGATTGGGTCCCTGCTTTGCTATTTATTGGACCTACAGCCTTGGGAGAGAGTCTTGTAACCCCTATCTCATTTACTTTTTTTTTTTAATATGAAATTTATTGTCAGATTGGTTTCCATACAACACCCAGTGCTCATCCTAACAGGTGCCCTCCTCAATGCCCATCACCTACTTTCCCCTCCCTCCCACCCCCCATCAACCCTCAGTTTGTTCTCAGTTTTTAAGAGTCTTTTATGGTTTTCCTCCCTCCCTCCCTCTCTAACTTTTCTTTCCTTTCCCCTCCCCCATGGTCTTCCGTTAAGTTTCTCAGGATCCACATAAGAGTGAAAACACATGGTATCTGTCTTTCTCTGTATGACTTATTTCACTTAGCATAACACTCTCCAGTTCCATCCACGTTGCTACAAATGGCCAGATTTCATTCTTTCTCATTGCCAAGTAGTATTCCATTGTATATATAAACCACAATTTCTTTATCCATTTATCAGTTGATGGACATTTAGGCTCTTTCCATAATTAAAGAGGTTGGGCTAAATGACCAAGGAATCGTTTCCTTGTACAGGCCCTGAGTCTACTTAAAATTTCAAGTTTTAAAATAACTCCATTCTGTTTCTTATAAAGTTAAGCATACATCAACCCAGTAATTCCACTGTTAGGGATTTACACAAGTAAAATAAAAACATATATCCACAATAAGTCTTGTACAAGAATGTTCATAGTAGCCTTATTCATAATAGCCCCAAAGTACAAGCCACCCAAATGCCCATCAAAAGGATATATTAACAAACTTTTACTCAACAGTAAAAAGGAATGAATTGCTGATACACACAACAACTTGGATAAATATTATGGACATGCTAAGTGAAAGAACCCTAACATATATTGTATAATTCTATTTATATGAAGTTGTAGAACTGGCAAAATTAATTCATTAGTTGTGGAATTAAGACTGGTTGACTTGGGTTAGAGCAGAGGGTTCTTGATAGGGAAGAAGCACAAGGAACCATCTAGGGTAATATGAATCTTTTATATCTTGTACTATATGGTAATTATACATAGGCATATACAACAGATAAAACTCATCCAATCAACACCAAAGAATCATATGTTTTATTGTGTGTAGATTATACTCTTCTCCAACATCTTTTAAAAACCCTACCCCATTCCTAAGCAATGAATCCAAAGGCAAGATTGAAGAGTGGGCAGGACATCTGAGGGCACACTGCCTTCACTTGGCAGCACATGTTTGGAGTTGAGGAGGTCAGTTCATCATGAAAGCAGAGTTGTATGGCCCCAGAGTCTTGGGCCAAGCCCTGAAATGGGGCCTACACCCTGGGATTTCTTGGATGCTTCAGGAAAGTCCACTTTCCAGCCCCAGGACCTTCTGACTCACTGTGAATGCGTGGGTGAGAAGTAAATATCTCTGTAGGGCTGCAAAACAGATGGATGGCCCAAGATGCTTTAGAAACCCCAGGTGAGTGGTGTGAAGCCTTTTTAGAGAGAATACCAAATGGAATTCCAGAATGCATGTAGTGGTTTAGCCTTGCCAAAGTCCAGTCTCAGTTGTTGGCTCACAGAAGTCTCAAAGCTGCCAATGTGCTTTATCTCAATTTTACAAGTGCTAAGTACTGGAATTCAAAGCCAAGAACAATCCTTCCTGAGGACGAGAAACACATGTTTCCCGATGGTGGGACTAAAGCTTATGACCTTTGGGGAGAAATCTGCACAGCTGCACAATTATCTAGGTAATTCCCTAATGGGAATAATATGTGGAGACCGGAGGTATAAATCCTAAGCAAATAAATATGAATCTGGGTAATTCAAGTAGCATTGAAAATCCACAGATTGTCTGAATTCTTCTGCCTGGGAAGCAAGATGTCCACCTGGAAATAGTGCTGCTGTGTTTCTACTGGCTTTAGGTCAATGAAAATGAGAAGTGCATCAGCACCACCAGCACATACTGAAAGAAGACGGTCCTTTTATCACTGGGCAGTAATCATAACGTGAAAGAGTAGGGCTGGGAATGATCTGAATGCGAGTTTGTCCTCTCCATGTAGCCATCAGATCACAAGCAGGGAGCTGGTTCCAGTACCTTCCATCAGTAGAGGTTGTTAGAATAGAGTGTTGATGTTCTCTTCTCGAGCTATATGTAGTTTGTCTTTGTCTTACAAACAATTTTTTTTCTAATGTTAAGACTAACCCGGCCCGTGCTTTTCAGACTCCAGTGTTTCCCTCCGGAGTTTCTCTGCTTTAGGAAGATGTTGTTCAGTTCCTTTTATCCTGCAGTGGTGCTCTTCTGAATGTCGAAATGCCTGTTAAGAGATCACTGAAATTGGATCATCTGTTAGAAACAGAATCATTTGATTCTTCAAAAATCACAAGGAAGAAAAGTATTACAACTTATTCTCCAATAAATGGAACTTGTCAAATGAGCCCATTTGCTTCTCCTGCAAGCTCTAAAGAACAAGAGCACAAACGTGAACCATCCAATGGAAAGAGGAAAAAATTGAATCACCTCAGTTTAAATGAAAGGAAGGAGTCTACAACAAAAGACAATGATGAAAGGAGAGAGACAGAGCACAACCAGAGAAGGGGCAGAGAGAGAGAGAGACACAGAATCCGAAGCAGGCTCCAGCTGAGCTGTCAGCACAGATCCTGATGTGGGGCTTGAACTCACAAACCATGAGATCATGACCCAAGCCAAAGTCGGACACTTAACCGACTGAGCCTCCCAGGTGCCTGGGGTTTTGTCCCTTTAACGTTCATATAACTTTCAGGTTTCTTGAGATTTTATACAAAAACGGTCTCTTACAGGTAGTGACTTTGATGTAAGTTTTTAGTAATGGAATTAAAAGCTCATTTGTGGCCTTTGAGAGTGTTGGTAGAGGAGTAAGGCAGAAATATGAATATAATAGTTTAATTTCAGTATGGAGGAGTAGAGACTGTATTAGACCATTATTTTTTTTGATTTGTGAAAAAAAGAGTATTTGTTAAATTAAGTAGAAGGAGAGTTAAGCAGCATCAGGGGCCCAGCAAATCATATACGCACTTATAATATTGACCATCAGTACTGATGTAAAATTTCCCTAGCGCTCATAGCTTAGTCCAGAGAGTGAAGAAAATATGTAGGAAATCCAGAATTGCACATTAGAAGGACATGTGTGTGGCAGAAGGTTAACGGGCTGAGTAATTAACCTTCTTTTTTCTATTTGCAATTATCCCCAGCTTTATTGATGTATAATTAACAAATAAAATTGTATATATTTAAAGTGTATAACGTGATGATTTGAAGTGTGTGTGTGTGTGTGTGTGTGTGCGCGCGCACGCGCGTGTGCTGTGTGTACCCATTCCAAGAAACTGGTTGCCATCAATATGGGAGGAGTTGATTCTGTTTAGTAAGAAGTAAAAGAAGGAGGAGGAAAGGAAAAGAGATTAAAATAGGGAGGGAGTCACCTAACTGGCTCAGTCAGTGAAGTATGCGATTCTCAATCTCAGGGTCATAAGTTTGAGCTACATATGAGTTTAGCCACATTACCTAAAAATTAAATTAAATTTAAATTAAAAAAATAAAATAATGGGAAGAATGATTGGGTGTCCACCAGTCTACTTGATCTTGCAGTGAAGACAAGTTTGCCTCCAAAAGCAGCTTAGATGTGAAGGATATCCTAAAAACAGTTCCCCAGATATTTGATAGTTCCTACAGCTCTCCAAGGTTGTCAAAAACAGTTTGCTTAGCTGGGCCCCTCAATAATATCTTAACTTGAGAGAGAATGACTAACAGGTCTTTTTGGGATGCTACATTGCACAACTCCTGGGGGCACCATTCACATCTCTATCTGAACAAAGCTTCTTGAAGTCATTCAAGATGGCAAAGCTGCAGGACCCACCCCACACAATTCCATGAGGGTCAACAAGGAATATCATCAGTTCCTTAAGGTATGGTAAGACAGTGTAGAGAGGCTCTGTCACTTCACTCCTCCCACGAAAAGAATGCAAGGTAAAGAACCCTTAGGATTGCTTCTCATAACAAAATAATGCATTTGCCTCAGCTATAGCCCCCTGAGGTAGTTGGTGATCATTGGTATAATGTAGGGGAATCTGGAGGTTCCCAGCCCTGAATGGGAGTCACTTAAGTCCTCTTACTCCTTCAGACTCTTCGGAGCTCAGTGAAGGGGCTGGAATTCCTTTATGACACTCTGTCTCCAACTGAAGTTCAGGTGGTAAGCAAGCAAGGCCTCAGACAAGTGACTTTTAATTGAAAGTACATAATAATAGGGGCGCCTTGGTGGCTCAGTTGAGCATCTGACTCTTGATCTCAGCTCAGGTCGTGATCTCACACAGTTCATGGGTTTGAACCCCAAGTTGGGCTCTGCCTGGATTCTCTCTCCCTCTCTCTCTGCCCCTCCCCTACTGATGTGCACATGCTCTCTCATGCTCTCTCTCAAAATAAATAACCTTTTTGAAAAAAAGTACATAATAACAAAGGAAATTTTTTAAAGAAAAAAGATCACCTATAATTCCATTTTCCTTACATAAGTTTTAGTTTTGAGTAAATAACTGTCTCTCCATTCCTTGTTTGCATACTTAATTAATCTATTTTACGTGGTTGAAACATACTGTACTTATTCATCATGTATGAAAATGTAACATACCATATTTGTCTTATTTTTAATAGCACAGAAATGTTAATAGATAACACTGATGTGATTTTGAAAAGCATTTAAATAGAATTTCTAGTTTCACTCATAAAATCATTAATATAGATTTGGTCTCTGAAACAGTAGTCACTATCCAGCCACACATGGCTAATGAGCATTTGAAATGTGACTAGTCTGAAATGAGATGTGCTATGAGTATAAAGTACACACTGGATTTTGAAAAAAAAGCATAAATATCTCATGAATAAGTTTTGATTACATGTTGAAATGATAATACTTTGGATATATTGGTTAAATAAAATATATTATTAAAACTTAAAAAAAGACTAACCCATGTTCTGTACATTAAATTTGAGAAATAAAAAAGCTCAAATTTTAAAAAGTAACAAAAATCCCTTAAAATTTCATTACTCAGAGACGATTTGTGTTAATATTTCAACATATACATTTTATATGAATGTATATAAATGTATAGCATTACAAAAATGTCACCATATTATTATACTGTTTTGTATACTTTTGTCTCTATCAATATGACATGAGTGTTGTCCATGTCAGTAAATGTCCTCCTCTAAGCTGAATTTTTACCGGTTAGTGCAGTAATCTCTAACAATGTATTACAGTTTTCCCAATTAATCACCGTGAAACCATACACTCAGGAAAAACTGATAGGGAAAACTAGATTTAATAGTTTGAAATAATAGTTTTTTTAAATAATTGACTAAAAACAAATATAGAGGGGCACCTGTGTGGCTCAGTCGGTTAAGTGTCTGTCTTCGGCTCAGGTCATGATCTCATGGTTTCTGAGATCGAGCCCTGCATCTGGCTCTGTGCTGACAGCTCAAAGCCTGGAGACTGCTTCAGATTCTGTCTCCCTCTCTCTCTCTGCCCCTCCCCTGCTTGCACTCTGTCTCTATCTCTCTCCCTCAAAAATAGATGAACGTTAAAAAGAAATTTGTAAAAAACTATAGACTGATACTTCTAATATTTACCAATTAAAACCTGGAACTTCTATGTAAAGTAGGAGGGTAAGACCAGATTTCAAAATCTTCTTTCCTCTAAAACTTAATGTCATCATCATCATTAAATGGGTAAAAACTATCTCACACATACACACACACACACACACACACACACACTCACACAGTAGGCTCAAGCCCAAGACCTCAATTCTTTTTAAAGGGGGAAACATTTGCTTCAAGCCATATTATTAACAAAATGGAAGTCAGTCAAAGAACAAAAGATTGCAAGAATCTGCATGCTCAACAGATGTGCATGTCCATGGTTAGCACAGCTCTGACATTACTCTTCAGAGAAGTCTTCTGCTGGGGAAGAAGATTATTGACAAAATGTTCTTAACGGGGAAAATGGAGATTATGCTTGGAAATCATCCCTAAAGCAGAGGTCCCACCCAAAAAAGTGTGTTGCAATTCTGCTGAGGCACACATTCTTGTTTTTTCCAGATTGGGAGGAAGGGGGAAGATTAAACCATAAATAGTTATAGATAAGAATCTTCAGTCACAAACAGTACATTAGCAAAACATACTATCAAGAGAAACTCCATCAGACAATGTCCTCTGAAACAGCAGGGGCACCCAGGATGTAATAATACAGACTGGTAACCAGGTCCTCCCCTGAGTAGATGAAGTGCTTACTCAGAGGTCAGTGTAAGGTAGGCAAGTAAACACAGATTCAGGGACCCCTGATAGGTGTGCAGGGCTCTCCCCAGGACTGGAGAATCAATCTGAAGCACAGAGAACCTCCCATGAAATTAGAATATGCATTCCAAGAAGTTGAGAGAACACAGTTTCAAGGCTTCTAGTAAAACACAAGGAACGAAAGCAGAGTCCAGGGCTCCCAATCAAGGCTGCTCTCCTGGGGGCAGGTTTACTTCCAACACTTTGAGGACCCAGGGAAAATGACAGACCACAGCCTCTATGCCCATGTATTCATAAGATACAAACAAAGGTACCTAATTAGTAAGTTGTCAAATATGTTCCATCACCTGCCTTGATTCGTATACCTTCATAAAAGCAAATCAGAGTTATCAGCAAGCCCTTGACTTCTGTATAACTGAAAGTTGGCAAAATATCCAAGATACCTGAATGATTGCAAGCATCTGAATGTTCTGTCAGTGATGATTAGGTGAGTAAGAAAATTTAGACCTACGTAATTCATAAATCATTATGGGGAAGAAGAATTGTTATTGACATACAATGGGTAGACACCAGAGATGCTAAACATCCTGTACACACACAACAGCCCCAAGAGTAAAGGATCATCTGGCCCCAAAGATCTATATACCAAAGTTGAAAAGCCTAGACTTAGATTAAAAATAATATTCAGCTGAATTAAAATCTTAAATGACCAAAACTTGAATGCATTTTTATCAAAAGTATAAATTGAAGTAACATCAAAAATTTTTAAATTAAAATTACAAGAAGAACATATAAGTAATAATCTTAGATACTAAATTTTCAATAAAACATTTCAATAAATAAATAATTTTCTATTGTATTTACTTAAAAATAGAAATTCTCATAAAAATGAAACTACTTGCAGGTCTAGCATCCATTGGCCATTTTGGTATCAATGTAAGCATTTTCTAAAGTCACACAGACCAATGCATATACAAATCAAAGGTAATAATAATTGCCTCACATTGCCCATTTTTCTTAGCAGCCACAGGCACACATCACAAGAGATGTGCACACTTGTGAGTGCCTTGAGAACCTCACACTGGAACACAAGGAAAAGCGGAAGGATGGTTCTGACAGTATCAGAGCCCCACTCATTGTGCAGGTGTCATGGCATCTGGCTGAAAAGAAGGACTTGGTAACTCCAGCCACTCACCCCTCTTCTTCTTAAGCTCTCCCTCTCACTGGTCAGATCCTATTGCCTCCAAAGGAGGTTTCATACCCAACACTGGCCAAAGCACAGCCCATAAGCCTTCCTGACATCTAGACATAGTTGCATTTGTTTTGCAGACATGAGACAAGGCCAAGAGACAAGAAGCATTTCCCTGGGGCTGACTGGTGTGAGTCAGGAGGATGAGGAACAAAATTGTAAGTTCCCTTGCTCTAGGACTGAGTGACAAAACCCAAGTGACAGAGGCACCCTCTGCTCTTCAAACTATTAATTGCTTTGTAAAATTGGGGAAAGTGGGGCTGCCTACACCTGTGGCCAGGCCTCTCTTATCCAGGCGTGAGGGAGGTGCTGCTCCAGATGGCCTCTGCCCATCCACTCCTGCTCTCAAAGTACAGAGAAGAAGATGGAAGACACAATATCAATCACCAAACTCAGCTCTACCAGGGAACACCGACTACAGTCAGGTGAATGGAGAGGAGTCAGTGGAATGAATTACTGTTAAATTAAGTAAAGTGGTGGTTCTGACAGCTGTGGATGTAAAACATGAGCAAGATGAACATAAAATAGTATGGAAACACAGTTGATTAAAGAGGATGGGAAAAATGACATGCAAAAGTCATGAATATGTTCTGGGAAAAATATCTGGAAATAGTTTGTGCCAGGGAGCATCTCAATAAGGACTTGCATTTGATAACACAAGTGCACAAAGGTTACCTGACTAAACAACAGAATGAGATGCCAAAAATACATCAAAGTCAAGAAAACAAATTTAAGGCCATTAAAAAAAAAACTAACAAAGATATTTAAGCCACCCTGAATAGATCTGCCATGGCTGAACATGCTATTGCTCGCCTGAAAGAATTTCTGGAGCTAAGCATAGTGAATACACATAAAAGCCACCAGGTAATCATGCTAAGAAAACAAAGACATGGAACACAAGCAGAAGAAACAATAAACAAAATAGAGCAAGTCCCCAAAATAGAAGAAAAATGAACAGGCAGAGGAAAGGATACAATGTGTTCCTGAAAATCTGATACAGAAAATCATCAAGACTGAATCCCAGGCTGGCAAGTAGAGGAGGAGGAAAGGGACTCGAAGCTTCCAGGAAGAGTTAGAGAATTAGAAGAAAAATCAGACTGCCCTGCAACTTCTCCACTTCAACACTGAGTTTCAGAAGATGCCAGCGACAGTTAATATCATCGTGTGCATACAGAGTATGGGGCGCCATGCCAGATAACCGATATGTGTTCTTTCACTTAATACTTAGGGACCTCGTGCCAAGTATCCTTTTATTTTTGCCCAGCCAGATCCACTCTCCACCCATCTCCACCCTGATTTCTCTTCCAGAGGAAGTAAAGGGCTGGCAAATGTTTAACAAGAGGAACTCCAATAAAAAGGCCCTGATATGTCATATTTGCTGATGCCTGTGGTGTAGACTCTCTGTGGCCAGTTACACACTGCCAACGTGATGTTAAGTTGGTTCCCAGAAGCCTTCTCTGGGGGCAGTTGGGATTGTCCAATGGAGAGTACCACGTGGAATCATAGAGGGAGAGTGGCAAGTTACCTGCCTCCCAGCTTCCTCCCTGCTGGTTGGCACCTTGACCTTTTTCAGCTCCTGTGAAGAGGCCCTGCCCACATGGTCATCTTTGTCTCTGGATTTAGTAACTGCTCCTTCCCATCATTCACTCGCATCTGGGGGCAGGGAAAGGAGCCCCACAATTAGCAGCCGCACTTTGTAAGTGTACCTTATGAAACTCTCCTGGAATTACCAATTCAATTGTGCTATCTCTGTCCTGCTGTGACTCTGTTTGACACTACTAAGGCTCCATTACAGATGAGGAAACTAAGGAATGAAGACACTCATTAGCTTGCCCAAGACTGTGCAGTTAGTAGATGAGAAAGCTACTAAACCAGGTAGCCAGACCCAGGATCTGATTTCCAAACCACCACTGAACTGCCTCACAGTGTGGCATCTACAGAATGATGAGGGAAAGAAAGTATAACCCCAAAATATTCTTTCCAGCAATTTCTTGGTTGGGTATAGAAACAACTGGCAAGGGAGCCTGGGTGGCTCTGTCAGTTAAATATCCAACTCTTGATTTTGGCTCAGGTCATGATCTCTCAGTTCATGAGCCCCACATAGGGCTTTGCACTGACAGCACAGAACCTGCTTGGGATTCTCTCTCTCCCCCTCTCTCTCTGCCCCTTCCTTGCTTACGCTCTCTCACTCTCTCTCTCAAAATAAATAAACTTAAAAAACAAAAGAAAGAAAGTAGAGAATATGGAATCCATAGCCCATTTTAAATACACTTTTTGTGGACAAAATGAAGACAACCAGAAGATGAAAGATGAAAGGAAGCATCATAACAGAAGCATCAGTGGTGAACTCAGACCCATCTGAATTTTAAGTAAAACTCAATACTCAAAGAAAGTAGAGCAATACCCGGCAAAAAGGATGAATGTGGAATACATTCTCCAACAAATAATCAGAAGTAAAAAAAATGTAGAGTAGAAGGATGTACAAGTGTGTTAATTACCATGCTTTTATTTGTGGAGAAAATATATATTGACTAATGTTTATATATCAGGAGATAGATTAATTTAGAAAATATGTAGCAAGTGTCCACTAAGTTTTGAGTGTGTGCTACATGCTGACAGTACTGGTGAATAGCAGTGGGTGGTCTCTGCCTAAGAAGCTTACTATCTAGCAAGGGAGACACACAGTCACAGAGTGCAATGAAATTGTCACTTGAGCTGAGCCTATGAAGGAGAGACACACAGCACCAAAAGAGGGGATAGCAAAAGGAAATCAGCCCTGTTAGAGATTAACACATTAACTGATAACTGAAAGGTTACCATGAGTTGCTCAGTAAAGTGGGAAAAAGAGGATTCCATGCAGAGAAGCGTGCTATACACAGTGCAGTGGCAGTACCAGGATCTGAAAGGCCAGTGGGATATGCTGGAAGGAGAGCAGGAAAGCACGATCAAAGATGAGGCTAGCAAGATGGGCATGGGTCATGCATGCAAAGCCTGCAGGACACAACACTAATCTTGATCATTATCCTAAGGGCTTCAGCCTAAGAACCATTGCAGTGGTTTTAAAAGAATATTTTAATGTGTGCATATTCTTTGACACTCTTCACATTAAGGTGGAGTCTAGGTCCTCTCCCCTTGAATGTGGACTGGGCTTAGTGACTCACTGCTGATTAATAAAGTGGCAGAAATGATGTCATTGGGTTTCCAAGACTATATAATAAAGGATACATCCTCAGCTTGGTACCCCCACTCTCTCTATCTATCTATCTATCTATCTATCTATCATCTATCTATATCCATCTATCTATCTATCATCTATCTATCTACCTACCTACCTACCTATCACCTATCTATCCATCTATCTCTATTTCTGTTCTTTATATATCTCCTTTTCTGTCTGTGTCCTGTTCTCACTTCTGGAAACCAGCCACCATGATACAAGGAAGCCCAGACTGCAGAGAGAGGCCATATGGAGGTATTTCAGCTAACAGTTTCTGTGGGGCCCTCAACTGATATCAGCATCAACCACCAGACATAAGAATGAAGGAGTTTTTGTATGATTCCAGACCCCAGGCTTTGAGTCCTCCAGTTGAGGCTGCAAATAGCATGGAGCAGAAATGAGCTATTCTCACTGCTTTGTCTGAATTCTTGACATGCAGAAACTTATCAGAAATAGTAAAATATTAATGACATGGTAAGCCATTAGTTTTAGAATGATTTGTTATACAGCCAAAGATAGTAGAACCACTAAATTATTTCAAGTGAATTTAGATAAGTTGTTTAAATTTAGAAAGGCCTAAACAAATGTGCAAGTGACAAAATCCAGGAGGAGGTACAAGGCTGTGCAAACTAGTGTGATGCCTTCGTTCTTTCACAATGTAGGGTCAGCGGAAAATGTCTCCAGTTGGTAAGTAAAAAATAAGATTTTAAGTAGACTCCATAAAAAAATAATCTTGGAGCAAAAAGGAGAAAGCAAATATGACAGCATGGAAAAGGATACTAGAAACCAAGTACAGTTATAGTTGTGAATGCAGAAATCACAGCTTAAAGAGTAGAAATTTTGCATCACTGGCAAATTAAAGGAATCATACAGCTTGGACAAGTGCTATGATAAATTTTCTAACATCTTAAAACTTCTTAATATACAGCACATAGCCATAGGCCAAGAAAGTAAACTGGTTAAATTTGGGAGACAGAAGATATGATCATATCCATAGATTCTTACCTCACTCCTTCCAATGCAAATTCTAGAGAAATCAAAGATTTTGCCATAATGAAAATACAGTATCAAAGTGTGGGTAAATTTATTATTTTTCTAAGAACACAAATTCTCAAATTCATTGAAAAAATAATCAGTGCATATGACTACTCAAAAATAAAATCATTAACAAATTCCGGAGGCAAATGACGAATTGAGAAAAATAATTATAACACAGAAATATTTTCTTGTCTTAATGTACAAAAAGCTCACATAACCTAATAAGAAAAATCTCAAAATTCCTAAAGAAAATGGATAATAGGTATAAAAGCTATGTACAAGAAAATAAATACATATGGCTTATAAAAAACATTTTAAAATGATCGATTTCACTCAGGATTAAAGGAAAGCAAGTAACAACAATGGAACACCATTTTCTGATGTTCAACTTGGCAGAAGTAATACCCAGTGACAATGAAGAGAGAGATGCTCTTCGAGTGAGTAAATTGATGTGGACTTCATCAGGATGGTTTGGCAGTCATAAAAATTTGAAGCACACATGCTTTCAACCATGTTAATATCCCCACAGTTGTCTGCTCATACTATGGTGCATTTGTTTTGCATGATAGTTTAAGAGAAATCTCTGCCTCAGGGGAATGAGAGGCTCCCAGACTGTTCTTAATTCCTAATCATTCACATGATTTTCAGCCCTGGGAGCCAAGGCTTTGTGGAACACAGATCAACTTTCTGGATTTGATCAGTTGTTGCTACTGTCCCATCCAAAATCTTTTGTTTTCAAATTTGTTTGGCAGAAGTAACTTTAAGGCTATGGTCCAGCTCACTGAAGGTCATAAATCTTTACAGGATTAAGGTCAAGGTAAGTTTTAATGGACTATGCAAAGAGGTTTTCCAATGAAGCATGGTGAAAATTGGCTGACTTTTTCTTCAAAGGTCTGTCTACACAAACAAAGTGAATTAAAAACCTTGGATCCTACTATATTAGCCAAAAGACTGTTGAGTAGGTGAAGTGTTTGGAGAGTTCTGAGCTTATTCAGTCCATTTTAGCAGTGTAGCTCTGCCACAAGAATCAGAATCAGAGTGAAGCAAACACCTGTCATGAGCTTTCAAGACCTTCACTTGTTCTTCTATAGGGATTGGTCCCAATGGCCTTGTGAAATCCCTCTGGTACTTGTTGTATTGTGGTATGCTAAAGGAAAGAGCATCTCTTCATGACCCTTGTTGAAAAGTATCCTCATTTCTGATTCAACATGTGTGTTTGGACCATAGCGAAGACCAGACCAGCTTCCATCTCATAGATGTTAGGGAAAGTCAACTATCAAATGGCCAAATTAGTCAAATGACCTACAGTCATCAACCAAATACACAGGTTATGCCTGGAAAATGAACAATTCCTACTTGTAAGCTGTTGAATATACATCATTAACATTTGCTGCTTACAACAGCTTTCCAAGGAGGATTCTTTTTACCGGCCACATTTTCTAACAAGGGGCTCATTATAATTTTATTATGTATCAATAATGCCCTATAATTCTGAGATGCTGTATGGAGGGTAGGATGGGAAATCTTATTGGGAAGTCTACAGTGGGAAGCTCTCAGGGTCGATATGATAGTTCTACCCCTCACACATGGCTTCAGGGGCTAACAGATCCACTCTTCGCCCCACAGAAGCTCACTGCACTGCAAGTCTCCTTGGAGATTCACAACTGCCCCATCCACCATAGTTGAACCTCATCATAGAGCTGGATGATGTGAGGTCATCCCTGCTTATGGGATTTTTCAAGGTAGAAAGTTCTGCCTTCGTTTCAAGCATATTAGTTTGGATGAGGTATAGTAGGACAGGACACAGACCAATAAAAAGAGAGACCAGGAACATTTAAAGGATTTATTATATTTCCAGTGAGAAATATCTCAGGGCCACTCAGGGAAGCACCTGTGTTGATCATAAGGAAGGGAGTGGGAGAGAACTATAGGGCAAGTATCCTTATTGCATTTTCATGGAAAGGAGGGAGCGAGGCAGAGTAAGTAGGCTTGGGATGGCTACTGAAGTTTGAAAATGGTGCCACCATGAAATTCATGTTCACTGTAACAGATAGATCTTATAGTGTGGGGCTATCTAAAGTCTCCAGAGGTTTTTGGATGAACCAGAGTTTACTGAGTGTCATACACAGAATGCTTGTATCCTCCCAAAATTCATATGTTGTAACCTAATCTCCACTGTTATAGTTTTGGAGGTGGGGCCTTTGGAAGATGACAAGCTCATGAGGGTAGAGCACTTATGAATGGGACTAATGCCTCATGAGAAAGACCCCAAGAAGGTCCCTTACCCTTCCATCATGTGAGCTGTCAGTTTCCTATGAACCAGAAAACAGGCTCTCACCAGACACCAAATCTGCTGGTGCCTTTATCTTGGACTTCCCAACCATCAGAGCAATGAGGAACAAATTTATGTTGTTTATAAGCCACCTGGTATTTTTGTTTATGTTTGGTATATGGTATATTTGGTTATGTTGTTTATAAGCCAATCTGTGGTATTTTTGTTATAGCATCCTGCCTGGACTAAGACACTTGGGAAGAGGTAGTGGCCAATGATAAATCACCAACTTACAGAAGTTAAAAGGGTAGATAATATGATACAACTTTTAAGTTTTTATTTTAATTCCAGTTAGTATCCAGTTTTATATTAGTTTCAGGTGTACAATATAGTAATTTAACATGATATTTTATTAACTGTACCAATTCTGTACCTTGAAAACCAGTAAATAAAAGATTTAAGCATTAAAAACAAGTACAGATAATATATCCTCTTCTATATGATGACTTCTCTGGCCAGTCTTATCCTCCATAACCATTCATTACTTGAATGCATTTTATTTCATCCATTCTTCCCAGTTGCATATATTCTCTGAGCTTCAAGTCTTTGTTTCTGAACAGGGTAGCATCACAACTACTATGAAAGGTTGTGAAAACACATGATACATGTTCAATGAATGATAGGTATTTTTTGCCTCATGGTGCCTCATATTGTTAGATTGTATTTTAACCCATATTTATGTGAATGGCTTTTCCCCCCCAGAAGATGCAAGCCTAGAAGAGTATATAACCTTTCTTTTTATTCTACACAGGGTTATGGTAGCTTCTCAATAAACACCTAACTGCAGATTGAATTAATAAAATACTCTGATCTTGCCTATATTTCTGGATAGAAAATTTTTCCTGCTCTAGTGGGTGAGAATAATCTCTGGTGTCTGGTGGTCTTCATTAGTCAGGGATCTTTTGAATGATGGTAAACACATAAAAGACCTCCAGAGCCATGGACTCTGATACTACTAGGAGTGTCTGAAACTCTGTGCAATAAATTGTCACAATGATGGTCCCCAATCTATTGTGCCTCCACTGTTCACTCACACTCTGACTTTGGCTATGTATGTGACTTGCTTTGGCCAATCATGCATCAGGTGACATGATGCAAGCAGAGGCTCCTTAAGCTCTGTGCCTGGGCATGAGTGCTGAGGACGTTCCCACCATCAGCTTGCTTGGCCCAACAACCAGCTGAATGCAGCCTCAGGAGTGAGCCAAAGAAAGTCCAGCAGAAGATCCACTGAACACAATAAAATAGAAACAAAAACAAGAATCCAGTTGTTTCAAGCTGCTAATGATCTGGATGACTTGTTACACACTGATAGCTAACCAATCACTTGACTTGTTTCTCACCAGTGGGATGACTGAATCTGAGCTTGAAGTACTGGCAAGTGGAATTGTCACGCCTGTCTCTCTGGGGACTGGTAGCTCTTCTCTGCAAGCTACTAGTAGAAAAATCCTGGGGAATGCAAGTCACCCTGCTCAGGCCTCTTAGTGCACCTCAGTCTACTCCCCAGGGCCAGGTGTTTCTACCCCTGAGGTCAGGGAGTGAAGCTCTCCAGGGAAAGATAAAAGGGCACGTTTGAGAGGAGCTTGACGGAAAAGGTAAACATCCATCCCTAGGTCTCCATGCTCCTTGACTCACCAGTGAACTTCTTCAGAATTCATTAGTTGCCCTTATGCTCCACAACAGGATGGAAATGTGCAGAGCTATTTTATCAAACTTACGTAATTTGCCATTCCTCTTGGAAGAGCTCACGTCACTGCTTGCCTTTCAGGACTTTTAATCCATTTGTCATTTCCTTTTACTCCCACAGTCTTCATGGCCAATGTTTCTTGGATGTCCACAAGAAAATCCTCCCTCTCTGAAGTATGGTCTTTTACGTGATCCTGCACACTGACCCTGCTGACTCAGATCAGAGGGGCAAAGAATTTTATACACACTCATCACTCACCAAAACCTGGTATTATCTCTTTAGCTTTCATTTTCTTCAAAGTTTATTTATTTTTGAGAGAGAGAGAGAGAGAGAGAGAACAAGGGAGAGAGAGAGAGAGAGAGAGAGAGAGAATCCCAAGCAGCCTCTGCACTATCAGTGCAGAGCCCAATGCAGGGCTTGAACTCAGGAACTGTGAGATCATGACTTGAACCAAGATCAAGAGTCAGAACCTTAACTGACTAAGCCACCCCAGGAGTCCCACTTTAGCTTCCATTTTAGAAGTTTGAACCCCATTCCTTTCCCATTTTCTCATTACTCCTGTGTTGAATTGAACACACACACACATGCACACATATGCATACTCACAATAACACACACACACCATTCACACACATAATTGTGTTTGTTGTAGGGGTGGGAGCTTTCTCATACCATGCTTACACCTGGCTGCCAGTTTCCACAGCTTAGGTCACTGTCTTTGGGAACCGGCATTTCTACCTACTAATTGACAACTAATATGTTCCTTTTCTGATATATACGATAGCTTACATTTTCATATTGCTCTACCTCTTCTGAAGAGTTGATGCAACTTAGCTTCTCAAATCTAAAACGGCCCTGTATTCTTCCATTTTTGTGTGTGAAGAAAACCTATTTCAGGGTACCAAAGTCAAGCATCAGAATGTAGCCAAAGTGCTTATCTTCTGGACAAATTCAAATTCAACATATCTAAGCTGATCTTGCCTTTACTGGCCCCTGACTCAGTGCCTTTTTCCCATTCACCCAAATTTACCCAGCGGCTGGAGCCAAAACCTACACTGGCAGGTTTCCCTTCGCCCTCAGCCTCCATATTAAATCCAGCAGCAAGCCCCAGTGATCTTACCTTTGGCCCGTACCTCACACCTGACCACTTTTCTTCATCTGCTGCTTCCATCCTAGGGCAACCCAAGGTCACATCTTGCTATTGAAGCTGCTTCTTTAGTAGGCCTCCTTACTTCCCTCCCCTCTTCACCATTCTATATACAGCAACCAAAATTATCGTTTCAAACAAAGAATAAACTAGGCCCTTACCATCTACAGGATGAGCTATCTTCCAGGATGGCATCCACAGCATAAAAACACATTGTTCCCACCCTCCCAAAAAGGCTCATGTTTGCTTATCCTCTACAAGCAAGTCCTTTGCTGTGTTTGTGAAGCATTCTGTATTATCTCATTTCACCTCTTTACTCTTATCCTTCAGATTTATTCTTTTTCAGTAAAACATTACTGGAACAGTTGCCAGAAAATCCTGCTTTGAGTGTGACAGCTCCCAGCATCAGAGAAATGTGGTTAAGCTGATTCTTCGATCAAACTATTTCTTCTGCACTGCCTTGATTTTTTCCAATCCTCATAAGGAGGCTTTGAAGTTGGAAGAATTCTGCAAATATTTATCAAATGCTGACTTTGCCTCCTCTTGAGGAAGAGATCCCAATCTTTCTTGGAGCATACGTTTGTATCTCTCTTCTTAGAAGAAGGTTCTAGTTTCAAGTGGGATTATTACAATTTTTCCTTCTTTATGCTATTTGTGTAGTCTTATCACAAGCTGAATATCATTAAAATAGAATCTAATATTTTATTCTAGAAAATCTAATGCTATAGTAATACCTTGCAGCTTTCCCTCTCATCTGCAATGGAACATGGCTCCCCATGTTTCCAGAAGGGTGTATGACATGGCCAAGGAAGAGCTTGAGGATCACAAAAGTAACACTTCTCTGATTTTATGACCTAGTAGTTTTGGGACTTTAAGCATAATACTGTTAAAGGAATAAAATAAGGAGACCTTTAGACTGAGAAACCTCCAATGCCTTAAGCCTACATAATTAACCAAAACTCAGGTGAGAATAAATACACTTGAATGTGAGAAAATGAAAACCAAAGAACAATGCCAACTAGGCTTTCCCAAATAAAGGCAACCACTTAAGTTATAGCCAATCAAATAATCTCCTTGCTTAGCTTTTAATTCCTCTCTATAAAAACCTCTCCCTTAGCTCCTGTCGTGGAGTGCTCCTACTTTGGCTTCGTGCTGCCCAACTCAAATCAATATATGCTCAAATAAATTCTTGAATGTTTTAATGTATATCATTTAACAATACACATATCCTCTAAGCCTCAGTTTTCTGATCAGGAAAATGTAACATTTGTTACTTTTTGTTATTTTATTTTATTTTATTTTATTTTATTTTATTTTATTTTTGATGGTAGCCAACCTCATGGGCATGAGGTGGTATCTCAATATGGTTTTGATTTACATTTCCATAATGAGTAGTGATGCTGCACACCTTTTTATGTGCTTATTGGTCACTGGTATATCTTCTTTAGAGAAATGTCCATTCAAGCCTTTTTCTCAAATTAATCAGGTTGTTTGCCTTTTTGTTGTTGAGTTGAAGGAGTTCTTTATATATTCTGGATGTTAATCCTTAAATGAATACATAGTTTGCAAGTATTTTCTCCCAGTCAGTGGCTTGACTTCCATTCTGTTGAATTGTGCCCTTTGATGCCCAGAAGCTTTCAAGTTTGATGTAGTCCAATTCATCTATTTTTTTCTATTGTTGTCTATGCTTTTATTGTTATGTGGAAAAGTCATTGCCAAATCCAATGTCATGATGCTTTTCTCCTATGTTTTCTTCTAAGAGTTTTATAATTGTAGCTCATATGTTTAGGTCTTTGATCCATTTCAGTTAATCTTTGTATGTGGTATAAGGTAAAGATCCAACTTCACTTTTGGAGTGATGGTGCAGGTGGAGGGGCCACCTCCTTTTATTTGAGGCAAAGTAAATAGCATTGTCTGACATCAAGTGTGACATCCACATCTTAGTTTGTTTTCCTTTCCTGTCCCATTTCCGCACTCCCCTAGTGGTGCTCCCTGGGATCACCTCCCAATAAACCACTTGCACTCAGATCTTTATCATCTAAAGGTTTCCTACAAGATTATCCAGATCACACAATTTTCCATTTGACATTTTCCTGGGATTTACTCATCTATTTTGAAGCTTTGCTTGACCAGCTTCCAGTTAGTGCCCCACCCAAGGGCACTGGAAACATCGCCTGGGCCTGTGATTTCAGTGTACCCCTCATATTCCAAGCACCATTTCCCACATGCACAGAGGGGATGCAGACACTCTTCAGGGAGCCTAAAATGTGGTAGAAATAAAGTTTAAGAGGGGACAATTTAAAATTCAAACAATTACTTGATTCTGGGAAACCAAATTGTCCCAAACACAAGGAGTCAAAAAATGTTAAATATATATTTTGGAAGAAGTAATACATTGACTAAATGTTGTTTCATCTTTTTGCAAGTGGATATCCAATTTTCCTGACACTATTTGCTTAAAACTAGAGAGCTTTTTAAAATTACAGGTTCTTGGGGCACCTGGGTGGCTCAGTTGGTTGAGCATCCAACTCTTGATTTCAGCTCAGGTGAGATCAAGCCCTGTGTCAGCCTACATGCTCAGCTTGGGAATTTTTCTCTCACTCTCTCTCTGCCTACCTGCCCTCAAAATAAAATAAAATAAAATAAAATAAAATAAAATAAAATACAAAATATTCAGCCCCATTTAATGCTGCAGTTGATATTTTGTATCTTGCCCACTCACCTCTGGGTCACAGATGGCTTCTTTTACACCAAACACCTGTATCCCTCTGTTTGGGGCCTCCTCTACTTGGGGAGCACACCTGGATCACATTCAGAGGAATCCAAATGTGCCTAGGAGCTAATGCCCCAGATTTGTCATTCAGCCAATGACAGTTGATGGAAGTGTCCATGTGCTCTTATTCCTCAGAAAGGGACCATTCTCAGTCATATTCTCTACCATCTCCCAGATTCTTCAGCAGGATCGAACTCCAGTTGCCCAGAGTAATCTAGTCACGAATGCTCCCTTTGTTGTTGTTGTTATTGTTGTTGTTGTTGTTTTCCTTTTTGTGTCCCTTTTCCCCACTCCCCTAGTGCTATTCCTGGGATCATTTTCCAATAAACCATTTGCACTCAGATCCTTATCATCTAAGATTTTCTTTGTGAGGGAGCCCAACCAAACAACTCCTGCTGAATCAAAATCTCTGGCATAGGGTATGGGATTGTACACAGACTGGTATTGGGGGACCACTGGTATGGTGGCTAGAACATGGCATAGGATCTGGATAGATCAGGGTTCAAAATTCAGCATTGGTATTTCTGGTGGCTGATCTTAAGCAAATTGCATAGCTTCTTACATGGAGTAAAGTCGGGACAATAAACTACTCTGAAAGGTTGTGGTAAACACTTGAAAAAATATACAAAGGGTCCTGGCACACAGTACGCATCCCATGGATGCTAGTCACCATTATCAAGAATGCCCACCACACTCCACCCTACTCGTTAGTGAAATGTGACTAGTGGTTCTAAAACTCCACAACAAGGAAAGAATGTCCAGCTTTTCACGATAGACTCAATTTTCTATAAAATGCATCTTATTGCAAATACACAAACTGGCATATTGAACCAGTAACCCATCCATTCAAACCAGTATTCTCTCCCCAAACAGGAATTATGAAATGTTCAATGAAGAAACTTTATGTCAGCTCTTCAAGACATCTTTCTTTTCTCCCAGACACTTCCATCCCTTTCTCCCAAACACATCAACACTCCTCTTTTCTCATGGATGGGGGTGAGTCCTCAATTCTTTAATTCTTCTGTCATACTCTACTCAAAATACCTACTTCCCAAGATGAAGTGCTCTAATCCCCTTCTCTTCCGAAGGTTATTCTCACTTTTATTCATTTAGCTTATTTTTCATGGATGATTTTTTTTCTTGGTATCCCAAGGGCTGTGGGGAAATAAACTGTTCATTGATGTCTATAAGAACCTTCTCCTCTTTCCTCAGAGCTTCTCGTGTTCCCTCCTAGTCTACTAGACAAATGTGTTTCCATGTTGCATCTAGATATGTGCTTACTCTGAAAGAGAGAGAAAGAAAGAAAGAAAGAAAGAAAGAAAGAAAGAAAGAAAGAAAGAGAAAGAAGGAAAGAAAGAAGAAAGATAAGGAAAGGAACAAAAAGGAAAGGAAAAGGAACAAAAAAGAAAGGAAAGGAACAAAAAGGAAAGGAAAAGAGAGAAGAGAAAAGAGAAAAGAAAAGGGATGTTTGGTATAGATATCTGTAAATTTTGCAACTGGTAGAATAAGTAACTATCTAGCTATAGAACATTTGCCAATTACTTCTATTTGAAAATATGCAAACACAGGATGGCTCTTCTTCCTTTGCCTGTCTGGTACCCAAATGAACTTAACTTGACTAAAAATCTTTCTGGGCAACAGAGAAGGTTAGCCTCTGTCTTCATTCTTGATCCTCTGTTTGTTTTGGTGTGTATTTCATGGTGTTAGAGAATAGGCAAAGAAGGTTCTATCATCAACTCTTTATTAGCCTTGCTATTATCCTTATATTTAAAAATACAAGGTGTGCCTAGGTGGATCAATTGATTGAGCGTCCAACTTTGGCTCATGAGGTCATAATCTCATGGTTCGTGGGTTCAAGCCCTGCGTTGGGCTCTGTGCTGACAGTTCAGAGCCTGGATCCTCTTCGGATTCTGTGTCTTCCTTTCTCTCTGCCCCTTCTCCACTCATGCTCTCTTTCTCAAAATAAACAGAACATTTAAAAAATTGTAAATACAGGATCAAGTAAAGGGAAACAGGGAGCAAAGTATCTTACAGCCAACAGAAAAGTATGCCACAACTGTCATGTTGATCTACCTTGATCTACCCTTGATCTACCTCTGCTCTCCATAATCCCATGATGCAGTCTTGTCCTTTTCTTTCTGTCTCTTTATTTTATTGTATCTACATATGTGTGTATGCATGCATACAAGTATGTTTGCATGTGTGTATATATATGTATGTATGTGTCTGTGTGTCTATATGTGTCTGTATACATGTATGTATTCACATTTTTCATCATACTAACAATCATGCAGAACCCAACCTAACACAATTTGGGGACGACGGCAAGGTAAGTGATATCAAGGTGAGTGCCTTTGTGACTTTCTACACTAAGGCTTGCAAACATTTCCTCTAAAGGGCCACATGATAAATATTTTGAGGTTTCATGGGTCACAGGGACTCTGCTGTAACCTCTCACTGCTGTCTTTGTAGCAGGAAAGCAGCAACAGTGTAGAGACTAGTGGGTGTAGCCTGACTTGGTCCATAGATTGGCAACTGTGGTCTAGATTATGAGCCCCACATTTTGTCTGTTCCTGCTTCCCTCCCCAACAGAGGTCCTTTCCACCACAGTTTTTCCCTAAATGAAACTATCTTCAGCATCTGAACACCTAACCTTCAGATTCTGAATGGAAATCTCCCTCCTGATCCCATCAGCGTCCTGAGATGGCCTAAACTGTGGCCAAATTCAAACTCATGCTTATTCCTTTTTTTTTTTTTTGGTACTTCTTTACATATGGACAGATTTTACAATTTTCAAGTACTATTTCCAATATAACCTATTTATGGCTTTCCCTCAACATACAGAATAATTTCTCTCCTTTTCTTTATTTGGTTGTGTATCTACAAATGTCACAATTCAGTATCTTGATCTTGTCAAGCCATTCTCTTCTCTGTACAAAAAAAATACCAAACTATTCTTTTCCACTGGCTAAAAAGCAGAGACTAAGTCCGGCTGTTTACCCAGCAGTACTGAGCTCAGTCCCAGGCTGGATATTTGGCCTGCTGGAATGTAGGAAATAAAAGCAAAGCCCCTCTCACCCATTATTTTGTTCCTCCCCCATGCTTCTTGCAGGGCAAAAAGAGGTGCCCCGGCCCACATAGGAAGGGAGTTGTTCCCACACAGAAAAAGGCTTGTACAAGCCTTGGTTTTCACTTTCCTCTAGACAAGGTCCTGGGGCTTGACTTTGGTCTTAAAGATGTGAATCTTCCCAAATTCGGAGCCAAAGCACAAAATCCAACTGTATTCAGCAGCTGGAGGGACCAGCAAGTTTCATTTCAAGACACTAAGATGAAGTTTGAGTAATCTGGAGGTTTGGGGAATTCACATGAGCAATTTTCAAAACATTGCTCTGCTGTTTTAGATCAGATTTATGCTAAACCATGTTTGGAGACAAGACTTGACATATTGAAGTGCACACCCCAATCTATGGATACTTATAGGGGCTGGGGCAGAAACTCCAACTTTCAGGCAGCTCACTAAATGGTGAGATGATTTTCAGAAGAGAGAGACCCATTTCTTCACCTTGGGGACAATGACTCATGGGAACCCTGTCCCAGGAGAGCTCAAATCCTGAAACAAGCTGGCTGGGGAAATGAGAAATGCAGTTAACAATAACAGCGAAATGTCATCCCGCCATTCACATCGACACGAACAGTATTGCTTTTCTGACCTCTATTTTCTCCTCCTGCCATCCCTGGTTTTCTGTATGTCTCAGAAATCCATCTGGATGGCTTCTGAGCTCATCTCTGTTCCCGGTTCCTGCTGCCCTTCTTTGTTCTCTCAGAGATAAGTTTACCACTTGCCAATTAAAAGTTTGCTCCAAAACTCTTTTTTTTTTTTTTGAAATTCACTAGTTATAAGTTTGAAAGCATATGCTGGGTAGCATTGTCCAGAGGAATCCCTTAGACTATCTGAGTGGAGCAGGCAAGGCTGGCCACTTCTGATGCTTCTTCATCATGTGACACCCACATGCCCTACGTGCAGCTCATCTGGACCCAGGTGTTCATAGAGGCACCCTTGTGGTTATCTACTGCTATAAAATGAATTACCTACCCTCAAATACAGGTCACTTAAAACAGCCATTTTATTTTGCTCACAGTTTGAGTGTCAGAGATTCAGGATGAGCTCAATTGGGATGTCCTCACCTAGAATCTCTCAAATGGTTATTATCAGACATCTGCTGGGGCTTCCATTGCTACCAGGACAGGACATTCAGGTTGACTCATTGTCTAGCAGGTGATGCTGGCTGTTGGATGGGAGCTCAGTTGCAGTTATAAACCCAAGTACTGATGTGCACTTCTCCACGTCACAGCATAGGGACTGGGTCTACATGGGATGTTACCCAGATGTCCAGAAACTGAGTGCTCCAAGAGACCAAGGGCAAAGAGCAAAGATTCCTTTTACTTGGCCTTGAGGTCTACAGCCTCACTTTTTCCACAGTGATTCCATAAGGTCCACCAGACTCAAGGGGAGAGGACACGGACTCCACCTCTCCACCTCTCAGACTCAAGGGGAGAGACACGGAATGTCTAAGAATTTGTGCCATCTTTAATCCTCCACAAAGGCCTGAGGCCTTCCTCTGACCTGCTTGGACCACAGAAACCAGTCTGAGTTGATGGTGCAAGTACCGAGGGAGGTACCTCTGAGAGGGTTGAGGGAGGGTCCCTGTCCTCAGGTAAAAAGTGCTTGGCCTGGTGGAAGGGGGAGGTTTGGATCACCAAGAAGGAAGCTTGGTGGAAGTTCTTCCACTCACAGGCTGTGTGACCTAGAATAAATTATTTAACTTCTCTGATCTTATGGAAATAGTGCTGGTCTTGCAGTCCTTTGTGAAGGTGAAACGGCATTAAATGAGAAGATATATGGAATGAAGCTTCCTGTATGCCAGATCCCAGCACATAATGCTAAATTTTTAAATGTCATACGGGGCACCTGGGTGGCTAGTCAGTTAAGCATAGACCTCTTGCTTTTGGCTCAGGTCATGATCTCACAGTTGGTGGGATTGAACCCCACATCAGTCTCTGCACTGACAGCATGGAACCTGCCTGGGATTCTCTCTCCCTCTCTCTCTGCCCCTCCCCTGCTCCCTCGTTCTGTCTCTCTATCTTAATCTCAAAATAATAATTAAACTTTAGAAAAATAAAAAATAAATAAATGTCATTCAGACAAATCAGGGAGCTGTCAGTGAGCAGAATGATGGGGGAAGGCCACAGTCCTGCCTTATCTACTCTACTGTTCCTTTATATGACCCTGGAACAGAGGGCATCATGACTTGGGCATTAGGAGGACAGTGTCTCTATGCACTCTTTTGCACTCTGCTCTCTCTCTCTCTCATATTCTTTCATTCTTTTGAATGCACCCCTCCTCCAACTTCAAGTTGTCTAGCTTCAAATTCCACCTGCTTCCCTTGGGATGTTTCAGATCACCCCTCCTTCAGTTTTGTGGCTTCCAAAGCAGCTCCCCACTTGGGCTGGTCCCAAGAGAGCACTCCTTGCCAAGGGTGTTCTGTCTTCATGGAGTTTGAGGTGGGCTCTGCTCCCTTGGTTGTAGAAGAGGTCAGTCTCCCACCATTGGTAGCCAAGGCGGATTTTCTCAGCTGCTGCCTGACAGCAGGCCACCTCACCAACACTAGTATCTATTTGTCCATTGGGCCAACAGCTGTTCCTGCTTCTTTTTTTTTAAGTTTTATTTATTTATTTTGAGAGAGAGAAAGAGAGAGAATGAGAAGGGGAGGGGCAGAGAGAGAGAGAGAATCTCCAGCAGGCCCTGTGCCATCAGCATGGAGCCTGATGCAGGGCTCAAACTCACAAACTGTGAGATCATGACCTGACCCAAAAACAAGAGTTGGACATTTAATCGACTGAGCTGCTCACATGCCCCTTCTTGCTTCTTTTGAACACTATATCATCGTGTTAAGAATCTGGGTTCCCAGATTAGCTGGGTATATTGCTGAATCAACCAACACAGGTGTTCCCAGTTGAAGTAAACTTTTTCTTATCCCAGTTTGCTTTCCTGGTTGAAGATACAAGGTTCCGTTCAGGCCAGTTCACCAGACTTTCAGAAAGAAGCTTGCTCTCAAATTTCCAATCAGCTCTGTTCCCACACACCATGATGTATTCACATCCCTCTGAAGGGTTCATTCCAAGTCAAAGCACAGTGTGAGTTATCTCTGACCAAAACAAACACCTTGTGTTTAGGCAGCCTGGGTCACGCCTCCTGTTCGGGACATCATTAAGCAAGCTCTCTGTGAGCACTGGAGGCACAGGAGAGCCAGGGCACCAAGAAAGTCAGAGGAAAACGATGAGACCCTGATGTTAGCTTTTCCAGAACACAATAACTACTTGTATTTGTATTGTCACCCAGCCACCCGAAAGATCCATTTGCCTCTTTGAAAATGATCTGCAATTTTCAACATTACTGAGGCAATCAGTTCCTTTGTTTTGCATGTTTTTTCTTCCTCATGTAGTCCTGAGGGCAGAACATCTGTGAGCCACTTTCCTAGGGTGCAAATCCTTTCCTTTAAAATGTCAAATCCTCCCAGGATATGAGCCTGGCTTTTCTTTCCTTCTCTTTTCTTTCCTTTTTCTTTTCTTCTCTTTTCTTTTTTAATTTTTTAAAGTTTATTTATTTTGAGAGAGAGAGAGAGAATGAGCAAGGGAAGGGCAGGAACAGAGGGAGAGAGAAGAGAATCCCAAGTAGGTGCTGTCAGTGCAGAGCCCGACTCAGGGTGAGAGAGAGAGAGAGAGCGAGAGTTCATGAGCAGGAGAGGGGCAGAGAGAGGAAGAGAATCTCAAGCAGGCACTGTGCCATCAGCGCAGAGCCTGATGCAGGACTCAAACTCACAAACCATGAGATCATTGCCCTGAGCTGAAATCAAGAGTTGGACACATAACTGTTTGAGCCATCCATGTGCCCTTATTTTAAGTTTTTTTTTTTTAATTTATCCCTATCTTCTTCATGGAACTTAGCTTTTCTTAATATTCTTTTCACAAACTCGGACAATCAGTAACACTTTGCTGGCACATTCCCGCCTCCATCCACGTGGTGGGAGACTGGGACCAGGAGTCTGCCTTGAACAGGAGAGCCCCCTTGCTTCTCCTCTGGAGCCAGTGCCAAGCCAGTGCAATATAATTCAGGGGGACAACCCCATCAGTCTCTCTGCTCAGTATGAACAGAACACCCATCAAAAAGAAAGGAGGCCCACCCATGACCCTGATTATGGCAACCTCAGAGGGATAGACAAATGAGGACATCATAGCTTAGGGAAACTAAGTGGCTTCTCCAAGGACACATGACTGTAAGTGGCCACAGTATCACTTTTCTGATGCAAAGGTATCCTTGAAGAGACCATGTGGCACCAGCCCCAGCTCAGGGAATCCCCAGAACTCCCACAAGATTTTCTAAGCATCTCTTCCTAACCATCCCCCATGGTAGGGTCAGGCTGTGCTTTTCTAGAATCCGTGCCCAGTGTTCATCTTGGTCTCATTTCCATAAGTTGCCCAACCCATTCATAAGCAAAGCCTTCAGGAGCTCCCTTGAACCACTAATAGACACTTGGGGCTTGAATGTCTTGAAGAAGCATGGGTACCCATGGAATCAGATGGGAAATAAGCCCTGGATGTATACCCCTGCAGCTTCCTGCTCCATGCCTGCAGCCTGTCACTGGCACCCAGGTGACACTACAAGTGGGAGCTGGGAGTGACACCTTGGATCCCAGGAATGGTATGGGAGCACTGGAAGGTGATGGAGTATTATTCGCCCCTGAACTCATTTTACAATTGAGGAAAGAGCCAGTAGGAAGGATGAGTGACACAGAGTGACTCCAGCAGAGGACCAGACCTCACACTGGCAGGCCTGCCAATAGGACAGGGTAACCATGACCCTGAGATCAGAGCCATCCTCCTGGACGTGGCAGGGAAGTGAGTCCCCATGGGGTCCAGAATGTCTGCTCCATAGACCTAGGTATAGAGTTGGTGCCGGCAAAGGGGGCAGACCTACCAGCTCAAGGTGGGAGGAGAGACTTCAGATGACCCAAAGGAGCACAGAGAGTCTGCTCTGTTGTGTTGTTGGTCCAGGGAGCCCAAGGTTTGTCTAAGGCACTCTGAGGTACCTCAAACTTTTGGACAGTTGTCAGGAGGGTGTCAGAGTGACAGCCCAGCCCAGGGCCTCTGGCTGCATCCCAGAAAGTGGAAAGGGGGTTGTTGAGCCCACTCTGACCTTCCTTCTCTGATACCATTGTTTTGCTTTTGTTGAGCTATTTCCCCTCAACACAGCCCTTAAAATAGCAGCTTAGCTGCTTTGAAAAGCCAGTTAGATTGGCTGGCTTGGAATTTCCTGGAACCGCCTGGTGTAGGGCATTCAGCGCCAGGGCCTCCCTGGCTATGTATCTAGGTGCTGCTGGCCTGTGGCACTTCCTGCTTCCCGCTTGCCCCCACCCTTTGCATTGAATGGAAGGTTTGGTGCTGAGTGTTTCCAGGAGAGTAAGCACCACTCCCTTCCCTGACCCCCAGGGTGACACACAAGGTGATACACAGTGGGTTGCTGGGGGCCTTTCACAGGCAGGCTGGGGGTGCACAGGCACAGGGCCAGGCTTAGGCACAGCCATCTGCATCTCAGTATCTGAGGTCATGTGTTCAACAGCAGTCTCTCCATCTGTGGATTTTTATCCTTGCATTGCACTTTCTTACTTGTGGGATATGATTCAGAAATTCTTTCGAAGTTGTGCTTTTCCAGTAAAGTCACTGGGCACTGGAATGAAGGCATGGAAATAACTCCAGGAGCTTCCCAGAGAGTCAAGTAGACCCCAGTGGTCTCCTAGGGGAGGTGGCTTATCTGGCCAGGCTAGATGTCACTTTTTCAGGGTTCCATGACATTCATGCTCAGGGATGCCAGCTCAACTAAAAGTGATCACCACAACAAAAATCAGACAGACAGACACAAATAGACAAAAGTACTAATCTGTATGCCAATGAATCCCTAACCCAGGGAGGAAGTGCAATACTTCAAAGCATAGGACAGTATGTCATCTGTCCATTCTCTCCCTTTAATAAGGGCAGGGAAGACCCATGAATTACCAGAGGCCCCTGGGCACTGATGTTTGTTGACATCAGGCTAAAGTAAGATGAAAACAGACCCAACTTGGAGACATTCCTGCTCCCAGTCCCAGAGGGGCAAATCCTTGTTCTTGGCACCCTCTGCTCTTAGTATTCACTCAACAGATACTCTCTGAGGGGGCCAGATGTTCCCAGGCCTGGGCCACACACCCAGGAAACAGCAGTGAGCAAGGCAGACCTTCCCAGGTGTTTCTGGTTGGCACAGCCTTCCCCAGCCAGGGCAGCCTTCTGCACAAGTGGGGGTCCTCTGTACCTTTAAGATGTGTATATATATATATATATATATATACACACATGTATGCTGAAAGGTATACACATTTACTGAAAGGTAAATACGCCATATACATACATACCATATATATATATACACACGTATATATATACACACACGTATATATATATATATACATACCATATATATATACACATATATATACACATACCATATATATATACACACGTATATATATACACACACGTATATACATGTATATACATACATACCATATATATATACACACACGTATATATATACACACTCGTGTATATATATATATATATATATGGTATGTATGTATATACATGTATATACGTGTGTGCATATATATACGTGTGTATATATATATATGGTATGTATGTGTATGGCGTATTTACCTTTCATATATATTTACCTATTCATATATATATATATATATGTATATGGTGTATTTACCTTTCAGTTGCTGATTTTATCATTTATAATGCAAATTATTCTGGGGATGATTTATTTCAGAATCTTGGGGGCACCTCACTTTGCCTATAGAAAATGTTCATTTCCCTTGGCTAACGTAATTTGACAATACAAAGATTTACAGTGAAGGACAATGGTGTCATCAGCAGACCCCCTCCTCCCTCACACTTGGACTCCTGAAAAGGAAAAAGTCCACTCAGTTGGCTTTCCCTCCCTCCCTCTCTCTCTCTCTCAACAGTTTTATGGAGATACAATTCCCCTACCATACAATTCACCCACTAGCCATGTGTAATCAGTGGGTTTTAGTATGTTCACAGACAGGTCTGACCTATCTATCTCTTACAGCCTCCTAGCCACCTTGACTTTTTACCTCTCCTTCCCCACTCCAGGTGAACTCAGGGCAGGATGTCCACCAAACCAGAAATTGGGTGGTCTAACTCTGCTACCAATTGCCCAGATGACACATTTTTCTGCTTCAGTTTCTGCTGCCAATAGTGGCTCATGGGACACCTGGGTGACTCAGTTGGTTGAGGGTCTGACTCTTGATTTTGGCTCAGGTTGTGGGATCAAGTCCCACATCAGGGTCTGTGTAGAGCCTGCTTGAGATTATCTTTCTCCCTCTGCCCCATCCCCCACTTGTGAGCTTGCTCTCTCTCTCTCTTCCTCTCTCTCAAATAAATAAATAATAGTGACTCAAATGCAATCAAATGGGTTGAAGACTCTTTGAGAAATGGTAAATCTTCTATGAACATAAGTTAATTCAGGATTATTAAAAGGAATCAATGACCACCTGTGGAAGAAAACAGTAGTCTAAGACAGTGCTGTCCTGTTGAGAGCCACAAGCCACATGTGGCTACTGTGCACTTGAAATGTGGCTGCTCCAAATCGATATGTGCTGTGCAATACACACCAGGTTTTGAAGACTTTGTATGAAAAAAAGAACATAAAGTATCTTATTAATGACTGTTTTATACTGATTAAACACTGAAACGACAATATTTTTGATATAGCAGGTTAAATAAAATCTATTGAAATTATTTCATTTTTTTAATGTGGCATCAGAAAAATTAAAATTATATATGTGTCTGTGTTATGTTTCTTTTAGGCAACATGGCCCTAGGGAAATAATTTTAAACCTGTGACCACAAGCTGAAACCAGCTGAGCCCTCCATCTTCTTCCTTCTTTCCTGACTAGGTAAGAAGCAGCATCTTTGGCAACACATGTGGAAAGGTGAGAGAAACCAAGATCCCAGCACAGACCTGGTGAAGAGGACTTGGAGGGAAGGGGTCTGACATCCCAGTTTGTTTCAAAGACACTGCACCTAAGGCTGAAACTACATTTTCTTAGAAGATGCTGAGATCCTGAAGGCAGGCATTGAGTGTGTCTACCCCAAATAGACGCTCTCTACTCATGAGCACATCCACATTCAGGGTGACTAGCCATAGAAAATGTGACCCTGGCCTTCTAGAAGGTTCCTGAACACCAATTCCCTTTCTTGGGTTCCTTCCTTGTGAGTCAAGGAGGTCAAGCTGACTTTGGCAGTTGACTGTCACAGCAGCCCTTGCCACTGGCTCTGGCCTGCATGGGCCTCTCCCTCAGCTTGCCTGGGAGCTCAGCACAGCCAATTTAAATCATGGGGCAGTTGTGATCTGAGGGGCCTTTTCTCTCTGGCTCCCCAATCAATCAGGGCTTCCCAGATGGGAAAAGACACCTTGATTGGGCAGGGATAGGAAGTATGGACAGGCACAAAGGGTGAGAACTTGACACTCTCTCTTGCTTTTCTTCCATCCAGGTCTTTCCTTCTGGGAACCCTGTTTCCATGAAAAAGTATCAGGGACAAGACTCTGGGTCATGAGAAAAGGGCTGTCCAAGAAAGAAAGCCATCAGGGATCTCATTCTGGAAACAGAAGTTTGCTGCAGAGCTGAAAGACCAGAAAGGCATATGAAAGTCATTGGTAGGAATTTAAGTGGAGTAGCTAAGGCCAAACTCTGTACTATGAATGGAGTCAATAGTTCTAATAGTTGCATGGTGTTCATCACCAACTTTTGATCCCAAGAGGCATGTGGAAAAAAACAGTATTTATGGAGGTTTTGTATAACATCATCTCATTTAATCCTTATACCATAACTATGTGGTATAGCTGAATTTTTGGCAGCATCCCCTGGTCTCATGCTTAGCCCCGTCTGTCTATTGGGTTTTTTTTTTTGGTGTGTTTTTTTTTATTTTTACCTTTTTTGCTTTTCTGTTTTTTTATATGTACCATTTGAAGGTGGCTGTTAGTTGCAGAAATTGTTCGAGGTTCCATTTGAACTCATCCTGCATAGGGTGGTCACCACCTCTCCTTACAGCTGGTCAACTCTTCCCATCTTTGGACTATCATGGGTCTCTGTTCAATGTTCTGCCATGAGAGGAAAGAACACCAGGAGGACACAGCCACCTCTGGATCCCAGACAGCAGTCTGACACTAGCTCTGTGACCTGAGGAAAGTCACTGGCTCTGGCTAACCTTGAATTTCCTCATTTGCAACCAATTGTTAGGAACCACAGTTGAAACAATAAATGTATGAGCACTTTGAAAACTCAAACGTGCTATGGGAATGCCAACCATTATTACACATGGTCAAGTTTTTATGAACTGCTAAAGGAAAATCTGGCTGAAGTGCCCTTCTCATTCTCGGCCAAAACAAGGAGCCAGAACAAGTCACTGCTTTATGAGAAACCACTCTCATTCTTCAACTGGGTTTGAATTTTGCTAACATTTCAGGCTCATTTTGTCAAGTGCTTAAATAAGCAGATGAAATGGAACCTGGAAAATGCAAATTTCCTGTGCATCCTCTGGAAGAAGTGTTCCAGCCACACCAAGACTAGTGGGTTCTGGTTTCCCTGATTGCCCATAGTGGTGATTGTTTCCACATTCCTGGAATTTGAGAAAATTAAAGGAATCTTTGTTTTTCTGCTATGTATCATAACCTAGTCACAAAAGGCAAGCACCAGGGTCTATCCAAATCATGAATCTGGTTACATCAGCAACAATGACACATAACCCAAAAAATATTCCACTCTGAGGTCTTTGGAAAAGCAAGGTTGTTGTCTCCTTCAGCAGAAAGTTTAGTTGAGAAAGGTGGAAAACAATATGAGAGTCATCAGAGCTTTTCACCTACGGTGGATGGAGACTAATGTGGAATCAGTGAGCCCAGCTCCCCTTAGCCATGTGGGGAACAGGCAGAGCTCTCAATCCCTGGCATGGTCACTTCTGTCCATCCTGAGACAGGAGTGGAGAGGTGGAGGGAGGATGGATACAGGCACAGCCAGCCACCTCTGCTGGAGCTTATTTCACAGCCAGTGCCTGGGCTCAGTCATCTAAGGTTACTCCTGAGGTTTATAGGTGGCTGGGATTTCTCTCTCTTCCAGGGCTTGCTTCCTGTCTGTTTCCGCACTCAGGACTGAGCCAGGTTTGGGGGATAATTTCTTTTTGTGAATTAAAGACTCAGAAAATTTTTCTGCAGAATTTTTCAAATTGAGAATAGGAATGCCATTTCTATTATTTTCTAGAGAATTGTCTGGAGACTAAAACCTCTACTGAAGTCTTTATCATGAGTGAGTGAACTATAGTAGCTGCAGGCTCTGGTTCCTCCACTGGCTACAGAAGGTACTTGAGAGCCCAGCTCATTCCCTTGCATCCCATCAAGGTCAAAACTAGTCAAGGGAGCAAATGGGTGACCCTCAGGCCACCAGTCCCCTCTGGGGTTCCCAGTTCTCTATTGTCACTGCCATATTCATGGAATTTCTAGTCTCTGTTGGGGGAAAAATGCAGGAAAGAATGAGGACCAAATATTTAGTGGTCAGAGAATAGATTTTAATAGTTATGGGAGCTCATTACAAATATTCTTTATTTTCTTCGGGGCATATCTTAGGGTAGAATTTGAGTGACCTCTTTGGCATTTGACAAAGCCAAATGACTTGCTTTGGTCAGTGTAGTGTGAGCAGAACATGACATATCACTTCTGGTCTGTAGCCTTAAGGTTTGCTGTGTGATTCACTGAGCCCCTTTCCCTGCTCCTATGATATGGAAGCACCTGTGGGGATGCAGCCTCTGCCACCCCAGGAGATGAAAACTGGGTCATCCTAAGTCCTTCAGTGACTACAATGAGCAGAAAACCCCACCTCACACTGGACACACAACGTAAGTGAGAAACAAGTCTTTGTTATTTGTACCCCTTAAGGGATTGTCCTCACAGAAAAGCCTAGTTTGTCATCACTGAAACAGCAAAATACCAAGTGTATGTATAGTGGGTCCTTCTTGCAACGTCCAGTTCTCCCTCACTGAAGAGTGAAAGGCAACACCATCTAAGCCAGTCATGGTACTTCCTCCACTTCCCTGTGCTAGCCACCTTCCCTTTCCTATCTCACTCCCTTGTTCACTTATCAAAGTGTCCAGAGATCATCTTCCAAATACATTTATTGCATCCAAGCCCTTACCTCAGAGTCTGATTCTGGGGCAACTCAAGCTAAGACACACATCCTAATACTTAATATAGATGCTTATTAATTAAATTGAGGGCATTCCCCCCTTGGATTATGAGATCAGTGTGAACTGAAATGAGCTGCTTTTGCTCACAGTAGTATCTCAATGCCTGAGGTACTACCTGCCTCATGATTCCCTTCAATAAATAGTTTCTTAATAAAGACACTTAATAAAGTAGAATCTATGCAAAAGCTTAGCCATCTGACAGGGAAGACAGAATGGGAAGACAGTGACAACTAAGAGAAATAGGGGAACCATATCCTAAGGTAACAGAGAAAATGGAGTGATTCATTATATGTAAGGTGCAGATGGAGTCAAACATGTGACCTCTGTGTTTTAAATGACTGAATAGACCAGATGGGAAAGCAGGGAAGATGTTCAAGCAAAAAAAAAAAAAAAAACAAAAAAACAAAAAAACAAAGACTAAGTATGGTAAAGGCAAAGATGTACCACTCAATCTCCCTTCAGGGAAAGACCTGAAAGCCCACAAGGAAGTGTGGTCATCAGGTGGCCTACAGCTGTCTGCTCTTTCATGGTCTGCCTCAGGGGCAGAGAGCCATTCTGCCAATGCCAGGCCACTCCTGGGGGCTTTGCACCCGTGAGTGTGTGAGACAGAGGTATAAAGGCCTGACTGTTTTGTTCTAATTCTGGATATTGTGACAGGTAACAGTGGCTCCTCAGCTCCCTGTGATGCTGGTCGTAGCTTTGCCAGTCCTACATTCCATTCAAGTTCTTCATCTACCCAATCCTGCTTCCTCCTTCTTCCCTTCACAGGTGTTGATCCCTACTTAGGGTTGCCAGGTTGGCAAATAAAAATACAGAGTGTCCAGTTAAATTTGGATTTCAGATAAACAATTGAATTTTTGTATATAAGCACATACCAAATATTGTATGGTACATACCTATACTAAAATAATTATTCTCTTTTTATTAGAAACTCAATTTAATGGGGCACCGTATATTTTATCTGGCAGTCTTATGCCTGATATGTATCTTTCACCCCAATTTCCATCTCAGCGTCTGCTCTTGAGAACCCAACTTGCAATACTAAACATAAAAGAGCATGGTGTGCTATGGGAATTGTAGGCACTTCCTGCTGCTGGAGTATGAAAGATGTGGGGTTGGATGTAGTTGTCAGAAGTTAGGGCTGAAGTGGATGGTTCTTAAAGACTTTCATCCTAAAAAATATGAATTCTATCCTCAAGGACAATGATGGAGCCAATGGAAGGCTGAAAGCAGGAAAGAAGATGGTTGGGTTTGAATTTTTCAAGACCCATCTTGGGAATGTGTGTGAGGATTATCTGGAGGCTGCAATGATAGAGCAGCCAGACCAATAAGAGGATCTGATTTCTCCAAAGAAGATATACAAATGGCCAAAAGATACATGAGAAGATGCTCAACATCACTGATCATTAAGGAAATGCAAATTAAAACTGCAGTGTGATATCACCTCACACCTGTCAGAATGGCTAAAATCAAAAACACAAGAAAGAACAAGTATCATGCACTGTTGGTGGGAATGCAAACCGATGCAGCTACTGTGGAAAAAAGCATGAAAGTGCCTCAAAAAATTAAAATTAAAACTACCCCACAGTCCAGTAATTTAACTACTGGGTATTTGCCAAAAAATACAAAAACAAATTCAAAGGGATACTTATACCCTTTGTTTATAGCAGTATTATTTATAATAACCAAGATATGGAAGCAGTGCAAGTGATCATCAACAGATGAATGGATTAAGAAGATGTGGTGTATATACACAATGGAATATTACTCATCTGTAAGAAAAGAATAAAATCTTGCCATTTGCAAAGACATGGATGGAGCTAGAGAGTATAATACTAAGCAAAGTTAGTCAGAGAAAGACAAATACCATATGATTTCACTCAGATGTAGAATTTAAGAAACAAACAAATAAGCAAAGGAAAAAAAGAGAGAGAAACCAAGAAATAGACTCTTAACTATAGAAAACAAGCTGATGCTTATCAGAGGGAGGGTGGGGGTGGGGGTGAAATAGGTAACAAGGATTAAAGAGTACACTTATCATGATGACAACTGAGTATTGTATAGAACTGTTGAATCACTATATTGTATACCTGAAATTAATATAACCCCATATGTTAACTATACTGGAATTAAAATTAAAAACTTTGTAAAACAAATACAATAAACACAATTTTTTTTTTAAATAACAAGAGGGTCAGGTGAGTGACCAAGTTAATAACAGCAAGGAGCTGATCTAAGGAAGAACATGATAATGAAAGAGACAAGAGACTTCCAAGATGTTTCAGAATTAGGACAAAAGGTTGTTTAGTGGTTGATGGGCATGAAAAGCAGAAAAAGGAGAAGACTGGACACTTCCCAGTTTTCTTGATTAGGACCCTATGTTATTGGGATTTATTTGGTTTAATGAAAGAACACCAATGTCTTCACCTTGGACTCGGTTTGCTCAGACACCTAGGCTAAGCTTATAAACCAGGCTTTTCAGGAGGTGCGATCCCAAGGCAGCAAGAGACAGAGAAAATGAAGACAGAGAAGGAGAAAGGTGGAAGTCAGGTAATGCATTGCAGAGCGGATCAGGAATGTCTGGTGGCTGAGTCACAAATAGAAACTACTGGTCTGAATAGGTAGAACCGTTTGGCCTCACAATGGCCTTTGAGGACAGGAAGGGAGAGGGATTTATGGTGTGGATCCTCTCTACCTCTTTTGTCTCACTGGTCAACTTCTGTTCCATGGAGAGTTACCTGACCTCCCACCCTGCTCTGGGTCTTATAAGTTACCTGATTCCTCCAGGAAGCCTCTAAGAAGCCAAGTTCTGGATTCTGTGGTATAGCTCGAGTCCCTAAGCCCATTGGAGTCCAGGGATGGTGGCTGGATCCAAACCTCAGGGTGTCTGTGTGGTCTGAGCTGGCAACAGGGCAGTTGCCAATCTTTCATGGATGGTTGCAAATCTTCCATGGTGGGTGCCATGCCAAAGACTAGTCCGGAAATGACTGAGATCCTTCAGGTTTACACGAGATAAGAGGAAGGCAGATGTGGCTGGGGGGGGAGTGGTTTCCATTGAGCAAGTGGTTGAGGGCTGGAATGGAGGTAGTAGGTGAGACCCTCCAGTCCCCAGATTCACCTGATGCAACTAATTTGATGGCTAGGTTACAGCTCCGCTCTGAGTGACCTAGGGGACCTCTGGGGGTTGTCCCCTAGACTTGGAGTGGGTGTTCCCAGGCCAGGTGAGAGGTGTGTCCCTGTGGGTCATCGGGGTCTGAAGGGTTAAAAGCACAGGTGTGTGTGGGGTGGGTGGCCTGTGAATGGTAAAGAAGAGATACACAATACAGCCAGCAGCCCAGCCTCCCACAGAGCCAGAAGGCAACTGACATTCAAGGTGGGTGAGATCCAGTGAACACAATGAAGGATGCTCAGCAAGACAGCCCGCATTCCCTAAAAAAGAGAGACTCCAGGCTACAGAACTCAGGCCTGCAGGAGCAGATAGTCCACAGGGGGAAAACTTCAGAAAGGTCAGATGTGACAGAGAAATTCCCACTGGGCCTGGCACTCAGAACATGCTCATTGACTTTTCTCAGCACAATCGATTCTAAGAATGTGTTTGGTATATTCAAACTAAAATTTTCCATTTTTAATTAAAACCAGGAAATACAAGTTGTGACTGAAGCCACAGCTACCGAAGTTCAAAGAATCATGTCCCTTGCTCCTCATTTCAGACATTTTGCCAGTTTAACAAAGAAGCAGCTATGAGCTTAAGACACAAAAACCTCTCTGCCTTGCAGTAAAGCAAAGAATGCAGCTATATCCTTTGGATTTAGTGTTTCTGACAGTGTTAGGAGATTTAAAGAGCACCCTCATTTTTCACAAATGAAACCAAGAAAAACAAAGGCTGACAAGCTCCCGAGCTCCTTGAAAAGCCCTGTGAAACATTATCTAAAACACATCCCCTCTTCAGGACTGTCTCCACAAACAAGTTCATCTGTTTCTAGAACTTTATTTTTATCATCCTCATGGCATCTAAAAAATGAAGGCTTGCTAGAATTGAGACATTTGTGCAAGCATTTCCAAACATAGAGCAGGTTCTCCACTTACTTCAAGATGTGGAATATTCTGGAAGAAAGAAACTATTGCAGTTGGAAAGAAAGTCAGGGGGACAGACATAGCTCCAACCTCAGGAAGGGGGCACACTCAGCAGCTCATGGGCTGCATGACTTCCTGGTGGGGTTTTGGACCCTAGCACTGATTGCCATTTCTTGATACCATGTCTTATATTTACATCCTGTTTGGGGACCTAGTCTGACATTTGATTCCTTGTATTTTACTCTCTGAGTTTCTATTAAAATCTTTACAGGAGGGGTGCCCGGGTGGCTCAGTCAGTCGAGCATCTGATTTTGGCTCAGGTCACGCTCTCACATAGTTTGCAGGTTCGAGCCCCACATTGGGCTAACAGCTCAAAGCCTGCGTCAGATTCTCTGTCTCCCTCTCTCTGCTCTCTCTCTGCCCCTCTCCCACTCATTTTCTCCCTCTCTCTTTCAAAAATAAATTAAAAAGTATTAAAATAAATGTTTGGAATTAAAATTTTTTTTTAATTAAAAATCTTTACAGGAATAATGACTCACAGATCCTGTTGTATACTCAAGTTAAATCTTCCACCTCAATTTCTAGATTTCTGTAGCAAAGGTCCAGATGGACCCAAACTTTGTTCACACCAGGATTCAGGAATTTATAAGCACCCCTGGTGCAGTGAGGCACTACTGGGGACTGCCAACATGAGATCCCAGCAAGCCTCCTGAGAAAACAAATGTGCTTCAGGGTTGTTCTAAATGTCCATCCCTCTGCTCTTCTCCAGCCAGTCCTTAATGACTTATTTCCAGTCCCACGGTGAGGGAAGCTGTATCAAAATCAAGGGGTGACATGGAGAAGGTCACATGCTACATATCTATCAGTGTCAAGGATAAAGAACTTGTAATACAAGTGAAGGCCTCAGACCCTGGGACATGGCTTTGCTTTGAAACAAGCCAGTGCTGGCAGCCCTGAATAGCACCATCAGACCTAGCAGGCATAGCTGCACTAGGGGTACCAATAACACAGACAATAGTACCACTGCTTGCTGGAGCTCTTGCAGACTTTACGTGGCCAATGTTCTGATGAGGATCTAGTGGGGAAAAAGTGGCACATTCAAAGTGGCTATTGAAGAGGGTTAAATATAGGCACTTCTGGAAAATATGAGAACAGAAGGTAGAAAAAACACAAGTTTCTAAATCCAGACACCAAAACACGGGGTCTAATAACACTGGGGATCTGTCACTTAGGCCTCAAGAAACAAAGGGACAGACACTGCTGATTGTATATATTGCCCTCTGTGTTAGTTATCTACTGCATGGTAATAAACTACCCCAAAACTTAGCATCTTAAAGTAACAATTATTTTATTATTAATTGTTAGTTGTTGTTAATACAATTGTTTCTCCACATAATTTCTGAGGGTCAAAAATTTGAGAGTAGCTTGCCTGGGTCATTCTAGCTCAAAGCCTTTCAAGAGGATTCAGTAAGATATTGGTTGGACTATAGTTTCTGAAGGACTGGCTGGGGTTGGGGTATCTCCTTCCAGGATAGCACATTCCCATGGCTATTGGCAGGAGGCCTTAGTTATCTGTCTGTTGGACAGAAAACTCATTTCTTGTGCCATGTGAGTCTTCATGTAGGGCTGCATTGAGTGTCTTCACAACATGGCAACTGGATTCCCCCTTGCATAAGTGATCTAAGACACAGACAGAGCAAGGTGGAAACACAAGGTCTTTAAGACCTACCTTTGAAAATAACACATCCACTTATGTATGCCTTATATTATTTGTTAGAAGTGAGTCATTGAGTCCAGGCCACACTCAAGAGGAATGGCAATAAGGTCTACCTCTCAAAGAGAGGAATATTTAAGAAGTTGTGGGCATATTTTAAATTATCACACACTCCAAAATTTTTGAAACCTATAAGGGTAGATTTGAAATTGTTCACCAGTATAGGTTTGTAAACACTAAAATAAAGTTGACAATTCAAGGCAGGACCTGGATTGTTCCTTCTATTTGGAATTATTGAAAGCTTCTAGTTGAGTGTTGGCTGCCTTTATGTCATAACGATTGCATCTCGGGTAGGTTTTTGTAAGAATTTTTGTGGTGTGTAGTTTCCAGAAAAGTTCCAGTTGATGTAGATGGTGATCAGTGACCACCTCCAAAGGAGAAACTGAAGCTCAGCTATGAAACTAGTTTTAGCTTCACAGAGAAGCATGCTGGTTTTCATCTCATGCAAATGTTTATCTTGTGATCTGATTTGGAAAGCTGCCCCCAGTATCCAGACTGGTTGAGAAGCAGTGATGAAAGTAGGTTCCTGGATGATAAGCCAGCCATTTAGACCTAGAAAAAATAGATCGTTTTCCCAAATTTCTCAGAAAATTATGTTAGCACTTTGTACTGGTTTTGGTAAACTGGTAGATGAATTACCATTTTCTTTTTCTGTTTCTCACTGTTCCTATAAGTGTGTATTTTCCCCTCCCTCCGGGAAGCCTAAATTTCTCTACCAAGAATCTGTTCAAGATACCATTCCTATACTTTGTTGCTGTCAACTACTTTCTGATTTTGTCCCTACCTCATAATGAGCTTGTGGTCTGATAGGTCTTTTCTTCCTGGAGGCATCTCCCTTGGGAAAGAAGAATCTCCCAGGAGGGGCATCTGCATTGTGGGAAGAGCCTGGCAGTTATCCAGGAGAAAAATTATGAAGAATGATACATGACTTTTCCAATGTGATTCCAGAGGTAAGAGTCATGAAAAGAATTCCTTTGGAAGAAGAATCCGTAGGACTCTGTAAGTGATGGATTCTACATGAGGGGTGAGTAAGAAATGATCCAGAATCAGCCCTTAGAATGTAGTCCTAAAGGTGCTAATCCTCATACAGAGACTGGAGCTTGACAAAACAGTAATCCATATCTCAGACAAACTAGCAACATTTCTGCTGCCTTTGTCCACTTCTGATGTCTGTCCTCCACCTGCACAGCCTGCCTGAATGCTCGTAGGGTTAGCGGGTCTGGGAAGATTGATAATAAACCAAAGTGAATCAAGAGGAAAGCAAACAAACCTAATCCTTATCTGAAATGACACTTTCTAGTATTTCAATCTTTGTGTTCTATGGTGTATCTGACATTAACTAATGGAACTTTCCAAGATATCAAGATATATCCATGTGACATGCTCAAACCATAAAAGGAAAAATTTAAAGTTTAATCAAGCAGCTAGCTCCAAGTTGTATTCCTGGGACAGAAGAGGTGACCAGCTGGATACTGGTTTTGACAAAACTTTACCTTCTCATTACCAGTTACCTATGACTCTCTCTGTCTCTCTCTCTCTCTCTCTGTCTCTCTCTCTCTCTGCCTGTGTGCACATGCGTGTGTGTGTGCACATGTGAACGCACACACACACACACACACACACACAAAGGCATCAGGGTTCTTCCATTCTCATCCTCCTTCAGCCTCCTCTCAGGAAGAAATCCAGTGAATTAACTTTATGTTACAATGTAAATGACTGATAAGACCATATATATGACCTTTCCCCAGAACATTTTTATTATAAAAAAGGAACCAAAACTACAAATCAAAGGAAGAAATTTCTCAGTCAGAAATAAAGTTAGCAAGCAATTGGGTAAGATTGTGGGGAGGGTTGCCAGAGATCTTGACTCTGAGTGCTTTGCCCAAACACATCTATCAGATCTATTCATGAGTAGATAAAGTGAGAGGTAGGGGATCCACTCTGGCCCATTAGACACCAGCTGAACTACTAAATCCATGAAAACAGAGTATATTCAACTGGAAGTCAGAGAATCTGAATGTGAGCTCCACACCTGTCGTTTCTATGCTATGAACCAGGTGAAAATCATGTTCCCATCCTTATTTTCCTCCCTAGTAAAGTAAAAATAGCACATGTACCTGGCTTGAAAATCAAAGGACATGAGGCTAAGGTGATATATTATCATTCTCATTATTACTCAGGACATTTCAGAAAAAGAGACATGAAAATTACCCTTAATTTCATCGTTGAAAAGCCACCAAAGTTTTCCCAAATATATCCTACTTAAACAAAAGAGAATCTATTACATAAGTATCAGGTGCCATTTAGGGTTGTAGTCTGTGCTTATGGATTTTCAGAAAGGCTAATTCACTGTGGATATTAGGGATGTAGAGGAAGTTTCAAAGAGCAATTTCTTTTTCTTTTTCTTTTTAACTCCCACAATTATGCAGTAAGACAAAATAATGACAAGTCCATTAGGTAATCATCACCAGATAAGAGACACTGAATAATTTATAAAAGGGGAAAAAAACAGTAGTAAGCACAGAAAAGGTAACTGAGCCTGATTACAGTTGTCTTCAGAAGCTTTCCTTTTATAGAATTCCCATTGCAGATGTCTGGTGATGCCAGGAAAACCTATCCATTTCAGTGAGACTGGTATAGCTGCACGATGTTTGGCACCTATAAGATATAAGTGGGGCTTTTAGCATTCATGTTCTATAAACACTTCCATAAAAATTTCATTTCTATTCCATGAAGTTTAATGTAATGCACAGAATGAGTAACTGATGGCATCCAGCCAGGGAATGAATTCCTGTCTCAAATAAGGGAAAAGCAAAGAGCAAGCCATACTTATCACATGCCTGTGTCTGTCCAGAATCTCAGATGCCTTTCTAGGGAGTATAAGGTGATAAATCTGAAGCTGAGAAGGGTTTAGAATGCTAATGGCAGCCCTGCTTCCCATGTTCACACAATCTCAGAATTGTGAGCATGTCTTCAATCTGCTTACCTGGCAGTGTTAAAAAATGAGTTACTGGGGGCGCCTGGGTGGCGCAGTCGGTTAAGCGTCCGACTTCAGCCAGGTCACGATCTCACGTTCCATGAGTTCGAGCCCAGCGTCGGGCTCTGGGCTGATGGCTCAGAGCCTGGAGCCTGTTTCCGATTCGGTCTCCCTCTTTCTCTGCCCCTCCCCCGTTCATGCTCTGTCTCTCTCTGTCCCAAAAATAAATAAACGTTGGGAAAAAAAGAAAAGAAAAATGAGTTACTGAATAAAATAACAAATTGCCATTTGGTTGTTTAGATGTGTACCTAAGGCATCATTAGAGTATAAAAACTAACTTTTTTCTATGAATAAACAAGCTTGTATCCAAGATATGATTCATTTCTAAAACGAAAATCACCTGAACTCTTGGTCATCTGCCACTGATAAGATCCTATTGTGTGTGTGTAGAGTGGCCCTACACCTCCCTTGAACACCAGAACTCACATATTTCTATTTGAATCTGGGCTGTAGAGGTCATGGCATTAGCATTCTTCCTCTTTGGGGAATAGTATAGGTGCAAAGAATTGAGGGTCCTATGCTCTCACCTTATTCTGTGACTCCATTGTGTTATTCATTTATACATTTAAAAATTACTTATTGAGGGTTCACTGTGTGCCAGACAGTATTCTTAGCACCAAAGATACAGCAGTGAACCAGACAGACAATGAAAATGGAAAAAAAACAAATGTGTGTATGTGCGTGTGTACATGTGTATGGATAGAGAATGAATGAATGAATAAATGAATGAATGGATGGATGAATGAATGAATAAATGAAAAAGACTATCCAGAAACTTTAAATAGAGAAAAGTGTCTATGTTTGGGTAATGACTTTAAACTAATGGCTTCTCTGATGAGTTTACATTTCTGCTAATATCTGAATCATGTGAAGGAGCCCGATCTGCAAAATTTGGGAAAGAAATAAGTAGTATCAGGTCTAAAAGTATGTATGGTTTTGTTGTGTCAGAAGCCAACTGAGGCTGAAACTTGGTGATAGAGCATGAGGAGACAGGGTGGGAAGGGTGAGCAAGAGCTAGATCAAGTAGGGTGAGCAAGCCCTGTTAAGGTGCTTGGATGCTTGGACTGTATTCTAAGAAGTATGGGATGTTGTTGGAAAGTGTAAAGTAGGACAAAGTGACACGGTTTATGCTTTTAAAAAAATACCATGGCTCTGGGTGGAGAATGAAAGATCCAAGTCAAGGAACCAAACACAGGGGACCAGTTAGGAGGCTACAGGCTTGTCCAGGGCAGGACATTCTAAAAGCTTAAACAAAAGCGTCAGGAATTCTCAAAAGTGGTGGATTCAGGATATCTGTATCTATAGACTAAGGAAGACTTACTGGTGTGAGAGAAGGAGAGAATTCAGGAAGGTTGCTAGAATTTTGTCTGGAGCCAAAATGGATAAAATTGAGATGTTGTTGGCAGAGATAAAAGAGACTCTAGATAAGTTTGGGGAACACTTCTGGAGTGTTCTGTTTGGGGCACCATACCCGTTCTCCCCATCATCATGCACAGAGAGTTGAGTATATGAATCTAGGTCAGAGGGCAGACATTGATTTTGGAATCTTTGCATGTAGATAATTTGAAGCATAGGTTGGAATGCTGTCACGTAAAGTTTTAGGATCACAACAAAATTTATAGGAAAGTACAGAGAGGTCCCATATATCATCTGCAACTATACATGCACAACCTTCCCTACTATCAACAGGCATTGTTTTTGTTGTTGGTAGTGGTGGGTGTTTTGTTTTGTTTTGTTTGTGTGTGTGTGTTACTGCACTGAAAACCATGTCATCTGCAATAAAGACAGTTTTATTGCTTCCTTTCCAATCTGTACACCTTTTATTTCTGAACCACTAATTTGAAGGTTCATTTCAATATCAACATGTTATGAATACATACAAATAAGAGATTATTTGTTATGTAGGAATAAAACAAAAAATCCTGAAATTTTACTTCAGCCAAAAGTGATTGGTAAGGACAAATACCATATGATTTCACTTATATGAGATACCTAGAGTAACCAAATTTATAGAAAATGGAATGATGGTTGTCAGGGACTGAAGGCAGTGGGGATTGGGGAGGTATTGTGCTTTAGTGCTGGAAGATGCTAAAAGTTCTGGAGATGGTGATGGTGATATTTACACAATAATGTGAATGTACTTAATGCCACAAAATTGTACACTTAAAAATAGTTAAGGTGGTAAGTTTTATGCTATGCATATTTTGTACAATAAAAAAGGTGATTGGTAAGTTATTTTGTTGCTAATGGATTTAGAGCCCTCGCATCACAACACTGATAAAACAGAATTGTGTGTGGGAGGGTTGTTTTCTTTTGTTTTTGCTTTTGCTTTTTACTTATAGAAAATACCTGTTATCAATATGATTAGCAGAAACTCAAAAATCCAAATAGTGTCTGAACAAGGTTCAGTAACTAAAAGGTATAAATTTTAAGAGCACAAAAAAGCAGTGACAAAGTTGTAATTAACTCAGACACTGTTCACACAGTCATTCCAAACACCTGTTCTCTTTTCTCTTCTTTTCGTCTCTTTGGTAGCTGCTGTTGAGGAGTTAATCACTTATACATGATGCTTCCACTCATTCAGAGACATCCATAATGTGTCCATAAATAACCAAGGATAGTATTATCAAGAAGTACATAGGATTTTTTATGTTTTTCGTGGTTTTTGTTTTTCTTTTGTTTTTGTCATTTACACCCTTCCCGGAGCACTGGACATTCACTGTCTAGATACCCAAATCTCTGAAAGGGGAGGGAATCTCTTTCCAGTGTGGCTGCCATCTTCCTCCTCCACTATGATGCTGCCCTCATTGTTTTCCTTTTGTTCATCATCCCCTTCTTCAACTCCCCTTGACCTTTTTCTGCTGTGAGAATCTTCAAGCATGATTCCTCTGCTAGAGCTCTGAGGCATAAAATCGGACAAATTTGACAAATTAGCAATCATATTCCCATGTGAAGTTCAATACACTGGGGTCATAGGTCTGCCAATGAATAATGCCATGCATTATCTACACTTACCCAGTAGCATGAGTTGCATTATAGGACAGAATGGAGATATCGATACTCCGGCACCAGCTAGGTGATGTTGGAGAAGTTTCTTCCTGTCTCAGGATGAATTACCACCCTGGAACAAGGATTAAGTACAATAACTTATTTGAGAGGAGGGGCACCTGGGTTGCTCAGTGCGTTGAGCGTCCTACTTTGGCTTAGGTCATGATCTCACAGCTCGTGAGTTTGAGCCCTGCATCGGGCTTTATGCTGACAGCTCGGAGCCTGGAGCCTGCTTTGGATTCTGTGTCTCCCTCTCTCTTGCCCCTCCCCGCCTCAGGCTGTCTCTCTGTCAAAATGAATAAACATTAGAGAAGAGATTTTTTTTTAATTAATTTATTTGAGAGGGGATCCCAAGAGTCCTCAGTGCGAGAGTGGGGAAGTGATACAGGGAAGGGTAGAAATATAACAGGATGTATCACTGAGCAGCTTACCATTATGAGCAATCAGTCCCACAGAGGCACACTGGCACAGTGTGTGGAGCATGCTTCAGAGTGATCCTCTTCCCAGTAGTAGGAAACTAGTATTTACCTATCAGTTCCCCAGGTATTGAGCTTCCAGCCCTCCTGGCCTGCTATGTACCCAGGCCCTGATAATCCTGCAGGCAGAGGTGTTCTTGGAAGCAGCTTTTGGCACATAAACCTGAGAATGGAAGGAACACGGGCAGGCTGCTGATGGTGCCTACAATAACTGTCTTGTAGCCTCCACGTCTTCCCTTCTTGGGGGTTTGTGTGTAGGGGGTTATCACTTCATTGGGTTTGTTGCATGAATCACATTGGATAATGTATGTAAATGTGTAAACACAATGCATCCATCCAGATTCTTAGTGGCAGACAACAGAAATCCACTCTGGCCAGTGGTAGTAGATGAGGATTTATTAAAGGGTAAAGCAAAGCTTAAGGAACCCCTGGAAGGGACAAAGAAACAGAAGTGAAAAATTGTGCAACTAGGAACAATTTCCAAGGTGCTCCGCCTTCTAAGCCACAGATTGTCCATGACTCTATTTCCCCATGGAGGCTGCAGCCCCACCACAAGCTCCTTTCCCTGGCACAAATCTCCCCATTGGGGTCTGGGTAGCTCCTGCCTCCCCTGTCCCTTCCCATTTAGCATGGTAGCGGCATCCACCTGACCCCTGGGGTCTTGGGGGTCCATGATGGACATCCCTCCACCCTGCCTACAACTCGTTAATAACCTTTTCATTAGACTTGTCTCCATTACTCGGTTTTCTGCAGCATCTGCTTCCAGTCCAGAACTTGGCTAACATGGTGTCACACCAGGCCACACTCTTCATTCTGAGGCTGCATCTCTCACAAAGTAAAGATGGAATGGCTGGAAGGACATGCTAAATTTGAGTGTGTGGGGATAGTAGGGAGAACAGTCTGGAACACTCTTCTGGTCAGAGGCACGCTTGGAGCAAAGGATGTCTCTGCTTCACTCAGAGTTAAGGTAAGGGACGTCGCAAGGCAGGAACATCCCCAGGAGGATCAGTGACTGAGCTGCAGGAGGTCCCCACTAGGCACACACTGGCCTTCAAGATTTCCTGTCCCAGGTTTCTGGGGCATTGGGGAGCAGGAGAGTAGGAAGCCCAACATCCCTCCAGTGCCTCTTGATGCTCTTACCTGCCATTTTTCAGATTGCAGACCTGAAAGGATAGGCTGCATGCATCTCCTCTTCTGTAAAAATGCCATGGCAAAAATCACATTCTCTAAGCACATGGCATTACTCAATAAAGAGCAAGTGCATAATGCCATAGTTATGCAAGAGAATTCTGACAGACACTAGTTCCGCTAAAAACTAGTTGCGTGACTGTGGTACCATTTGCCATGCTGGTGGCTGCAGTATGAGGGGACCAACATCCCTCAAGGCAACGCTCCATGTCTATGGGGACAAGAGCCTGTGAATGAATATTCTCATCCTCTCATCCTCTGTGTCTCTGGTAGAGGGGCTGACCTGGTTCTCAGTGTGTCCCTGGGACTGAGCCCTGCTTCCCACAGTGTAATGAGTTCATAGGAGAGCATTCCTTACTTTTTCTTCATTGCAGTCCTCTCCCAGGCCCCAGGATAACTCATGGTCTGTTATAAGAGAATGTGAGCTTAGATACTGCCCAACAGAAGTTTGCTGACTTTAACTGAGAGGTTTCAAAGGTGTCTGGAGGGAATGGCACATCACTGCTGTAGAGACACACAAGTTTTCACTCTGTGGACAGTCATCAGCCTCTGCCTCTGCTGAGCACCAAGGTCAAACAGAGAGACTGCCACCCAGAAAGCCTACATCGCCTCAAGACAGACAGCCTTTCATTGTCTTTTCAGAGCGTAGATGAAGAGGATCAAATCTTCAGGGAGTGTACTTCATTCTGGGCCAGGAGATGTGGGCACCCAGGGCCACGTGAAGTATCTCAGCAGCTCCACGGGGAGAGTGTCAGGAACTTACTCTGAGGTCCAGAACTCAAGCCTGGAGCTGAAGCTGCATAAACTCTTTCTGGTATCCATGGATATCTGAGTCCAAAACACTCTGGTGTGAGAAAAGATGCCATGCCTTTACTTTAAACCATAGGCCAGCCATATCCCACGTTAACTAGCAGGTCAGAAGTGACATTCTGGTGCAAAGGTTCATGTTCCACTGGAAGCAATTTGGGGAATGTATTTATCTTCAGGATTGGAGGTTGACAAGGGGGCAGGAAATGAAGGCCCACTTGCCAGGAAGGTGGGAATCAGAAAGCTGACTTATCAAATGGACCAACCCTCTGCCTTCAAAGATATGGCCAGGATTTATTCCAGTGCCTGTGGTCTTGGCTTTGTGTTGATACAGGTCTGAAATGTTCCAGGTTTTCACATTAGTCCAACTAAGTGGCTTGTCCCAAGCCTGCACAAAGTGGTTTCATCCTGGATGAACAGAAAGCTTTCCACACCGTGGCCCACATGCCTTCAACCTCCTGCTACAAGAGTGCACAGTCCTGTGTGGGCTAACTTCCCAGTGACAGTGTCCCAGTGCCCTAGGACTGAGCACCCTCAGCTTGTGTAGAGGTGGGCCTGAAAGTGTGTAAATCTTAGCACCTCAAGGCAACACTGGAGCTAAGAGTTGGTAGGTAAATGCTTCTGCCTACTCTCTTTCCAGCCAGTGATTCATGACTTTCTGTACTCCTCTTAGGCGGTCCCAGCAGAACCAAGTCTATGGCTCACAATGATGCCCCATCCTTTTCCCTGGAACCATGCCCCACATTCACCCCTGCACACAGCTCCATTGGCTTTTGGGGGACTTCAATCTAAGATCTTCAGTTAGTTCTATCATTGGAACAGTACTTCTTTCCAGGGAGTATTTTGGAAATTTCTGGAAGTGTTTTTGGCAGTGGAGGTATCACTGGCTTTAGTGAGAGGACTCCATGGTTGTCAAATGCTTTTCAATGCATGAGAGAGTCCCACATCAATAAGCATCTGGGCCAGGTCCCACACAACTTGGAGGTGTCCCCCAGAATATTTTTGTAGGCAAGAAAGTGGTTTATAATATTTTTATCCAAAACCTAAATCTGGCTTACAAAGAAAAATAAGGTATTTGTCACAGTTTTAATACACACTGAGTTTTCCAGGGTATCTAGTGTGTAAAAGGAGGAGATGACCTTGTAGTCTTTCAGAACTTGACCCAGAGTTTTTCAATGTTTTCAATGTTGTGTGTTTGGAAAAAACACACAAAAACAAAACACTACTCACCTTGCTCAGGAAGCTGATGGAACCAGTTGGTGGCATGATGCCGGATGAGTTCCTCTGCTTAGTGTATAGACTGCTTTCTTGTCTTCTTGTGTATTAATATAGCAGCACATACCTATAGAACTAATCCTTTATTACATGTCACGGTCTTTATTGTCTTTAATATTACACTTAGAGTAGTTATGAAGGTCAGTGGTTTATACATTATTACCTATTAATCTCGTTTCCTGATAGGACAAGAGATGCTATAAAATATTTGTTATAAACAGAAGGGATTACAACTTAGGGGGTTGAGATCCACCATCCTAAATGAACCATCCATTTAAATATAATCAATGAGCTTTGAAAACCGTAGGAAGATATTGCTCATTTTTCTACCCAGTGAAGTTGATATCAGGGTCCTTTAAATAAACTCCACATTGAATTCTGTTTGGGAAAAAAGGTTACTCTTCATATGACACTATGTGTGTTTTTTGTGGTAAATATCAGAAAAGAAGGCTGTTTTTCAACTCCCAGGAAGCTCAAACTCAAAGCTGAGCCAGTGCCTACTGACACCTGTGACATCTGCCATATTTTATTTGCAGATAGACATATATCTCACATACACACACACACACATATACATATACAAATATTCTTAGTTTTATTTTGATGTTGTATTATAAGGTCTGTATGTAGAAAATTTTATAAGCAACTTCAAATAATTGGCAGAATTAAGTGAGGCTGATAACATGAATGAGTTAATGAATGAATGGGAAGATACACACCAACCAAGAAATCACATAAAATCTTCAAAGTCTGAATAATTCTCTTATTCAAGTTGTGCCATGGTCTTCTTAAAATCTTGTATTTTGTTTTCCCAAATGGAAATATCTAATTTAAATTGGTTTTTGGTTACACATGTAATACATGCATACATTCACCCTGTGAACATTAAATATCTAACAAGGTTGAATTCCCCTTTCAAACAAACCTAATTTCAATCCTCCTTTCCTATGACAGAGTGAGTATTCCCCTTCCCGGCTTTTCTATGTGTTTACCTGTACCTCTATCTGTACCTCTACCTATACTTTTATCTATATCTATGTGTACATAATAATAAAGTATCTTTACAAGATGCCTATACATACATAGAATGTATGCATATTCTTGCTAAATAATAAGGAAAAAAAACATTTAAAAAAATTTAATACCAAATCAACCATGCTAGTTGGATTGCCAAATAATTGAGTGACTGGGTATTTTATTTTACTATTTTATTTTATTTTATTTTATTATTTTATTTTATTTTATTTTATTTTATTTTATTCATGTTTATTTTTTTTTTGAGTGAGAGAGATAACACGAGTAGGGGAGGGACAGAGAGAGAAGGAGAGAGAGAATCCCAAGCAGGTTCCTTACTGTTAGCACAGAGCCCTGTGCAGGGCTCAATCCCCCAAACTGTGAGATCATGACCTGAGCCAAAAATCAAGCATCAGATGCTTAACCGACTGAGCCACCCAGGTGCCCCAAGTAACTGGGTATTTTAAAAAATAATTTATAAGAAAGATATAGTGGTTCATAGGTCTTAGCCAGAATTGTTTATCCCCTTGCCTTTGTTGATATGAAGCCCCAAGCCAGACTTATTTCATGCCAGTGTTTTCGATGCCCCCCCTACCCACCCCCCACACTCCCCACTCTAAGCTCCAGATCTCCCCTGCATGCACCCTGGTGCATCCAGCCAACTGACAGCAGGTGTGGGTGAGTCTGCTCTTGGACCCACACCTGATGTAGCCCACGGGGTATCAAGCCAGTGAGGGAGGTTTCCCCATAAAAGAAAACTGCCATCAGGAAGCACTGGGGTCATTTCTTACCAGCTGGCTGATCCCTCAAGTGATCAACAGGGTCTCCTGTTTATCCAGCACCTTCTCTGAGCCACGTGCTGCTGAGCCTCACCCTTCAGTGGTTCAGCTTCTGAGCATATCACTCACGGAAGCTGAGCTGCATGTTCAGTATCTTGCTGAGAATCACGGGGCCCAGGAAAAGGCCATCTGATCCAGAGCCCACACTCTGCCCCACGCCTTCACGTTCTCTTCCGCAAGGCATCCCTGGACCCAGCACCCACCTGTTACCTCATAGGTAAGGCTATTGCCCCGAGGTCCAAAGGCTGCTGCTTGTGACGCACCCCCTGTGGACTCTTCTGGTGACTTCCTTTTCATGTCCTAAGCCCTTTCTCCTCTCTGAACCCACTTCTTTTCCCTCCACACTCTGCAAGCCACAACCTAGTGCCTACCACAGGGAATCACACGCTAGAGCAACCACACCAGTCAGGTGTTCTTCTCTAGGCCTCAGAGCCAAGCCCCTGGGTGGCCCTGAGCTGCAGCTGGGCACCCCATTCAGCCAGGCCCGAATGTGCTGCCATTCGGACTGAGCTGAGGCTGGCACTGTCCTAGGATGGCTACGGCTGCAATGCCACAGTGGACTGGCCTGTCAGGTGCCTTCCTGAAGCCTCCCTAGCCTGGTTCCCCCTGCACGGATGTTCTTGGGAGTGAGGCATTTCAACTGCTGCGAGAGTCTCTTGCTTCCCCTCCAGAAGGCCTCACTTTTCCTTCAGGAAAGGCAAGGTCCCCAGGGCAGGAAGTTCCACACCCACGGGGACCAGCCCTCTGCTGGGCGACAAAGTCAGCTACAGAAGAGGTGGGGCAGATTACAGGGGTTCACAGGGGCATGCCCAGTGAGGCTGATAAGACAGCAAACTTAAGGAAATGATCACTGGCAATTTATAAACAAAAATATCATCATGAAGAGATTCATGGGGACTTCTCAAAAAATATATATATATAACTATTATTATTATGAAATATATTGTCAAATTGGAGAAACGGGAACCCTCTTGCACTGTTGGTGGGAATTAAAACTGGTGTAGCTGCTCTGGAAAACAGTGTGGAGGTTCCTCAAAAAATTAAAAATAGACCTACCCTATGATCCAGCAGTAGCACTAATAGGAATTTACCCAAGGGATACAGGAATACTGATGCATAGGGGCACTTGTACCCCAATGTTTATAGTACCACTCTCAACAATAGCTAAATTATGGAAAGAGCCTAAATGTCCATCAACTGACGAATGGATAAAGAAATTGTGGCTTATATACACAATGGAATACTACGTGGCAATGAGAAAGAATGAAATATGGCCTTTTGTACCAACATGGATGGAACTGGAGAGTGTTATGCTAAGTGAAACAAGTCATACAGAGAAGGACAGATTCCATATGTTTTCACTCCTATGTGGATCCTGAGAAACTTAACAGAAGACCATGGGGGAGGGGAAGAAAAAAAAATGGTTAGAGAGGGAGGGAGCCAAAACATAAAAGACTCCTGAAAACTGAGAACAAACTGAGGGTTGATGGGGGGTGGGAGGGAGGGGTGGGTGGGTGATGGGTATTGAGGAGGGCACCTGTTGGGATGAGCACTGGACATCAATTGGACAATAAATTTCATGGAAACCAATTGGACAATAAATTTAATAATAAAAAATAAAATAAAAAATAAAATAAAAATAAATATTTTTAATAAGACTATTTTATGTCATGTATTGCTGTGAGCCTTGTTATAGCACAGAGAGAATAGAGTATGTTCTATTTTTCAAAGAACAGATTTTACATAGCCACAATGGCCTTCTCCAAATTTTAACTCTTTTTTTTAATTTAATGTCCATTACTTGTTTTTTTTTTTATTTTTATTTATTTATGTAAGTAATCACTACACCCTACATGGGACTCAAACTCATCACCCTGAGATCAAGAGGTCACACGCTTCACCAACTGAGCCAGCCAGGTGCCCCTTTAATGTCCACTACCATCCACTGGTATAGTATCTTTCCAATAATCATTAGATTTTTCCATTACACTTATCAGTCACTGAGTCATTCTGCTTTCTTATTTTTATGTTCATCGTGTGTTCAAAAATGGGTTTCCTTTGGAAAGCAAGAGACCCGTTGCTTAACCATCTTCTCTAAGTATGCTAAAAGGACTTAGAGATGGTTAGCGTTATTAACATTTTTACTGTATTTAGTGTCTATTCTTCCTCTCTTTAAATTTTTTTTAATGTTTATTTATTTTTGAGAGAGAGAAAGAGAGAGAGATCAGGGGAGGGGTGGAGAGAGAGAGGGAGACAGAGAATGTGAAGCAGGCTCCAGGCTCTGAACTGTCAGCACAGAGTCCAATGTGGGGCTCAAACTCATGAACTGTGAGATCATGACCTGAGATGAAATCAGACGCTTAACCAACTGAGCTACCCAGGTGCTCCTCTATTCTTCCTCTCTTAAACTGTCCACTCCTCACCCATTCATTCTGTTCCAGTCCACTGTGGATGAATTGTTCTCATGATATTTGAGGAGAAAAGCTGTTATATAAATTCTTCAGAAACTTTTTTTAAAAAATGGGCAACAGTATCTAGATAAGTATTTCACAAAATAATATGCTCAAATAGCTAATAATGATGTGCAACATCATTAGTCATCAGGAAAATATAAAGATGCTCAAAATCACTAGTCACCAGGAAAATGTAAATGAAAGCCCCAATAGAATACTGATACATATCCAAATGGGTTAAAAGTAAATAAATACCAAGTGTTTATAAGGACATGGGCCAACTGGAATTCATACACTTTGCAAAATTACTTGGAAGTATTTCCAAAAGCTGAACCACACCTACCCTCCTCTCCAGACATCACACAGAGGAGTGCCTATTTCCCAGAAAAGATGGACAAAGATATTCATAGCAGCATTATTAATAATAGTGAAGGTGCAGTAACAACCCAAGTCAATATAAATGCAAATTGGGCACTCACCCATAGAAGGGTACAGGCACACAAAACCAAACCAAACAACAACACAGGTGAATCTCATAGACATGACACTGAGCAAAAGAAGTGAGACAGAAAAGAGCACATATCATGTGTATGATTCTGTTTATATGAACCTGAAGACCCTGCAGATGAACCTGTATTAAAAGAAGCCAGAATATAGGTTCTGGGCTGACAGAAAGGAGCAGGAGGGAGTGGGAAGCTGGAAATGCCCTTCAACTTGATCTGAGTGGTGGTTATGTGGCTCAAGACAAGTATCTAAGACATTCATTAAATCATACAATTAAAATCAGCATACTTGACAGCATGCGTTTTAAGCCTCAGTTAAAAAAAAAAAGAGACAGGAGATCTATTAGTCTAATGTAATATGCAGAACCTGTTTGGATATTGGTTTAACAAAGGACATTCAGGAGATGACAGTACTGACTTGATACTATGCCATGTTAAGTAATTCTTATGTTTTACATATATATATAATGACATCTCAGGATGTGTTATGTATGCCTTTATCTGTTGGGATTCATCTTGAAGGCTGAAATGGTGTGATATTTGGGCTTTGCTTCAAAATAATCCAGTGGTGTCTGGGCGGAGGGGTGTGGATGGCATGGAGCACACAGGTTGGGGCCATGTTGACCATGGGTGCAGGGGTTTATGGCACTATTTTCGATTCTGTGTTTCTTGGGTAATTTTCCTTTTATTAAAAAACAAACAAACAAGTTTGTTGGTTTGTTTTTGATCTGGTTTGGGGAAAGGTCCAAAAGAGAAAAACAAACAAAAAATTAAATTCAATTTGATTTTAAAACAAAGTCTAGTTTCACCTCATCGTGCTGTGAGGTTTGCAGTGGGTATATGAGATGATGTGACCACAGCCCCTCCCCAGCCTGCCTGTCCCTCCCAGCACATCTGATCCGGAAAGCAAGCAGAGACTGCCACGGCTTTCTGAAGCATGCTTCCCAAGGCTGGCAGGAAGCATCTCCCCTGGGGTCCCAGGAGCTAAGTCTTCCTCTAAGGGACCGCCCTGGGATTGTTACATATTCACCTTGGTTTATCACAGTCTCCACCCTGGCTTCCCTTGTCCTTGAACAGAATGCCACAGGTTATTATTAGCTCACCATCCCTATACCTCTCTACTCCCCTGGGCATCTCTGCTCTATGCTTTTTCCAGATGAAGATGTTTACATCTCTTCTGCTATGAATCAGGAAGCTGTGGGTCCTTGTGGGAGCTGTAGCCATAGACCACACTTCCCTGACTGGAGGAAAGATGTGCAGGAAATAAAAAAAAGAGAAGATTGTGCACGAATATTAACACATGGGTGACTCTAGAAAGACCTGGAATAAAACATTGTAAAATAAATAGTTTTACCTCTGAAAACAGGTGAGCACCGAGCAGTTAATGAGGGAGTATCTTGGAGCATTGCTCAATCCTCTTCAGAATTGCCATTTGGGGAACCAGGGACAAAGGATTCTTGAATTGCAAATGGCCAAATTGAGACTACAGGGCGGGGCGGGGTGGAGGGGTTGGTGTGGAGAGGATGGTCCCTCCTCTGTACCCGTATTGCTAAGCTGAAGGAGCTTGAGTCTTTCCTGGATCACAATGGACAAATGCTCCACACTGGATAAACATTCTTTTGCCTATTTAGTATTCTCATTTTTAAACAAACGCACTATGATCCACCATAAATCTCTACTGAAGGTCAGCGAACGTCTCTAGATTGTACTGATGTGGTGTCAACTGCATAACCCAAGTGAGGATGTGATCACTGGAAAAACAGAGCTAAGATATAAGACTCCCTGCTTTTGCTTGAGAGTACAGGCAACGTTCTATTCTGGGTCTGATCTGAGGCCAAAGGGAAGTGCTTCGTATCTTATAAAAAGAAGCTTAGGCTTTCGTATTTTGCTCTATATTGGTTGTCAACTTGGTCTTAGTTTTTTATTATTTATTTCTGTTATCAACAACTCATTTTATTGGTATTTTTCTTTACTGTTTACCTCTTCTAGTTCACCAAACTGTAGCACATATAGACATATGTGTTTTTCTTATTAAATAATGGATAATACATGCTGCTGTGGAGAATTGGAAACCAAAAATCACCCATATCATGCAAACATGTCAGAGGAAACTTTGGCTTACATAAACAGAGCTTGGTAAATGTAGCCTTTTTGCTCTCTCTGAAGTCTTGTTGTGTGTCTCTTCCTTCCCAGTTACAGGGAAACATACACTCTATATATGTATAGTTCCACATTCTGGACACTCCTGTGAATTTAATGTACAGCTGGAGAGCACAAGTGGTCAGTTCCTCAGGCCTCGGCAGAATGTGCTGGGAAATGGTCCTTGACAATACATTACCAGGAAGTATCTCTGTAATAACTCGTAATAACTGCGGAAGGGTGGGTAACTGTGGCTATTTTGCACTGCTGTTCTGCACCCACCCAGCTTCTGAGTCATGGAACTCTGTCCTTATCAGTCTCCCCACCTTCCATAGATGCTGCCTCTGACCTTGCCTGCACCAACACCTCCTCCTCTAACTCTGTCCCCAACTGGTCCTATGAATTCACTGGCTGCTAAGCAACTTGCATTTCAAGAGAAACAAAAGGACAGAGATGGTCTGAATTAAACAGGAACTTAAAATGTTATAGGATGAGGTTGTAGCTGGACTGGTCAAGAAAAAAGGAGGTGGGGCACCTTGGTGGTTCAGTCGGTTGAGACTTCAGCTCAGGTCATGATCTCACAGTTTGTGAGTTCAAGCTCACATAGGGCTCACTGCTGTCAGGGCAAAGCCGGCTTCAGACCCTCTGTCCCTTTCTCTCTGCCCCTCCCCCCATAATTAATTAATTAGTTAATTTTAAAATAAAAGGAAAAAAAAGGAGGCCACTCTAGTCCCCAACATCAGGAATGAAAGAGAGAACAATGCTATAGATCCTGTAAACACCATAGGAATCAACAGGCAATATGATGGTTAATGTTGTGCTGATAAACTTCACGACTTCGGATATAGACAATCCTTGAAAATATAACTTAAGAAATGTATGAAAAATGAAAAATTGCTTAGGATATGAATCATCACAGACAAGATTACAGAGCTTAAGAAATAAGTTCAACAGCTTCAGGGGAAAATATGAAAAGAACAAAGAGTGACCCCTAGATAGAGAAGAAATATCTCGTGTCTTAAAACAGTGTTTGGTGTAGTTTCCAGAATCAACAGAGCCTAGGCTGTAGAGTGTGTCAAATATTTTAGATTTGAAGAGGGTATGTCTTTGATTATATCAAATGAAGGAATGTTGCATCTGACCTTCATGCTTCTTATCCATGAAGACTAAAAATGGCCTATTTGGATGTGTGGAAGTCAGAAGGAAGGGAGAGTGCTACATGCAGTGAGAGAAACAGAGAGCCAGAAGTCCTGGCCACAAACGAGAGGAGTGGAAGCCTCTCTGAAGTCCTGAAGTGCCTTGTGGCCTCAAACCCAAGAGATTCTAGTACTCAGAAACTTCACTCCCTCCCCCACCCCAACATTTTTGCATTCTTTCCAATTATTTTCCCAAACCATTCGCATCTATGGAAGTATTGTTTTTTTATGTTTATTTTTGAAGGAGAGAAAGACAGAGCGTGAGCGGGGGAGGGTCAGAGAGAGAGAGGGAGACACAGAATCTGAAGCAGGCTCCAGGCTCTGGGCTGTCAGCGCAGAGCCCAATGCAGGGCTTGAACTCACAAGCCATGAGATCATGACCTGACCCAAAGACGGCCGTCCAACTGACTGAGCCACCCAGGCACCCCATATTGGATTGTTGTTATAGCAGTTTCACAGAAGTGCAGATTTTTGTTCATTTCTTTATATTTCTTCTATTCCTCCATCCATTGCCATGTATCTGGGTTTCAGCATTTCTGTTGTTCTAGAAAATCATTATTCCAAGGTCCATGATGCTTTAGATGCCCCTCCTGTTTGTCCCATGAATCCTTGCTGACTGTGACACCTACTTTTGTCCTCATAATCTTGAGAGCTTATGTCAATAAAAGGTTTTGGTGATGATAATTGGCAGGTTGTTTGGTAGTATATACAAAATCTTTTTTGTTTCCATTTCATAGACTAAATATAAAAATACATGAGAGTAACTTAATTTGTAGAGTCTCACAAAGGATTGGGATTTCTACTTCTATTTTGTTTGTTTGCTTGTTTGTTTGTTTGCTTGTTTTTAAGTAATCTCTACAACCAACATAGGGCTTGAACTTGACTCTGAGATCAAGAGTCACATGTTCTACCAACTGAGCCATCCAGGCACCCCAGGATTTCTATTTTTAAACTGAACCAAAATCTTAAGGATTTGATGGGCAATGCAACATTTTCCATCTTTTCCTTGATGTACATTCTTTCCAAATGTGAGATTTATTTTTTGCTCCCCTAATTCCTGTGCTTAGAAGAGTTTAATTAGATTTGGCATTTCCAAGCTTAGTCCTAAGGCTGTGTCCTCAGTGTTGCTTTGGAGAAGATTTTCATCCCAAGGAAAAGACATAACCAAAAGGATGAGTTAGTATTTATGGGGTTAACAAGTCTGGAAAGTGCGCTTTTAGAGGAAACCTTATATCCATAAGTGGGATAGTCATATAATTTTATATCCTAATTGGGGATTTCAAACATTACATTTTGAAGAAATTTCAAATTTACAGAAAGGTTATAAGTATTGAACAAAGAGCTCTTTTTTTCCCCCTGAAACCATTTAAGAGTAAGTTGCTGATGTGATGCCCATTCCTCCTGAATATGGCAATGTCTGTCCTACAATCAAGGATGTTCTCCTAACTAGCCACAGTGGAACCATTAATATCGAGAAATTAACATCGGTACCCCACCCCATCTAGTCATCAGCCTCCACTCAGGCTTCACCAACTGTCCCCATAATGACGTTTATAGAAATAGGATCCAGTCCAGAACCACATGTTACATTTAGTCACTGTGTTGTTTTAGTTTCCTGCAATCTGGAAAAGTTCCATGGTCTCTCCTTGACTTTTATGACTCTGACATTTTGAAGAGCACAGGCTTTAGAATATTTACCAATTTGTATAAGTCTAATGTTACCTCATAATTAAAGGCAGGGTACCCATCTTTGACAGGAACCTCACATAAGTGATGCTGTGTTCTCATTGCATCCTATGAAGAAGAATGTGATTTTAACTTGTCCTATTGCTTGCAATGTTAACTTTATTTAACTAATTGAGGTGCTGTCTGCCAGACTTCTCCACTATAAAATTACTATTTCCCCCCTTGTAATAAGTATGTATAGTGAGGAGAGTGTTTTTGACTACGTAAATAGTTTGTCTCTAAACTTTTTATCAGACTTTCTTGGCCCCAACTGATGAGTTTTGGATAGCATTGTAAAAACATATGGGGAATGGAAGGAAAACAAAAGAGAAAAAGGAGGGGCCAAACCAAGACAGATACATAAAGATATTGACTGAGATGATCTGTGCAAACAGACATGTGTTCTTTGTGGCTGGCAACCTCTAAAATGGCTGTCATTGATGTTTTCATCCCTGTGCAACAACTTCCTTGTGAGTATAGCTGGACTTGTTGACTTCTAATGAACAGAATACAGCAAAAGTGGTGGGGTATCACTTTCAACAGTAAGTTGTAAAAAGATTGTGACTTCCTTCTTGGGTTCTCTCACCCTTTCTCTCTTGGATCATTCACCCTGGGTGAGCCAGCTGCCTATATTAAGGCAGCCCTAGGGGGAGTCCTAGGTAGCAAGGGGCCAACCCTGTCAACAACCAATGAGTAAGCTCCATCCACACCTGCCTCATTGCATTTTCAGATGAGACACAGCACTGGCCCACAATTTGCAGTTTCATGACAGACTCTGAGTCAGAGACACCCAGCTAAGCCACACCTGGATTCCTGGCTTATAGAGATAATGAATATTTATTGTTTTACTCAACTGAGTTTTGAAGTTGTTTTACTCAACTGGTCATGCAACAATAGACAATAGAGTTATCATGTTCAGAAGTTATGTATCATTCAGAGAATCTGTGGTCAGGGTCAATGGGCTTCATCTCTTACCCACTGCATTTCTTACCTACTACGTTACTCCAAATATTATGCACACGGCCTTAAATAAGAAGTCATTAACAGACAGATAACTGAAAAATTCTGAAATATGTGGCGATTAAACAACATATTTGTAAATAACACATGGATCAAAGAAGAAATCTCAAGATAAACTTAGAAATATTTTGACCTAAGTGAAAATGATACCTTATCAATATCTGTGAGAGACAGCGAAAGCAGAGCTAAAAGGAGAATTTAAACATTAAGTGCTATATTAGAAAAGAAAATAGATATGAAATCAAACTTCCACTTTAGGAAACTAGAGAGAAAAAAGCAAACTAATCCAACATAAAAGAAAATAAATACTACAAGTTAGAGCAAAAATCAATGAAATTGAAAATAGAAAATCAATAGAGAAAGTCAACAAAAATAAAAGGTGTTTCTTTGAGAAGATCAATAAAATTGATAAGGCTCTAGTCAAGTTAATCAATAAGAGAAAGAGGGAGAGAGAAAATACACATTTCTAATATCATAAATGAAAAAAGAGATGTAACTAGAGATCCTATTGACATTAAAAGGATAGTAAAGGGACACTATAAACAACTCTATGTTCACATTTTATTCCCTAGATAAAATGGACCAATTCCTTGAACAACACAATCTGCCAAAGTCACACAAGAAAAAGTAGAAAATTGGGACACCAGGGTGGCTCAGTCAGTTAAGCATCCGACTCTTGATTTTGGCTCAGGTTATGATCTCACAGTCATGAGATTGAGCCCCATGTTGGGCTCTGCATTGGGCATGGAGCCTGCTTAAAGTTCTCTCTCTTCCTTTCCCTCTCCCTCTCCCCCTACCCTTCTCTTTCTCTCTCTCTTTCTAAAAAAAATAAAAAATAAAAATAATAAGAAGAAATAGAAAATCCTAATAGATTTCTATCTATTGAAGACATTGAATGAATTCATGTGCTATTTGTCTTTCTCTGTCTGACTTATTTCACTTAGCATAATGCCTTATAGGTCCATCCATGTTGTTGCAAATGGCCATGTTTTATTCCTTTTAGAGATGGGATAATATTCCATTTTACATATATACTACCTCTTCTTTATCTATGCATCTATTGATGGAACCTTGGGTTGCTTCCATATCTTAGCTGTTACAAATAATGCTGCAATAAATATGGGGTTGTATATATATCTTTTCAAATTAGTGTTTTTATTTTCTTTAGGTAAATATCCAATAGTGGAATTTTGGAATCATATGGTATTTCTTTTTTTTTTTAAGTTTATTTATTTATTTTGAGAGAGAGAGAGAGAGAGAGCAGGGGAGGGGCAGAGAGAGAGAGCGGTGGGGGAGGGAGGGAGAAAGAATTCTGAGCAGGCACCAAGATGTCAGGGCAGAGTCTGATGTGGGGCTCGATCTCATGAACCATGAGATCATGACCTGAGCCAAAATCAAGAGTCAGATGCTTATCTGACTGAGCCACCCAGGCGCCCCTATAATTTCCAAACTATTAATCAATCAAGACATCTTTTAGTACGTGAATGGATAATTAAACTGTGGTACATCTAGACAATGGAGTACTATTCAATGCTAGAAAAGTAATGAACTTACAAGCCATAAGAAGATATGGAAGATCCTAAATGCACAGTATTAAGTGAAAGAAGCTAACATGAAATGGCTACATTCTATACAACGCCAACTATATGACATTCTAGAAAAGATAACACTATAGAGACAGTAAAAATTTCAGTGATTGCCAAGGGTTGAAGGGGAGGGAGGGAAAAATAGGTAGATGGCAGAAAAATTTTAGGGCAGGGAAGAAACCATTCTGTATGATACTATAATGGTGGATAAATGTAACTATGCACTTGTCAAAAACCTGTAGAATGGAATGGAATGGAATGGAATGGAATGGAAACAATATAATGAAAACTATGGATTTTGGGTGATGATGATGTATCAATGCAAGTTCATTCTAACAAATGGACCACACTAGTGGGGGGATTGATAGTGAGTGACTTAGTCCATTCAGGCTACCATAACCAAAAATTACCATAGACTGGGTGACTTATAAACACCCACAATTTATTTCTTACAGTTCTGGAAGCCAGAAGTCCAGGATCAGGGGACCAGCATTGCTGATTTCTGATGAAAGCTCTCTTCTGGGCTGCAGACTACTGACTTTATCCTCATATAGCAGGGAGCAGATAGAGGAAGCAAGCTCTCTAGTGACTCTTATAAAACCATTACCATTTGTGACTGCTTCCTGCTGATCACTTAGATTCCACCCACACCTGCCTAAATAACCCAGAAAACCGCCAGAAGACTGGCAGAACAGATTCTCCGGAGCCAAGTGTAGACGAGAGGCCCATGGAAGAGGGTAGGAAGGGCAGAGAGGCAGTGTGCATTCCACGGACTGGCGGGAGGGAGCCAGGGCAGTGGGGCAGCCCGCCGGCAAAGCAGAGCCCCCGAGTCTGGCTTGCAAAAGCAGAGGGGCCGGACGGAGTGAGTTCGGAGAGCAAGCAGGACTGAATATCTGGAAGGTTATAAGCTAACAGCTCTGCTCAGAGAACGGGAGGTCTGGAAGACAACGGGAGGGAGAGTTGTTGAGCCCCAGAGACAGAGCTCAGCTTGGCAGGGAACAAAGGCACTCACCAGCGCCATCTCCCTCGCCCATCCCCCCAGCCAAAATCCCAAAGGGAACTAGTTCCTGTCAGGGAACTTGTTTGCACTGTGCAAACACCCAACTCTGTGCTTCTGCAGATCCATCCCTCCAGCAATGGGTCTGACTCCCTCCCGGTGCTGTAGGGACCCTCCTGAAGCGGATCACTGAAGGATATATGAGCTGAGCCTGCCCCTCCCACCCCTGTGAACCTTGCCTATCCACCCCAGTTAATATGCCAGATACCCAGCACCACAAACCGGGCAGTGTGCAAGTAGCCCAGATGGGCCACGCCACACCACAGTGAATCCCACCCCTAGGAGAGGGGAAGAGAAGGTACACACCAGTCTGACTGTTGCCCCAGTGGTGGGCTGGGAGCAGACATCTGGTCTGACTGCGGCCCCACCCACCAATGCAAGCTACTTCAGACAGCACAGAGGAAGAGCCCTGCAGTTCCGTGCCACTCCAGGGACTATCCAAAATGACAAAACGGAAGAATTCCCCTCAAATGAATCTCCAGGAAATAGTGACAGCTAACAAACGGATCAAAAACAATTTAAACAATATAACAGAAAGTGATGTTGAATAATAGTCATAAAATTAATCGCTGGGCTTGAAAACAGTATAAAGGACAGCAGAGAATCTATTGCTACAGAGTTCAAGGAACTCAGGAACATCCAGGAGGAGCTAAAAAATGCTATTAATGAGCTGCAAAATAAAATGGGGATGACCACAGCTTGGATTGAAAAGGCAATGGAGAGAATAGGTGAACTAGAAGATAAAAATATGGAAAAAGAAGAAGCTGTGAAAAAGAGAGATAAAAAAAACCAGGAGTATGAGGGGAAAATTAGAGAACTAAGTGATGCACTAAAGAGAAATAATATACGCATAATTGGTATTCCAGAGAGGGAAGACAGAGGGAAAGGTGCTGAGGGTGTACTTGAAGAAATAATAGCTGAGAACTTCCCTCATCTGGGGAAGGAAAAAGGCATTGAAATCCAAGAGGCACAGAGAACTCCCTTCAGACATAACTTAAATCGATCTTCTGCACAACATATCATAGTGAACTGGCAAAATACAAGGATAAAGAGAGAATTTTGAAAGCAGCTAGGATAAACGTGCTCTAACATATAAAGGGAGACTGATAAGACTCGTGACGGATCTCTTTACTGAAACTTGGCAGGCCAGAAAGGAATGGCAGCACATCTTCAATGGGATGAACAGAAAAAAATATGCAGCCAAGAATCCTTTATCCAGCAAATCTGTCATTTAGGATAGAAGGAGAGATAAAGGTCTTCCCAAACAAACAAAAACTGAAGGAATTCGTCACCACTACACCAGCCCTACAAGATATCCTAAGGGGGATCCTGCGAGACAAAGTACCAGAGACATCGCTACAAGCATGAAACCTATCGACATCACAATGACTCTAAACCCATGTCTTTCTATAATAACACTGAACGTAAATGGACTAAATGCACCAACCAAAAGATATAAGGTATCAGAATGGGTAAAAAAACAAGACCCATCTATTTGCTGCCTACAAGAGATTCATTTTAGACTGAGGACACCTTCAGCTTGAAAGTGAGGGGATGGAGAACTATTTATCATGTTACTGGAAGTCAAAAGAAAGCTGGAGTAGCCATACTTATATGAAACAAACTAGACTTTAAATTATAGGCTGTAACAAGAGATGAAGAAGGGCATTATATAATCATTACAGGGTCTATCCATCAGGAAGAGCTAACAATTATAAATGTCTATGTGCCGAATACGGGAGCCCCCAAATATATAAAACAATTACTCACAAACATAAGCAACCTTATTGATAAGAATGTGGTAATTGCAGGCGACTTTAATACCCCACTTACAACAATGGATCGATCATCTAGACACACAATCAATAAAGAAACAAGGGCCCTGAATGATACATTGGATCAGAAGGACTTGACAGATATATTTAGAACTCTGCATCCCAAAGCAACAGAATATACTTTCTTCTCAAGTGCACACGGAACATTCTCCAAGATAGATCACATACTGGATCACAAAACAGCCCTTCATAACTATACAAGAATTGAGATCACACCATGCATACTTTCAGACCACAATGCTATGAAGCTTGAAATCAACCACAGGAAAAAGTCTGGAAAACCTCCAAAAGCATGGAGGCTGAAGAACACCCTACTAAAGAATGAATGGGTCAACCAGGCAATTAGAGAAGAAGTTAAAAAATATATGGAAACAAATGAAAATGAAAACAGTATAATCCAAATGCTTTGGGATGCAGTGAAGGCAGTCCTGAGAGGAAAATACATTGCAATCCAGGCCTATCTCAAGAAGCAAGAAAAATCCCAAATACAAAATCTAACAGCACACCTAAAGTAAATAGAAGCAGAACAGCAAAGACACCCTAAACCAAGAAGAAGAGAAATAATAAAGATCAGAGAAGAAATAAACACTATAGAATCTAAAAACAAACAAACAAACAAACAAAAAAACTGTAGAGCAGATCAATGAAACCAAGAGGTGTTTTTTTTTTTGAAAAAAGAAACAAAATTGATAAACCTCTAGCTAGGCTTCTCAAAAAGAAAAGGGAGATGACCCAAATAGATAAAATCATGAATGAAAATGGAATTATTACAACCAATCCCTCAGAGATACAAGCAATTATCAGGGAATACTATGAAAAAATATATGCCAACAAACTGGACAATCTGGAAGAAATGGACAAATTCCTAAACACCCACAAACTTCCAAAACTCATTCAGGAGGAAATAGAAAGCTTGAACAGATCCATAACCAGCGAAGAAGTTGAATCAGTTATCAAAAATCTTGCAACAGGGGCGCCTGGGTGGCTCAGTCGGTTGGGCGGCCGACTTCGGCTCAGGTCACGATCTCACGGTCCGTGAGTTTGAGCCCCGCGTCGGGCTCTGGGCTGATGGCTCAGAGCCTGGGGCCTGCTTCCAATTCTGTGTCTCCCTCTCTCTCTGCCCCTCCCCCGTTCATGCTCTGTCTCTCTCTGTCTCAAAAATAAATAAAACGTTAAAAAAAAATTTTTAAAAAAAATCTTGCAACAAATAAGAGTCCAGGACCAGATGGCTTCCCAGGGGAGTTCTACCAGATGTTTAAAGCAGAAATAATACCTAACCTTCTCAAGCTATTCCAAAAAATAGAAAGGGAAGGAAAACTTCCAGACTCATTCTATGAAGCCAGTATTACTTTGATTCCTAAACCAGACAGAAACCCATTAAAAAAAGAGAACTACAGGCCAATATCCCTGATGAATATGGATGCAAAAATTCTCAATAAGATATTAGCAAATCGAATTCAACAGCATATAAAAAGTATTATTCACCATGATCAAGTGGGATTCATTCCTGGGATGCAGGGCTGGTTCAACATTCACAAATCAATCAACGTGATACATCACATTAATAAAAGAAAAGATAAGAACCAAATGATCCTGCCATTCGATGCAGAAAAAGCATTTGACAAAATTCAGCACCCTTTCTTAATAAAAACCCTCGAGAAAGTCGGGATAGAAGGATCATACTTAACATCATAAAAGCCATTTATGAAAATCCCACAGCTAACATCATCCTCAATGGGGAAAACCTGAGAGCTTTTTCCCTGAGATCAGGAACACGACAGGGATGTCCACTCTCACCGCTATTGTTTAACATAGTGTTGGAAGTACTAGCATCGGCAATCAGACAACAAAAGGAAATCAAAAGCATCAAAATTGGCAAAGATGAAGTCAAGCTTTCACTTTTTGCAGATGACATGATACTATACATGGAAAATCCGATAGACTCCACCAAAAGTCTGCTAGAACTGATATATGAATTCAGCAAAGTTGCAGGATACAAAATCAATGTACAGAAATCAGTTGCATTGTTACACACTAATAATGAAGCAAAAAAAGACAAATAAAGAAACTGATCCCATTTACAATTGCACCAAGAAGCATAAAACACCTAGGAATAAATCTAACCAAAGATGTAAAAGATCTGTATGCTGAAAACTATAGAAAGCGTATGAAGGAAATTTGAGAAGATATAAAGAAATGGAAAAACATTCCATGCTCATGGGTTGGAAGAATAAATATTGTCAAAATGTCAATACTACCCAAAGCTATCTACACATTCAATGCAATCCCAATCAAAATTGCACAAGCATTCTTCTAGAAGCTAGAACAATCAATCCTAAAATTTGTATGGAACCATAAAAGGCCCCGAATAGCCAAAGAAATTTTGAAGAAGACCAAAGCAGGAGGCATCACAATCCCAGGCTTTAGCCTCTACTACAAAGCTGTAATCATCAAGACAGCATGGTATTGACACAAAAACAGACACATAGACCAATAGAATAGAATAGAAACCCCAGAACTAGACCCACAAAGGTATGGCCAACTAATCTTTGACAAAGCAGGAAAGAACATCCAATGGAAAAAAGACAGTCTCTTTAATAAATGGTGCTGGGAGAACTGGACAGAAACATGCAGAAGGTTGAAACTAGACTACTTTCTCACACCATTCACAAAAATAAATTCAAAATGGATAAAGGACCTGAATGTGAGACAGGAAACCATCAAAACCCTAGAGAAGAAAGCAGGAAAAAACCTCTCTGATCTCAGCCGCAGCAATTTCTTACTTGAAACATGCCCAAAGGCAAGGGAATTAAAAGCAAAAATGAACTATTGGGACCTCATGGAAATGAAAAGCTTCTGCACAGCAAAGGAAACAATCAACAAAACTAAAAGGCAATCAATGGAATGGGAAAAGATATTTGCAAATGACATATCAGACAAAGGGCCAGTATCCAAAATCTATAAAGAGCTCACCAAACTCCACACCCAAAAAACAAATAATCCAGTGAAGAAATGGGCAGAAAACATGAATAGACACTTCTCTAAAGAAGACATCCAGATGGCCAACAGGCACATGAAAAGATGCTCCATGTCGCTCCTCATCAGGGAAATACAAATCAAAACCACACTCAGATATCACCTCATGCCAGTCAGAGTGGCCAAAATGACCAAATCAGGAGACTATAGATGCTGGAGAGGATGTGGAGAAACAGGAGCCCTCTTGCACTGTTGGTGGGAATGAAAACTGGTGCAGCCGCTCTGGAAAACAGTGTGGAGGTTCCTCAAAAAAATTAAAAATAGATCTACCCTATGACCCAGCAGTAGTACTGATACATAGGAGCACTTGTACCCCAATGTTTATAGTAGCACTCTCAACAATAGCCAAATTATGGAAAGAGCCTAAATGTCCATCAACTGATGAATGGATAAAGAAATTGTGGTTTATATACACAATGGAGTACTATGTGGCAATGAAAAAGCATGAAATATGGTCCTTTGTAGCAACGTGGATGGAACTGGAGAGTGTTATGCTAAGTGAAATAAGCCATACAGTGAAAGACAGATACCATATGTTTTCACTCTTATGTGGATCCTGAGAAACTTAACAGAAGACCATGGGCGAGGGGAAGGGGAAAAAAAAGAGGTTAGAGTGGGAGAGAGCCAAAGCATAAGAGACTCTTAAAAACTGAGAACAAACTGAAGGTTGATGGGGGTGGGTGGGAGGGTGGGAGGGGGGGTGGTGGGTATTGAAGAGGGCATCTTTTGGGATGAGCACTAGGTGTTGTATGAAAACCAGTTTGACAATAAATCTCATATATTAAAAAATAAAAAAATAATAAAATAAAATAAAATAAAATAAAATAAAATAAAATAAAACAGCATTACCATTTGCAAGGGCTCCACCCTCATGACCTCATTTAATCCTAATTACTTCCAAAGGCACCACTTCTTAATACCATCAAATTGGAATATCAGGTTTCAACATAAGAATTCTGGGGAGACACAACCATTAAATCCATAACAGTGGGGGATGCTGTACATATGTGAGGGCAGAAGGTGTATGGAAACTCTCTCTACTTTCAGTTAAATTTTGTTGTGAACCTAAAACTGTTCTAAAAAATAAAGCCTAGTTTTTTAAGTTTTTTTTTTAATAGGCAGTGCTTAGTGAACACGGTAATCTTTTGGTTCCTGCCATCGCTGAGGGCTCCTGATGGTCTGTGGGGAACCCCTCTTATCGAACATTCTGAGATATGATAATTCTGGGGAAAAAATGGGGAGAAGCAGGTAAGTCTCAGGCCTACATGGGACCACTTGGTTACTATAAGTGTCCCCTGTGAAGCAGGTTTGGACTGGGAGCTGTGTTAATAAGCAATTCAACTCAATTCAACTAACCATGTCTACCCATGGACTGAGTGAAAGAAACACTTTCTGTTAAAGTGTGAGGTTTGAGGTAATAAGCAAGGGGTACAAATAGAAATGAAAAAGAAGTAGTTTTCAAGATGGAACTGATGATAAGCTGAGAGCCAGGAACCCAAGGAAGCCGGATTCTTAAAGCATCATTAATATGTGGGGATGTGCAAGGGCATCAGCTGTGATACAAAAAAGACAAGGAAAGTGATACCAAATTAATGGATTTGGCAACAGAGAGACCATTAGAGACTGAAACAACCCTGAAGGCAGAAAGTCAACCTAATGTTGCTTGTGCCAGAGTATCCATACCCCTGTATCTTCCATTTGTTTACCTGAAAATAATTTATTAAGGAACGTATTATGAACTAGGGATAGGTGAAACAATGAAGAACAAGAAAGTTCTGCCTCTAGGACATGAATAGCGTGAAAAGAGACAAGAAGCTTACTTACCTAAGTAAATAAGACATTATAGCTCAGCATGATAAATGGTATAATAAGGGAAGTTTAAAACAATGTGGAGAGTGCCCTATGAAAGTAGCAGATGGTCTATATTTAGGGACAGAGGTTAGAAAGGGCTTTCTGGAGAAAGTTTGTAGCTGGGATCAATACCAGACTTGTATTAGTCAGAGAAGATAATACCAGCTGCTATAACAAACAAGATCCAAGATTTAGATAGTGGGTTGAATTGAGTCCCCCAAAAAGATACGTTTAAGCCTTAACTCCTGGTATCTACGAATATGACCTTATTTGGAAACAGTTCCTTTCAGATGTAAATCAAGTTAAGATGGAGTCATACTGAATTAAGGTGGGCTCTAATCCATGACTCATGTCTGTGAGAAGATGGAAACTCAGACACCCTAGAAAGACACAAAAGGAGAGCATCATGTGATAAACAAACCAAGGTTCCAGTGGCCAGCTACAAATCAAGGAATACCAAGGATTGCCACAACCACCAGAAGCCAAAAACGGGCAAAGAAGCATCCTCCCCTAGAGACTTCACAGACAATAAACATGGCCCAGAGCAAATGTGAGAAGATATATTTCTATTATTTTAGGCAAACCCAGTTTGTGGTACCTTGCCATGGCTGCCTTAGGCCTCATGCACTGGGTCTTGTCTGCCTCCCAGTCTGGGTCAATGGAGCGCCTGGCAGGGGAGGGGTAGCTCTGTGCCACAGTCATTTAAGGACCCAGAGTCTTCCCACCTTGCAGCTCTACCCTACTCAAGAATCTGCACAAGACTGTCTGCAGTGATGGAAGAAAGAACACAGAGCCCTCACGGGAAGTTTGGGGATCATGTTATATCACTTGTACCCACATTCCACTGGTCATGTGCCCCCAACCACAGGAGAGGTAGAAATAACATCTCTGTGTATATCTAGGAGAAAAAGGAAGCTTTTATTTGGTGAAAACATTGCATTGAACTACCTCTTCCCCAAAGTTCAAAAACTGGTTTTGGAGCTGAAAGAAATGAATTCCTTTGAAACTTTCTGGGGTGATTCTGGGGTGCCATGAGAATAACTATTTCCATATTATGTACAATGTAGTGCAATTCAACACTCACCTATGCAGACCAAAGTGTCCAAACCATTTCAGTCTGCACTCTCCCCTCCTTGGGGCCCCATCCATTCTCTGGGCTGTGGGCAATCTCTTCCCTGAGCTAACTCAATCACTTTCCTTCTGGGTGGAGCAAACCCAAATCTATCCCAGGTTCCACTTGCTTTTGTTTTAAGGTGGAAAATTGCATTGGTCTCTGGTGTCCTTCTTGATGAAGCTCACAGAGATTCCTGGCTTTTCTGCAAACTGCCGACACCTTTGGGGAGTTTTGGCTGCGAAAGAATGGGGCTCCAACCCCTTTAGGAACTGAATGCCAGCAGAGCACAGCTGGCTCTGGGCCCAGCTGGATATAGAAGGGGCAAGAGAGACAGATCTGTGTGCATGTCTCCTCCATTATCACTCTATTGTATCTGAAGCCCAAGAGAGGAGATGAGAGCATAGTAATTAATCTGAGGCTGGATGGGTCGGCCAATCCCGTCACACTCACAGTGCTGGGGGTCATTTCCATTTCCCTTTTATTTTGACAAACATATTTATCAGCAGAGGTAAGCAGCATTATTAAAAGCAGCTGCTGGTGCTAGCATTACCAACCCCTTCCCCTACACACTCGGTCTCAAGTGGCAGTCTCTCCCAAAAAAACAAGGGGGCCCTGCCCAGCTACTCAGATGTAATTATCCCTTTGCTCATTTCAAATACCTGAACACACAGACACACATGCACATGTGCATGCATATGCACATGCATATGCCCACACATACACATGCATGCACTAATATGCCTATCAAAGGTGCCTGCATGGACCAGAGGTCCCACTTTTCCCACTGCACCCTGCAGCTGCTCCTACTCTGATTTAGTTAGACACTTTGGGGTCCAATCTTCACCACAGAGAGAAAGTATTTAGAATATTGACCTTCAAGACTCTGGAAGACAAAATATATAAAGAAATCATACAACTCAACAACCCTAAGCCAAGTAATCTAATTTAAAAAGCAGAAGACATGAACAGACATTTCTCCAAAGAAGACATCCAGATGAAAAGATGCTCAAAATCACTCATCTTCAAGGAAATGCAAATCAAAACTATAAGGTTATGTCACCTCGCAGCTGTCAGAATAACTAAAATCAACAATACAAGAAACAATGTGTGTTGTCAAGAAGTGGAGAAAAAGGAATACTCATGCACTATTGGTGGGAATGAGAACTGGTGCAGTCACTCCAGAGAACAGTATGGAGGGTCCTCAAAAAGTTAAAAATAGAACTACCCTTCAACCCAGGAATCTAACTACAGGGTATTTACCCCAACAATACAAGAACACTAATTCAAAGGAATACATGCACCTCTATGTTGATAGCAGCATTATATACAATAGCCAAATTATGGAAGCAGCCCAAGTGCTCTTCAATTGAATGGATGAAGAAGATGTCACATTCATGCCCACACCCCCCCTCACACACACACTGGAATGTTATGCAGCCCTAAAAAGGGAATGAAATCTTGCTATTTGTAATGATATGCTTGGAGCTAGAGAGTATAATGCTAAGTGAAATAAGTCCATCAGAGAAAAACAAATACCGTATGAAATCAAGAAACAAAACAAATCAGGCACACCTGAGTGGCTCAATTGGTTGAGCCTCCGACTTCAGCTCAGGTCATGATCTCATGGTTTGTGAGTTCGAGTCCCACATCAGGCTCACTGCTGTCAGGACAGAGTCAACTTTGGATCCTCTGTCCCTCTGTCTGCTTTTCCCCTGCTCATTGTCTCTATCTTAAAAATGAATGAACATTTAAAAAAATTAAAAAGAAACAAATGAGCAAAGGAAAAAGAGAGATAAATCTAGAAATGGACTTTTAACATTTAATTTTTTTCTAAGTATAATTTATTGTCAAGTTAGCTAACATACAGTGTATACAGTGTGCTCTTGGTTTCAGGATTCCCATTATTCATTGCTTACATACAACACCTAGTGCTCATCCCAACAAATGCCCTCTTCAATGTCCATCACCCATTTTTCCCTTCCCCTGCCCCCCATCAACGCTCAGTTTGTTCTCTATATTTAAGAGTCTCTTATGATTTGCCTCCCCCTCTGTTTGAAACTTGTTCCCCCTTACCTTCCCCATGGTCTTCTGTTAAATTTCTCAAATTACATATATGAGCGAAAACATGATATTTGTTTTTCTCTGACTGACTTATTTCACTTAGCATAATACCCTCCAGTTCTAGCCACATTGTTGCAAATGGCAAGATTTTATTCTTTCTCATTGCCAAGTAGCATTCCATTGTATATATAAACCACATCTTCTTTCTCCATTCATCAGTTGATGGACATTTGGCTATTGTTGATAGCGTAGCTATAACCGTTGGGGTACTTGTGCCCCTTTGAATCAGCACTCTTGTATAAATTCCTAGAAGTGCTATTGCTGGATCGTAGAGTAGTTCTATTTTTAATTTTTGGGGAACCTCCATACTGTTTTCCAGAGAGGCTGCACCAGTTTGGCTTCCCACCAATAGTGAAAGAGGGTTCCAATTTCTCCACATCCTTGCCATCATCTGTTATTTCCTGAGTTGTTAATTTTAGCCACTCTGATCAGTGTGAAGTGGTATTCCAATGTGGTTTTTATTTGTATTTCCCTGATGATGAATCATATTGAGCATATTTTCACATCTCTGTTGGTCATTTGGATGTCTTCTTTGGAGAAGTGTCTATTCATGTCTTCTTTCTTCTTCACTGGATTATTTGTCTTTTGGGTGCTGAGTCTGGTAAGTTCTTTATACATTTTGGATACCAACCCTTTATCTGATATGTCATTTGCAAATATCTTCTCCCATTCCATCAGTTGCTATTTAGTTTTGTTGATTGTTTCCTTTGTTATGCAGAAACTTTTTATCTCGATGAGGTCCCAATAGTTCATTTTTGCTTTTATTTCCCTTGCCTTTGGAGATGTGTTGAATAAGAAGTTGCTGCAGTTGAAGTGAAAGAGGTTTTTGCCTGCTTTCTCCCCAAGTATTTTGATGGTTTCCTGTCTCACATTTGGGTCTTTCATCCATTATGAGTTTATTTTTGTGTATAGTTTAAGAAAGTGGTCCAGTTTAGGGGTGCCTGGGTGGCTCAGTTGGTTGAGTGTCCGACTTTGGCTCAGGTCATGATCTCGTGGTCTCTGAGTCCAAACCCCGCGTTGGGCTCTGTGCTGACAGCTCAGAGCCTGAAGCCTGCTTTGGATTCTGTGTCTCCCTCTCTCTCTGCCCCTCCCCCACTCATGCTCTGTCTCTCTCTCTCTGTCAAAAATAAATAAAAACATTAAAAATTTTTTTCAATAAAAAAAATTGGTCCAGTTTCATTCTTCTGCATGTTTCTGTCCAGTTCTCCCAGCACCGTTTGCTAAAGAGACTGTCTTGTTTTCCATTGGATATTCTTTCCTGCTTTGTCAAAGATTAGTTGGCCATACATTTATGGGTCCAATTCCGGATTCTTTATTCTATTCCATTGGTCTATGTGTCTGTTTTCATGCCAAGACTATACTGTCTTGATGATTACAGCTTTGTAGTACAGGTTAAAGTCTGGGATTGTGATGTCTCCAGCTTTGGTTTTCTTTTTCAATGTTACTGTGGCTATTCGGGGTCTTTTGCGGTTCCATACAAATTTTAGGATTGTTTGCTTTAGCTCTGAAAAGAATGCCAGTGCAATGTTGATTGGGATTGCACTGAATGTGTAGATTGCTTTGTGTAGTATTGGTATTTTAATAATATTTGTTCTTCCAATCCATAAGGATGGAATATTTTTCCATTTCCTTGTGTCTTCCTCAATTTATTTCATAAATTTTCTATAGTTTTCAGCATACAGATCTTTTACATCTTTGATTAGGTTTATTCCTAGGTATTTTATGGTTCTTGGTGCAATTGTAAATGGGATCAATTTCTTGATTTCTCTTTCTGTTGCTTCATTATTGATGTATAGAAATGCAAGTAATTTCTAGGGGAATTCTAGCAGACATTAAAGCAGAGTTAATACCTATTCTCAAGCTGTTCCAAAAAAAAAAAAAAAGAAATGGAAGGAAAGCTTCCTGACTCATTCTATGAAGCCAGCATTACCTTAATTCCCAAACCAGATAAAGACCCCACTAAAAACATAATTACAGGCCAATATCCCTGATGAACATGGATGCAAAAATTCTCAACAAGATACTAGTAAATGAAATTCAATAGTATATTAAAAGAATTATTCACCATGATCCAGTGGGATTCATTCCTGGGCTGCAGGATTTGCAAATCAATCAATGTGATGCATCACATTAGTAGAAGAAAGGATAAGAACCATATGATCCTGTCCATAGATGCAGAAAAAACATTTGACCAAAATACAGCATCCTTTCTTAATAAAAAACCCTCAAGAAAGTTGGGATACAAGGAATATTCCTTAAAATCATAAAAGCCATATATAAAAGGCCCAAAGCTAATATCATCCTCAATGGGTAAAAACTGATAGCTTTCCCCCTGAGATTAGGAACACAATTGGGATGTCCACTCTCCCCACTGTTGTTTAACATAGTGTTGGAAGTCCTAAGCTCAGCAATCAGACAACAAAATGAAATAAAAGGCATCCAAATTGGCAAAGAAGAAGTCAAACTTTCACTTTTCACAGATGACATGATACTCTATATGGAAAATCTGAAAGACTCCACCAAAAAGCTGCTAGAACTGATACATGAATTCAGCAAACTTGCAGTATATAAAAACAGACTCTTAACTGTAGAGAACAAACTGATGGTTACCAGAGGCAGGGGATGGGTGAAATAGGAAGGAGATAAAGGAGTGCATGTGTCATAATGAGTACGGGTGATGTATGGAAGTGTTGAATTAGTATATTGCACACCTGAAACGAATATAACACTGAATGTTAACTATACTGGCATTAAAAAAAAAAAAGACTCTGGAAGACAAACTGCCCATGATAAATTACATGGCTATTTAAGTTTAGAAGGGCTCTGAACTCCTTCTGTCAAGGAGAGAATAAACTGAATTCTCTAATTCATATGATGGAAAGAGGGAAATCTAACAAGGAGAATAAGCAGCGAAATCATTATGGCAAAGGTGCTAGCCAATCATGGGACATTGCTTCCATAACTGTGTACAGTTTATATCAAAGCATTGACTGTACCACTGCTGCTAAATTGGCCACCACCAGTTCATTATGCAATAGTTTCTCACTTGTGCTGGACCAGGTATGTGCTGGGTCTAGTTCCTACAAACTTGCCTCAAAGAATCTTGTCCTAAGGTTGCCCATGGCCTCATGGGGCTGGTGCATGTGCATATACATAGTTGCACCCATGGTAACTGGGATAATGCAAAAGAGGTGATGACTTTGGATGCACAGGTCTCACCTGTGAAGTACAGAGCCAAGCCTTTTAACATTCACCTTTGTTAAGTAAAGATGGGAAACACTCAGAGCATAATGTATAGTCCAGACCAGGAAACACAAGTCATTTCCATTAACTGTCAAGTGGAAGCTGAGCAGAGAACTAGAAGACCGAGCTTATAATTCAAAAGCCAAGAGGTAATCAGACTGGTGTTCAAATGATGTGACAGTGTAGCAGTCATACTGGAGAAAACACTGACAGTACCACGATCCAAAGGGCGGAGGGGAGATAGACAATCAGTGCTCACTGATCACTTTTATGGGAAGAGTGGTACAAACTATTTCCATCCTACTTAGAGGTGGCATTAGTGATATCTTGGTTCAGAGAAGGGGGGACATTATCATCACTGCTCTTAAACCCAGCCTCTTTAGCATGATGATTTCAAAATGAAATTAGGTTCAGGGTCTAAAGCCATTGAAATGGAATTTTTTTTCTTCACCCCAGTACTTCTGTCCAGGCCAAATCATATTAAAATAAATAGCAGGAAACTATGAATGATAGAAATGCAGGCACACACACACACACACACACACACACACTTGGACAAAGGGAATTAGGAATTGCAACCAATATTTATTTAACACATATTGAAGTGTCTGCAGGTGCTAATGATGTTCTGTGCACATGAAAACATTAGTGAACAAAACCAGATTCTGTAACCCCATTGAGCTTATATCTTAGCCATCAGAGACAAGCAATGGAGACATAATGAACAAGTGAATTATCTAGCAAATGGCAGGGAGCAGAGTGGAGCTGGGGCAGAGCATAAAGAGCAGGGTAGTTGCAGAGTTCAGTGAAATGGTCAGGTTTTACCTCATTGAGAAGGTGGCATTTAAGCAAAGACCTGAAGTAGGTGAAGGGGTGGTGAGCCAGGCTAATAAATGGAGGCGGGGGGGAGTGTTATGGGCAGGAATAGCTCATGCCAAGGCCTTAGGCAGGGAGCATGACTGCATGTGTCAGAGAGCACAGAGGCCAGTGCAACCATGACAAACTGAGCAAAAAGAAGGCATAGGAGCCAGAGTAAAGAAGTCACCGGACCCAAATCATCAGGCTATAGGCCATGGCAAGGACTTTGTCTCTTATTCTGAATAAAATGGAGGCACTGGAGTTGTTGGCAAAGGAGTAATTCTGGTGATCTAAACTTTAAAAAGGTTTCTTATTCCAATTGCCATGTTGAGAAGAGATTATGAGGCAACATGGAGAGAGGCAAGGAAACCAGTTAGGAAGACACTAGATGACTGGAAAAGAATTCTACCTCAGCCATGATGAGCTGGAGATGTCCCTTAGACATCTAAGTGGAAATGTGGTGTAGGCAGTTGGATGTATGAGTCTTGAGTTTGGAAGAAGAGTCTGAGTTAAAGATATACATGAGGGAGTGGTATCACAGCCTGGGGATGGTGTAGAAAGAAGCAGAACAGTATAGGATCACCAAAGGGAGAGTATTGGTAAAGAAGAGAGAGGATAATGGATTGAAACGGAGGCATTCCACTAACAAGGTCATGGACAAGAGGAGAAACCAGAAAGGTGACTGAAAACAAAACAAAACAAACAAACAAAACAAAAAACAAAAAACCCAGATAAATGTGGTGTCCTGAAAGCCATGGCAGAAAACGTCACAAAGAGAAAAAAGTACCCATGAAGTCAATGCTGCTTGTGGGTCAGTGGCATGAGAACTGAGAATTGACCTTTGACTTTAGCAACATGGAGGTCACAATGACCTTGATGGGAGCATTTTTAGGTTCGTATCAGTGGCTAAAGCCTGATTAGAGCGGGATCAAGAAAAAAATGGGGAGAGATGGATTAGTGACAGTGAGTGAGGTTTTTCACTGAGTTTTGCTTCAAATGGGGAACAAAGAAGTGATACAGAAACTGGGAGAAGAAGCAGGATCATGAGTTCCTCTAAGATAAAGGAAACAATGACGCATTCATTGAGTAATGAGAATATTCCAATGGAAAGCCAATGATGTGGGAGAGAGAAAGTAGAACCACCACAACAAAGTCCTTTGAAATGAGAAGGCTGAGGCCATGTTCACAGAGGGAAAGGTAGGTTAGTGAAGGGAGTGTGGTCATCTTTGGGAGAAGCCAGAGGCAGAGTGAGTGCAGGGGAGTGTGGGTCAGTGAAGATGGCAGGGGCTGTCTTTGAAACTTCTCTGGTGGCTTACATTTTTCCAATAAAGTTGTAAGCTAAGAGAGAGTGGATGGTGGTGGAAATATTCATGGTTTGAGGAGAAGGCTGGGCATGGTCATTTAGAGATTGGATTAGAGACAGACAATGTGCTTGTCAGGCAGCATGAATGGTCCACAGGGGTCCATGGCCATGAATTTAAGACAGAGCTGCCGCCATGATGGGTGTTTCTATGCAGGCATGGTCATCTGCAGAAGCAGACAAGAAGTTGACAGAGATCTGGATTTTACCAGCACTGTGGTTTGTTAAAACAGAAGAAGAAAAGAGCAGGGTGATGTCAATAGTGATTGAGCATGAGGTCTGAGCTGAGTAAGGAGGGGTGTGAGAAAGAGGGGAAATGAGGATTTCTGCTGCTGGCCAAGATTTACCCTCCCATCTTAAACAACTAAAAAATTGGACCTCCTCCCTTCCAGTAGATATAGATATAGATGATATAGATAGATATAGATATAGATATAGATATAGATATAGATATAGATATAGATATAGATATATTCTCAAACAATGGTGTTTAGACACTGGAAAACAGGCAGCACTGGCAAGAATCTCTGAGAAATGAGAAACAAGCATATTGCATCTATAATTGCCCAGCTTACTGCCTGGATAGAGTCCAGGTGGCAGCACAGAAAAGGGGGCCCTAGAAGAGCCTGGCATCTTCCCGGAGATGAAGAGATGGTACAGGGTGTCTGGGGAGACCACAGCAGCTGGAGTCGCAGAGAAGAGCCCCAGAGAGGATTGCTGCTGAGAGAGGGAACTCTAGAGATCTGCAGAGGGTCCCCTTAGGTCTTTAGCTGAGTGTACTTGAGCATGAGGAGAGCACCCCAGAATAGAAAGCCTCATAACACACAGGGCACCACTCAAGGGCTCAGAAGGGTGTTGCCTCAATAGTGGGGCAAAATTAGGCTGCTCTGGCCTCACTTAAAAGCAAGACCCTAGAGGATCAAGCTCTCTCCTAACTTAACTTACCTGTATTTGAACAATGCTTAATAAGAGTATAATAATTACCAGAATACTTAGAACCAACAAGGTAAAATAAGGTATCAGCAAGGTGGTAGGATCAATGGAATTAATGTCCCAGTGGGTCTGAAAGATTTCTGGGCTTGGAATTCTAGAGAGACTAAACTGGGAATATAGGGTGTGGTCATCAGAAAGTGGGGTGTTTGAAAATAAGATGATGGAAGGGCTATAGTTACTGCAAATGAAACAATGTCTTGAGCAAACTGATGAAAGTAAGTGGAGGACAAGACCAGTGCGGGACAGGGGATCAAGAACTGGAAGGCCAAAGACATCAAAAAGGTAAGAGAAAATAAGTATTGGTGTGGATGTGGAGAAAAGCGAACCCCTTTATACTGCTGGTGGGAATGTAAATGGTGCAGCCACTGTGGAAAACAGTATGGAGGCTCCTCAAAAAGTTAAAAATAGAAATACTATATTATCCAGGAAGTCCAGTCTACGGACTTATCTGAAGAAAATTAAATCAGGTTCCAAAGAGATATGTGCACCCCTATGTTCATTGAAGCATTATTCATGATTGACATGGGAAACACAGAAGTGCCCACTGAAGGATGAATGGATAAACACGATGTGCTATATACCTACAATGGCATATTATTCAGCCATGGAAATAATGAAATCCTGCCATTTGTGGCACTTGGATGGATCCTGATGGGATAAGTGAGCTAAGCAGACACAGAAAGACAGGTACTATATGATTTCACTTATATGTGGAATCTAAAAAAAGCCAAACTCAAAGAAACAGAGAGTACTGAGGTGGTTACCAGGGGCTGGGGTGTGGCAGAAAAGGGGCACACATGGGCTGAAATTTTCATTTATAACATTAATAGGTGCTGGGAAACTAATGTATAGCATTGTGATTATAGCGAATAATACTGTTATATACTGAATGTTGCTGAGAGAGTGGATCTTAAATGTTCTCACCATAGAAAGAAAATGATAATTATGTGATGGGACGGAGGTGTTAGGTAATGCTGTGGTGGTAATCATATTGCAAAAATATAAATGTATGAAACCACCACTTTGCATTCCTTGAATTTACATAATGTTACCTGTCAATTACATCTTATAAAACTGGCAGGGAAAAGAATGGAAAGGCCAACTTAAGGAAAGGGTCACATATGAGCACACTGAAATCATCAAGGATTAATGCAGATGTAATATTGGAGACAATGATAGCATGCCAGGATCTTTAATGATCCAGAACAGCACCCTCCATTATGACAGTCAGCTGTGCATGGCTATTTCCATTTTTATTTTTATATTTATGTTAATTACCATTAAATAAAGTTTAAAAGTCACTTCCCTAGTTGCGGTAACCACATTTCAAGTGCTAAATAGCCACATGTGGCAGATGGCTACCATATTGCACAATGCAGATCAGGATTATTCTACTATGACAAGAAGTTCGGTTAAACAGCACTGGCCTAAAATGAGGGGAAGTGATCTGAAGGAAGGCGGTAAGGCAGCAGCAGGTGACGGTTCTTGCTTCAGAAATAACGTGGGCAAAGGACTTGGGCTGAAATACTATCAGATCCCCCCACCTTTCTTCCTGCTGCCTAGCTCTGCCTGCTGCAGCAAAACAAAGCCAGAGGTCAGGTATGGTCGATCTGGAAATAGCTTTCTTCTTGAATAGCTTGGTGGGATCATCCCAGCCTGAACTTTTCATTTATTTTGAGCTTGAGCCGCCTTAGAATGTGCCATTTTTAATGGAATATTTCCTGGGATTCATATCTTTAAGCATCTCAATTGCTCTGCATTTCTGGTGCACTCTTGAACCAGCACGGCTATTCCCCACTGTTTAGGAGGGAGTAAGCATTTGACAATTCCTGCATTTACTGAGGGGGCTGAGACAATGCTCAAGCTGCGCCGTGGGCACCATGATGACATAGAACCTGCAGAGTAACGTCTCAGGGTAGCTTGTGTCCAAAAAGTGACATAAGGGGATCAAAGATGGAAAACTAACCTGAACAATTTAACTCAAGAGTTTATTTGCTTGAAGACATAAGATAGGATGGCCTAGAGAATTTTGGAATTACTTTGCGAAGAAAGCATAGACAGAGGTGTTCAGTGAGGAGCTTCAGAATCCCCACCTCCCACTGCGGCCTCCACTGGCGTCTTTCTCCCTGGATCTGGGGCCCACCTTCCATCCGGCCTCTGCTGCAGAGACCTTGGCTCAAGACATTCTGTGAGTTCCTAGGAAGCAGAAGTCTCAAAAGGAGAAGTTGAAACTTCCCCCTCCTCCTCAGCTGACAGCCACATCAGTTCTGTAAATGGAACACCGTGGGAAGTAGGAGCACGTCCTAGGCCAAGCATCAAGGAGCATTACCTATGACCTGGACAGAATGGAACCAGTGAGGGTGGGACCCTGGGCAAGAACAGGGTGATGAGGAGTTGAGGTGTAGGACAGGACATCTGACCCTGGAAATGAATCTGCAAGCCTCTTCCTTGGCTCCAAGACCAGCATCAAGACTGATCTTACTCTAAGCCAATGAGCTTCTGAGGCACCATCTTACAGCTCTGGTGCAGGGTGGCCACAGTGCCTGGGAAGGGTTAGGAAGAACAGGAAAGCATCTGCATAGCAGCTCAGCCAGCAAAAGAGGGTCATGGAGGTAGGGACCAGACAGGCTCTCCTTCGGGTCAGAGAGGAAGCCTGGACAAGCTGCAGAAAGGGAGTCAACATGGAAAAATATTAAGTCTGGAAGGGGAAATAAAATAGCTTGGCTGAGTTGTGGGCTTCCGTAAGGAACCAGGGTCCCATTGATACTTTTGTGCTCTGTAGGTCATCAGTAACATTGATACCCAAAGCCAAGGGCAGTGGCATCTTCAGAAAAAAAAAAAAATGGGTGTGCCTGGCTGGCTCAGTCAGAAGAACGAGAAACTCTTGATCTTGAGTCGTGAATTCGAGACCCAGGTTGGATGTAGAAATTACCAAAAATATATATAAATAAACATAAAGGGAAAAAAACAATGAAGTCTTTATTCACAGTAGATGAGATATGGAAATAGCCTAAGGGTCCATCAACAGATGAATGCATGAAGATGTAGTATATATACATATATATAATGGAATAGTATTCAACCACGAAGCAAGAAGATCCTGCCACTTGTAACAACACGGTTGAACCTGGAAGCGTTACGCTAAGTGAGGTAAGCCAGGCAGAGAAAGACAAATACAGTATGATCCACTCGTATGTAAAATCTATTTTTAAAAAGCTGATCCTGGAGCACCTGGGTGACTCAGTCAGTTAAGCTGCTGACTCTTGGTTTCAGCTCAGGTCATGATCTCACTCTTTGTGACTTTGGGACACGCATCAGATTCTGTGCTGACAGCATGGAGCCTGCTTAGGATTCTCTCTCACCCTCTGTCTCTGCCTCTCTCTCTCCATCTCTTTCTCAAAATAAATAAACATTAATTTAAAAAAAAAGCCAATTTCACAGAAACATGGAGTGGAAGGGTGGTTACCAAGGACTGGGGTTTGGGGGAATTGTAGAGAGATGGTGGTCGAAGGTAGAGACTTTCAGTTATAAGACGAATAAGTACAACACTGTGATTTTAGTTAACGATACTGGCTTGTGTACCTGAAGGCTGCTAACAGAATAGAAATGTGCTAAGAGAGTCAATCTCAAGCATTAGCATTTCCACTACAAATAAATGAAAAGATAAACTATATGAGATGATGGATGTGGTAATTAACTTGATTATGATAATCATTTCATAATGTATATGTATATCAAAGCATCACATTGTACACGTTAAGTATATGAAATTTTATTTGTCAATTGTAACTCAATAAAGCCTGGGAAAAACCCAAATGGAGGTTGTTCAAAATGTGACTCACTTTCTGCCTAGGCTGCTGTGTACCCTTCTTTCCAAGGACCCGCACCCCGACTCCATCTTTTCTGCATCTTGGGGGTATTTTCACAGTGCTTATCTCAGTGCTGATGATGGGGGTGAGGGAGGCGGTCGGTCAATCTGATCATACCCAGCCATCTCAAATCACAGAGGGCACCGGGGGAGCAGGTCCAGGAAGGACATTGGCCTTCTAGGTGAGCAATTCAGAGATCAGGGAATTCTCGGATGAAATTCTTCATCTTCAAAACAACAAGCACCCAAGGCGCTCTCAGCAGTTGTAGGAGGGATAGGGAAGCCTCTCAACCATAACCGCAGCTAAGGTCGCCGACAGCGCTCCATGCCCCGAGATTGGGTGGGGTACCGGAACACTCCCATCGGTCGGAGTTAGCGGCTGTTCACACAGCGAACTTCTTTATCAGGCCTGACCTGTGGGTCACCAGGGACTCTATCCAACTAAATACCCAGTGGATATGTTGGTGGTACTGGCTTAAGCAAGCTCCAGCGAGCTTTCTGGCCTGGGGGTGTGGGGAGCTGGACCGCCACACAACAGCGTCCTATGCTGCCCTCTGCTGCTCATTGTGCTTAACTGCAGCTGGTGCAGGCAGCTGAAGAGCAGGGAGCTTAACAAAAGCATTCGTCATTAAACATTATCTTCAACCTGCTTCTACACAGCTGGCATTGCTTTATTGGCATAGATCACCTAAATGATAATGCCTTGCATTAAGCAAACCTCAATGGCACTCCCCAGGAACTGGGGCTTCGGGAGCAACGAGGAGCAAAAGGCAGGAGTACCTTTCAACGTTTATTTTTGGGACAGAGAGAGACAGAGCATGAACGGGGGAGGGGCAGAGAGAGAGGGAGACACAGAATCGGAAACAGGCTCCAGGCTCTGAGCCATCAGCCCAGAGCCCGACGCGGGGCTCGAACTCACGGACCGTGAGATCGTGACCTGGCTGAAGTCGGACGCTTAACCGACTGCGCCACCCAGGCGCCCCAAGAGTACCTTTCACCTGGGCCACGACCTCCTGCCTGGTCAGTGTCCGGTGGAGAGATGGCAGCAGCAGTTTTGACTAATCGTGCTCTATGAAGCTCTTGCTGACATGTTAGTAAGTGTAGGACACATGGTCTGGTCAGCAGCTCGTGCAAATTTATGTGCTAAGAAGTCATGTGGTAGAGTAAGAAAGCAGGTTAGCACTGGTCTGAACAAAGGTCTTCCTCTGCGGCCTTCCAGCTCTCTGCGGGATCTCTAGGCTGATCATGTGGGACTCCAGGAAATCAAAGTTGGGAGCTTGTAATTATCTCTGCCAGTCAGATAACCAGCACTTAAGTCTTGGAGATTTTGTCGGGGTGGTGGGGGAAAGGGGGTCCATTAGTCACTCCATCCCCACCAAGCCATCTGGCTGCAAGTTCTGTGCCTACATGAGGGAATGAGCCAAATACGAGACTGCCTGGGCCAGACACCAAGGTTTATCCCAACCCCAAGGTCATATGGCAGTCCTACCATGTGCCAGGCTTCTCTCCCAGGGCTGAGGATAAGACAATATTTGAAACAGACAAAATGTGAGGCGCTTTAATTTACCATTCACCAGCTCTGCAGGTGGTTCCTGGAAACTCGGAGCTGCTGGACAGCCTGGAAGGTATGTGGTTTAACTATAGCCCAAAGAGAAAATGACACCCATGTCCAAAGAGCCCCCTAGGGATGGCCTGGGAAAGGTGTCCTTGCCTCCTCACCTGTGCTGTATGCTGGTTTACAAAATCTAGCACTCTTCCTTGTTCCTCCCAGGTGGTGACATGTTACAGTCACAAGAAGGGGCAGCAGAAAGGTAGAAGGCCAGGGACAGCAACCAGACTCACACTTACACAGTGCTAGGCTCCGCAGCCACCATGGCCAAAGGACAGCCCACAGAATGAGTACGATTTCTCAGGCATGTGGACAGAATTAGTTAGACTTCCCTATTTACCAGCTTAGTGCCAAAAGGGTCCACAATAGTTAAAAGAGCTTGTCAGGTTTTCAAAGGCAGCCAATGCCATGTACACATAAGGGGATTATACTTTCCGTTCTAGGCATCATCTCCAGCTGTTAGGGTGAGGTGTTCTGGCTGTTTACTCTCCCAGTACAGAAAGCACCAAACTGCTGGCGGCCCACCTGGGGAAGGATAGAGAGACCCAAAATTAATACCAGGGCCTCATCACACACCTACCAAGCTTTTGATAGTGAACTGGACAAATAATACATCCCTCACACATTTGTACTATGGTTGGTCGGTGTATACAGCTGTGTGTGTGTGTGTGTGTTTAACCATCCAAAGTATCACTAAGTTCATATTGTTTTTTTTAATCCCCCCCCCTTTTTTTTTACAAGTGGTTACAAAATATAGATGTTTGTTCTCAGATTCATTCCATGGTTTTTCCCTGGGAACCACATTTCTCAGTTTTCTTGCCATTTAGGTTTCTTCCATTTAGGTTTTGCCAAGGGGAACTCTGTCAAGAGATAAGCTAACTGGAAGGGAACAGCTGGGGTATTTCTCCCCTCCTCACAACCTCTGACCTCTGACCTCTGGTAGGGAACAGAACGGCCCCATCTTGGTCCAGTAGCCCCTGGAAGACCCCGGCCCTGGTTCTGCTAACATCACTTTGTGCCGTGGCTCCTCCGGCTGTAGTCTGACGAGCAGCTGCCATTGATTTCTGCGATGCTGACTGACCTGTCGGCTACTCCAACACACTGCAATTAGTTCCCTGTATTGAATTTCTTCTATGGCCCTCTGGTGTGGGCTGTTTTCCTGACCAAACTTTAATTGATATGACATATGATAATGGCATACATTTTTGGTCATCAAGAAGGGTTTCCCCTCAGTGTTTGCATACCTCAGAAGCCACTGGTACCTACATCATCCCAGCATCAGACGATGCATACTTTTGGATTCAGGCAGTTATGTTCTCATCCCTGAAACTTAACCTCCCCCCATCAGCTTTATGACCTTAGGCAAGTGTTACCAGTTGAATTGTGTCTCCCTGAAAAAGGTATATTGAAGTCCTAATCAACAGAACCTGAGAATGGTTATTTGGAAGTGAGGTGACCACAAAAGTAATTAGTTAAGAGGAGCTCATATTGGAGTAGAGTGGGCCCCTGATCCAAGGTGACTGGTGTCTTTGCTACAAGATGGCCACGTGAAGACCGAGGTGGCAAGAACAGCATGTGTAAATGAAGGCAGAGACTGGAGCCATGCCTTACAAGCCAAGAGATGCTGATTGATGGCAACCACCAGAAGCCTGGAAAAGGCAAAGACAGACTCTCCCCTACAGGTTTTGGAAGGAGAGTGACCCTGCTGACACCTTGAATTTGGACTTCTAGCTTCCAGAACTGTGAGTCAGTACATTTCTGCTGTTTTGAGGTCCCCCACAGCCAGGGTGCTTGTTACAGCAGCCCCAGGAAGCTCCTACGGCAAGACTCCCACCTGTCTGACCCGGGTTGTCTTCTCACCATCAAGTCAAGGATGGTCCTGCTCTCCGCATTTCCCGGGGTTGAAGGGAATTTGACTCTAAAGCAGCACACACGCAAGGTGGGGTTGTAATTCCAAAAGAAGACAGCAAGAGATCCTTGTGCAAGCAGAAGCTGCCCAAGGAAGACCTCACTGCTGGGAGGAGCAAGCAGAGGTCTGATACACACTGCCCAGCACAGGGCTAGGAGCCAGATGGGGGGGGGGGGGGCGCAGAGAAACATGACATAAGAAGGAAGGTAGGGGCACGTGGGTGGCTCAGTTGGTTCAGCACCAGACTTTGGCTCAGGTCATGATCTCAAGGGGGGTGAGTTCAGGCCCCCCATCAGGATCTGTGCTGACAGCACAGAGCTTGCTTGGGATTCTCTCCCTCCCCCTCTCTCTGCCTCTCTCCTGCTCATTCCTTCTATCTCTCTCAAAATAAATGAATAAACATATATATTTTTTTAAAGGAAGAAGGGCAGAGAGTTGTGCAGATTTTGTGTTTTGAAGATTTCAGTTTCAGACAATACCTGGTCCCCTCCAGGGACTTTGAAGAAGTATTTGGCAGAAGGGTGGAAAAGAGATGGGCCCACCATCAGAGTCTGAATGGCACACATGGCTGGCACTGGGGAGAAGGCCAGACTCAAGGAGGAACTATAGAAGCCTGTTCACAAGCTGGGCAAGACTCTGTAACTGGGTTGCCTGTAACAGGCAGACACCCACCAGAGGGAAAAGAGGCAGCCTTTGACATTCCATGGCTGACTCAGCTTCAAACATGCAGAATACAGTGTGAGGCTGCAGGCCCAGGTCAGCAGGTACAGAGGGATACAGGAGTGGCACCCAGCAGAAATGACCAGTACAGAGGATGTTGGTGACCACATGGGACCAAGCCCCCTGGGGGACTTGTGGAAAGATGTCAGTGTGGGGAGATCACAGGAAGCAGTGGCCTGTGTGAGCAGGATGGGATCAACAGCAGGTGAAAAGTGTTATCACTGTCAATCCAACTGAGTTATACCTGCAGGAGTGAGGTGTGAAGAAAGTGTGTGCCCTCAGCTTTCAGAGCCATGGTGAGTCACACAAGAAGGATCAAGAAATACAGAAAATTAGGAAGTTTAGAACTCAGCAGATTCTCACGGGATCTTATTTGGGGATGCCTAGAAGTGGATTTGTACATGGGGGACCTGTTAGGAAATGTTCCCAGAGCTCAAAAAGGGGGAGGGCGAGGGGAAGGGAAATGGGGCAAGGAAAGAGCTGAGCCAGGGGTGGTGCTGAGCTGGGTCCCATGAGGGTAGTGTTGGCTCAGGCCCAAAGAAAGCTCTGGAGACAGGGTCATGATGGTCACACCTCCAAGACCCCTTCCACAGAAGCCGGAGGATGTGTACCTGATGTGCAATAGAGGATTGAGCTTGCTTGAAGAAAGATTTGGTGCTTTCTCAGCAACTAAAAAGTGACCTTTAGGCCCTGGAATGTCCTGCCTGGTAAAAGTGCCTTTGTTCACCCGGGGTCCTTGGGCCACACCAGACAGTCTATGTGATTTATGGTGGGGGCCTTGGGCCAGAGTATCAGCTTGATCTCTGGGAGGCTGGAGATTAAGGTCAGCCACCTGGGCAATCACCCATGTCTGTGTGACCCACCCCCACTAACACCTCCATACATCATCACTGGGGGAGTAAGCACCATCCATACAGTGCCACTGGGACAGTCACCTGGGGCTCTCCTGTACCCCTGCACCCACCTGAGTGATGAAACGTTAACTATGAATATGATGGCTTTTCCGAGTCCTGTGAGCCCTTCTAGCAACTCATTCATGCTTGCACCCAACCATCACAAGGTGAGGGCTGTCCCAGCTCCCCAGGCAAGCAAGACCAGCAAAGGAGACACAGGTCCTGGCGTTGAAAGTGGAAACGTCTGGGGGTGGTATGCACAGACTGGTGAAGGATCATTGGGATGTTCAGAGCATTGATGGGGCCGCCACTTGCTCCATCAGGGCCTCTGGTTCCCAAGCCTTTGCTCTTCCTAGCATCTGCTCTGGGACATCAAGAATCACTTCAGCTACCTGCTAAGAAGAAATCACTATGCACAAGGGCACCTAACCATCATGCACTGCTACTCATCAGTGATCCGAACGCTCCCCCAGTAGCTAGAAGCAGAGCAATCTGCCTGTGACCTGCACATCCAGATCTGATTAGTTGTCTTTAGAGCACTGCTTTCCAGACTGCAGCAAGACAGGAGCCCCTGGGCGCTGGCCAGCTCCCCGTGCTAAGCACACCCCCAAGGTTCTGATTCTCAGCTCTGCATGGGGCCTGAGCTCTGCATTTCTTGCCAGCTCCTGAGTAACACTGCTGCAGAGGTCCAGACATGGGCAAACTCTCCAAGGGCCAATTCTTTCTCCTAGTGCAGAAGATAGCAAGCAGCGGGGAGCCAGGACAGCTAATCACTCACTGTCTACCCACCATTTCCACAGAAATGAATCCTTACAGGGAGCTAAGAAAATGGGGATTAGGGTCTCTGCTCACTTTGGAGATAATGAATTTGGTGCAGGAGGTTATTTGAGATGTGGTCCCAGCCCAAATGAGGGAGAAGGGAAGTGAGACAGGGAAGGAGAGGAAGGGAATGAGCAGGCTACTAGTGAGCAGGTGGCCACTCTGGGCACGGGCGTCCCAATCCTGTTTGAGAAAGCATGCTGGCCACACCTGGGCATCATCCCACCAGAGAGTTGGAGCTATAGCATTTTGTCACCCAGTCCTACCCCATCCCACCTCACACCTCACACCTCACACCCAACCCCTTGGCAATGATGCAAGCTCCTATAGCAGTGGGGGAGAAGCCTCAGGGGAGAGAAGAAGAGGGGAGCAGGGGCTGAGGATGGGAAGGTGCCTATTTCCTGGGCACTGTCCCTCCTTGGTGAAGGTGAACTCAGGCAGGCTGATAGGATACAGATTGGATCAACCACCCAACTGACAAGAAGCATGTCGTGGCTTTGCAGTGAGATGCTTGTAACCCTTAAAGCATTGACAGGAGGGTAGCTACTGCCATCCAGACAGTGCCTGTCCAGGATGCTAGCCCAGAGAAAGCCATGCGCTAAAAGGCAGAGAAACACTGCCCTCCCCATTTAAACACAGTCCTGGCCCAACTCAAGAGGAGTGTCTGTGAGGATCCTTTCCACTGTCAGTGGGTGAATTCACAAACTCTAACACTTATGTCCCCTTGCCCCAAACTTATCTCCAAAAATGATAAAGAAATCCACCATTTTTATAACTCATTTGCCTTGAATTTTGTTCTGGGTTTAAACTATTTCAAAACACTCATTTATGTATTCACTCATTCAACTTTTTTTTCCCCCAATGTCTACTCTGTGTCAGGCGCAGGGCTAAATGTTGGGAATAGGAAGCTATGTTCTAGTAGGGAGATCATAAATAACTGTACAAACAAGTAAATAAAACCATTACAGATGGTGATACATTATTTGAAAGAAATAAACAAGGCCACCTGAGAGAAAGTTGAGTAACTTGCAGTGGGGGTGGAGTTAAGAGACTGCTACAGACAAGTTTGTCAGTCAAGGCCACTGAGAAGGTAACATTTTATCTGAAATCTCAAGAATGAGAAGGTGCCAGCCACTGAGAGAGCCAGAGCAACAATACAACACAGGGGGAAAGCAAGTGCAAAGGCCCTGGGGTAAGAAGGAAATAAGCATCTTAGAACATCAAGGATGCTGTAGAGTCTGAAACCCAGTGAGAGGGACAAGATATGACACATTTAGATGAGAAGGCAGAATCTCCAAGAAAACAGAGACCACACTGGGTATTTCAATTTAATATGGGCAATTTATTACACAAGGGACTGAAGAGCCAGAGGAGTCACACAAGAAACTGTAACAAATCCAGATATTAACAACACCAAGAAGTTGATACCATTCTTCACAGCAGCACAGGAGTGGCCAAGGGAGAATATAGGGCTATCAGAGCCCAAGTTCTCGGCCAGGCACAACAGGGAGCACAGATAGAGAGACTAAATTTCATAAGAATTGAAGTCATAGGTGAGAAGTCCACTGCGGGAGATGCCACGGGAAGCAGGAAGAGACAGGGAGACTTGCCCTCCTGCGCCAGCCAGTCTCTGCCAGTGCCTCCCATTGGTTGAACTCACCCGAAATGCAAGGGACCCTGGGAAATGCAGTTCCCTACAGTGCAGAGGAGAGGTGGGGAGGGGAGATGTTGCACACGCACCAGACATCTGTCCTTCCTGCTCAAGTCCAGACGTTCAGCCCTCAAGGCATGGATGGCCATATTAGGTGTTTAATAAATGTTTATCAGATTATCCACTTTTCACAAAATGGGAAAAACTTGAGCAAATGATATCAGGAACATTAGTCATCCCACCTGACATCAGCATGATTTTCTACATCCTCAGCCAGCCTACCTTGTCATTTACTATTTACCTAATTAGTCAGAAATGTGTCTGTGTCACTAAAGATGGAGAGCTATAAGCCTCTTGACAACCTTGTCTTAACCACTCATATACAGACAGACTTAACAGTTAGTCCTCTGCAGCTAAAGGCTGAGAGGAGTCCCCGTAACAACAGGATGAGGGTAGGTTCAAGTCTCCTAGAATCCAGCTCATTAAGTCAGAACTAATTCCATGCGCAACAGAATCCCTCCACATTGAGATGGTGAGCTGACCAATTTTATTCCTACCTGGTTATCCCATGTTTGGAATCAGTACTAAATGCTTTTGTATTATATATACATTCCACTTCTTTACCCACTTTCCCCCTCCACCTCTCTGATGGCTTGTGCGCTATAACTAGCTCGGACAGGCTATGGCTTCATTTTCCTACTGTGATCCCCTTTGCGATTTCACAAAGGTTAATTCATTACTTGATAGAAAATGTGAAATTCAACAAAAATATTGCTTTTCTTACTAAGCAAACTAAGCCCAGTCTAGCTGGGGATGTGATGTAACAATGTTAGGTTTCCAAAGCACTAACAATGCAGCCACAGAGAACAAGGAGCTAGAATTGCCTCCGTGGCAATATCACAGCTCCCCAACCTGCTGGGTGCTCATCAGCTTCAGCTGAGCTAAGTGAACATCAGGTTTTGAGGACCAGGGTGAGAGTGTGCAAGCTTGGCTGCCCTTTAGTGTGCAGACCAGATAATGCCAGGAGGCTACCGGTGTGGGGCAATGCACAGAATTAGCCCTTGCCCCATGAGAGATGGAAACTGGAGGACAAATACCCCAGCTCCCTCTTCCTGGAGGGAATGATTCCAAAGCTCTCTTGACATGAGCCTGCACTCCCCTCCCTAGAGATAAAGCCTCAGCTGCCTGGCCAATAACTGTTCACTAACCTGCCCTTCATTTCCACCCACCACTGTTGCTGGCTCTTCCTCACCCCCTACAGGTGTGTCCTGGGATAACCTCTTAAATAAACATCTCCCAAATCCTTGTCTCAGGTCTGTCTGTGAGGAGACCAGACAGACACAAAGAGGCAGAGGGGACCAGATGAGCTTCCCTGCATACCTACCCTTGAGCTGAGATATGAAGGGAAAATGCGAGACAAGAGAGTAAGGAGGATGGAAGAGAAATTTGGGCAGAAGGGATAACATATGCAAAGACTCCAAGCATACACAGCCTCACTTGGCCCTCCAAACTACTCATGTGCCAGTCTCATTTGTTAGGAGGACACAGCTGGGTTTCTTAACAGCAGGTGATGCTATCAACATCAGGGCCTGTGTTGTTCTTTGTCATGGGGGCCGTCGTGTGCACTGCAGGGTATTATTACCATCCCTCTTCTCTATCCACTGGATGTCAGTAAAATCTTTCAATCATGACAAGCAAACACGTCTCCAGACATCATCAAATGTCCCATTGGGGGCAAAATTGCCTCTGGTTGAACTGGGATACGGAGGCTCCAAAATGGTAAGCACCTGTCTGAGGAGGGAGCACTGGTCACTGTGAATGTCCTTCTTCTGCAGTACATTCGCAAACATGTCCACTGTCAGGTAACCCTAAGGCCAGCATCTGGCCAGTGTGCCTGTCCCTTTGCCTGCTGAGATGGCGGTCAGCAAGACTGGACATAGACTAACTAGAAGGCTTCTCTGTATTGCTTTTCAGAGGCCCGAAGTTTGGAAATTCTTGCCTTTGACCACTAGATGGACCCATTGCAATGCCAGACCCAAGAGAAGAGGCGCAGTCAGGGAAGAAGCGGCTCTTCCCAGTTAATCCAGCTGGAGAATTTGTGCCGGAAGCACTTTCTACTTGAATTCCTCCAGAAAGCCTCTGTCCCAGGTCCCCAGAGTGCTGCATGCCTCCCAAGTGGATCCATACTTGGAGATCTGTGGAACAGCAGTGGAGGGCTTGGACGGGCCTCCTATGAGCTGGACAAGGTGCTGGACAAGTCAGAGTTCCAGAACCTCCAGGTTGTTTTGTTTCTCTGTTCCCCCATGTGTAAAATGGGAGTGAGAAACTTCTCACCTCATAGACAGAGGGGGTTACCCTGTCACCTTATCTCGCTGGACTTCAACCTCCTCTTCTGATGGACAGTAACAACAGTGCCCTTCTGATGTCCTCCCAACTCAGATACCCTTGTGCCTACTGAACACTGAATATGTGTCAGGCCAGGTTCTGAGTACTTCACTCTGAACTTCTTATTTCCTCCCTATAAAAACCTGGTGAGATAGGCATTTTTCTTATCCTCATCTCACACAGAAGGAAACCATGGCACAGAGTGGGAGGGTCTGGAGATTGCCTGGGTTCCCTCAGCTAGTAACCCATGCAGGAGGCATTTGACCTTGGCCTACTAGCCCTGTAGTCCACATAGTTGACCACTTCATAACCTCTAGGAAAAAGGGATCCCTCAGTTGCTCCCATTCATTTTGCAAAGTCTAAAATTTTTTGGCAAGGAGAGTTCAAAGAGGTTTTGACTTGCCTCATGACCTGGGAGCCAGAGCAGGACTGGAATGTATGAGAGCACTGTGATTGTCCAGGGACCTTCCCAGGGTCTCCTGGAAAGGGGTTATTTTCCTTTTATTCTTGTAATGTAGAGGCCAGAAAACATCTGTAAAGGGCTGAAAAGGAAATCATTTAGGCTAAGCAGGCCATAGGTCTCTGTAGTGACTAGTCATTTGTGATTACAGCAGGAAGGTAGCTACAGAAAAAATGAAGACAAATAGGGGTGGCCATGTGGCCCTGTACCAATAAAACTTACTGTTTTGTTTTTGCTTGTTTGTTTAGAGAGAGAGAAAACGTGATCAGGGCAGAGGGAAAGAATCTTAATGAGTCTCCATGTTCAGCATGGAGCCCAACATGGGGCTCAATCCCATGACCCTGGGATCATGACCTGAGCCAAAATCAAGAGCTGGATGCTCAACCTACTGAGCCACCCAGGCACCCCACCAATAAAACATTTTTACAAAAATAGGCAATGGACTAGAATTGGCCCACAGGTCACAGTTTGCCAACCCCTGACGTAATGTGTTACTTTATCCAGAATTTCACTTGAGGTTTTGGTCTGACCCACCAAGAAATTCCACAGTTCATATTTTCCTGCAAAAGGGCTACATCCCTGGCTGTGTCCAGCCAAAAGCATGGCCCACTAAATGTGGACTGTGGCTTCCACATGGACTTAGCCAAGGACACAAGGTTCTCAGTTTTGCAAAGAAGGTGTTTCTAAGTGGTGTAAGTCAGAACACATTGGGGTTGAGGGGTTGTCTGGAAATTAAGGCCTCTGACCTCTCCCAGTTAATCCAGATGCAGGATTCATTTCTGTAGACCATGCCGGACAGAGTGCAGGTGCCTACACGGAGGATAGCACCCCTCTGCCCAACTCCGGAATCCTGAGACTCATGAATACACTTTCCCTTTGGTTCTCCGAAACTCAGCCTACAGGAGCCCCAGATGCACATGCTGGTGTCCATCATGGAAGGCAGTGCTGGCCATGAACCTGTTCTGCCCCTTGCAGAGGCCAGAAAGTCTACTCGTGCCCCTTTCTTGCTTCCTCCCATGGCCACACAGACAGAGCTCCTGTCCTCCTGGTGGAGGGGCCCTGGCCTTGTCCTCCTCTACACTCTTAGTACATGTATTAATTGTTTCAATTCCAGCTATTTCTTTGGTGTTAGGACCCAGCTGGGAAAAACAGAGCTAAGTTCAGAGTTGTCATTCTTCACTAGTGTTCACCAAACCTGGAAAGAGCACCAAGCTTTGTAAAGTAAAAAATGTTCATGCAATTTGTGTTGTTATATCACATATGCCCCCGTGAAAGTAAGATAGGAATAAACTTGTAATGAACATAGCTTCTAAACAATGGATGACAGCCACATAAATCTATTACAAACAAGACTTTAAGCCGGATAAATTTGAATTACCTACATGAATCTACCATGATAGATGGTGTTGTGGGTGAAATTAAATTGTCTGTGTTGAATTTAAGAATCGAAACATGTATTTGCATGCTTTTCTGTCTCATTTGCTGTTAAGAATGACGGACTATCTTTTGTTATGTCATCTTTGCCATTTTCTCTTTTTTTTAATTTTTTTTATGTTTATTTATTTTGAGATGCAGACAGCACGAGCAGAGGAGGGACAGAGAGAGGGAGACACAGAATCCAAAGCAGGCTCAAGGCTCTGAGCTGTCAACACAGAGCCCAATGCAGGGCTCGAATCCACAAACTGTGAGATCATGACCTGAGCCAAAGTCAGACGCTTAACTGAGCCACTCAGGAGCCCCGTCTTCGTCATTTTGAGGTTTCTGTTTCTTTTGGGAATTTATTTATTTTAACTACAGTTCCATTATTTTTATGGATCAATCAATTCTAACAACATGTGAAAGAATGAAATACTCAAAAGCAAAAAAAAAAAAAAACCGTATAATGACAAGTTTTTCCTCATAGTCTGTGTGTTACTTACTACTTGGGATCTGTCGCAATTTGACACATCCAAAGACACAGTCTGAGAAAGCTATTATATTAAAAAAAACACCCCACAAATATGTCTCGACTACTGGCCGGACTTTTGGTATTGATGAGCCATTATGGTTAAGTTTTAGCCATTTCTCTCTCACTGGCTCATTATAAGGCTGTCCCTAACCTAGGCTGGTGACTGGCCACACTTAATGACAGAGATTTAATGACCAGTGAAGTTCTGCAACTGTGGGGAAATGCCAGCTTACATGTTCTGTGTTATCAGGAAAAGGGAAATGGAAAAATTTTAAATTCTCATTTGAACTTGAGCTTGAACCCCAGACATCAATTTATCCTATAAATATGTGACAAGGTGCTGTTTCCATGCAACAGGTTCTCTTAATTAAACAATGATTGTTTTTCCTTAGATAATGTTGCCACCGCTAAAAATTAGACTTCGTGTTCAGGGTTTGAGAAATGATGACTAGTTCGCATTAAGATTTTCTTTATTTATTTTTGAGAGAGAGAGAGAGAGAGAGAGCGCAAGTGGCAGAGGGGCAGAGAGAGAGAGAGGGAGACAGAGGATCTGAAGCAGGATCTGCACTGACAACAGAGATCCCGATGTGGGTCTCAAGCCCACGAACTGTGAGATCATGACCTGAGCTGAAGTTGGATGCTTAACCGACTGAGCCACCTGGGCGCCCCTCACATTCTGATTTTCTATCATTCTTCTTTTATGTTAATTTCTCTCTTAAATTTTATTTTGTAACATCTAGGGAGCAATAATTTTCTGAAGAAATGACTGATTTTGCTATGCATGAGGGGGAAATATCATTCAATATACAGAAATTGGATTTGGGGACTGTTCCAGAAAACATATTTTCTGAAAAGTCAGCTATGCCTGTGTCTCTCTCTTTTCTTCTTAACCTCTGAGTCACAGAAACAAGCGATTAGTGAAACCATACAGAATAATTATTTCTGTAGACCAAAAGCAGTCAAACAGTGGCAAATGTATATGATTCAACCTGATTACAAAACACTCAGATCACCAGCTTTATCCATGTGATGCATAGACACTTTCACTTAAAAACAAAAACAAAAACAAACAAAAAAAACCTCACCAAAACCAACTTCCAAATTTCAGCCCCATAGTGGAATTTCTTATTTACCAAACTCCTTGCAAATCTGGTGATACACAGACACGGAGAGCAGCCAAACTGGCAGTTGTTGGAGAGATGTAGTGAAAAGGAGCTGGGCATCCCCACCCCAGTGGCCCATGTATGAGGCCATCATTAGTGATTTGTGCTCTTGTTCTTTGAAGGTGCCACACAGGTAAGCTGCCAGCATGATTTTCTCATTTTATAAGCCATTAAGTCTGAGCATCAGCTGGAGGTTTGGTGAGAAAAGGTGAAGGGGCACCTGGGTCAACCGATTAAAAACCGCACCTACCTTACATTTTCCCTCAAGTGTGGACCTCTGAGTAGGCTGGCGGTCTATTATAGAAGATGATGGCACACAGAGCTAGATGTTAAGGAGAAAATGACCTAGCAGGAAAAGAATTAGAAGAATGTCATCCTTGTTTGCTCTGGCTCATTTTTTTAATACACCAGTCACCTTGACATTTCTAAAAGAATTTTTCAAGAGCGTAAGTTCAAAAAGTATGCAACTTGTCCAAATAGAATGTTCAGGATCACCAGGTGGGCCCAATAAATTTTGGCTGTGCTAGTCCTCTCCCAAGGGTGTGAATTAGATCTCACTTCAACAAAAGGCGGCAATACTCTCACTTGTGAGAAAGTATGTTCTATTTGGGGTGGCCAGGAGTCCAGGAGAGCCCCCTTGGCTGAACATCAGCATTATTTGGTACTTGTGATGATTTCCCAATGACCTTAGATAAGCACTTCATGCTCGGCTATCCTTGGCTCTTTACCTCTAATATCGAGACAAAGAAAATGGTGGACACGTTCCAGTCGTGCAAAAGGACCTCTTCATTTGACAAATGACATAAGATGCGAAAAGCAACTGCATTTCTCTTGGACTTTCAGTATTGTGTTTTTGTGCGTAGTCTTTGGTGTATCACCCATTTGCTTGTTGCAAAATTCTACTGGACCAAATTCCATTAAAACACCCACCAATGGGAAAGCACAGTTTAGAATGAAAATCTGTATTCGCAATGTCACGTAATGTAATGTGCAGGCATAACACAATGCTAGATTAAGAAATGGCTCATGGTGGAATGCCTGGGTGGCTCAGTAGGTTAAATGTCTGACTTCGGCTCAGGTCATGATCTCACGGTTCGTGGGTCCAAGCCCCACATTGAGCTTTTTGCTGTCAGTACAGAGCCTGTTTCAGATCCTCTGTCTCCCTTTCTCTCTGCCCTTGCCCCATTTTTTTCTCTCACTCTCTCTCTCTCTTAAATAAACTTGAGAGAGAGAGAGAGAGAGAGAGAGAGAGATGGCTCATGAAGAAGTCAACATTTGAAAAAGAATTTTGAAGGGGAGGTAAGATTTTACCCTAGATGGGGCTTTGGAATCGAACCTCAGGTTTCAAATCTTGGGCTCAGATCCCAGACCCTGTCATTTAAAAACTATGTGTCTTTAGGGGAGTATAAGAACTGTGAGGAATCTCATTTCCAGTCAGAAATAGGAATTTCTGTCTTGTAGGGCAACAATGAGGATTAACGATTTTCTTAACCCAATAATTCCAGGAGCTGATATGTGGTAAGTTCTTTCAAAGATCTGTTACTGCCTGGAGTACTACTGTTTTGCTGCTGTTATTACCATCTCACCACTTGTGGCAGATTGCATTGTCAGCCCTAAATCTTTGTCCCTTCTATTTCCACACCCTTGCCTACAGGAGGTGGGTGGGAAACATTTGCCACTTTGACTTGGCACTTGAACCTGCAGCTTGGTTTGACCAAGATCCTGAAAGAAGAAGGCATAGTTTTCCAGTGTGGAGCCTAGGACTAAGGGTCCTTCTGTGTTTCTACTTTCTTTCTTATTTTTCTGCCACTGACATGAGAGGAGTTCCCTCACCTACTCCCCACTGGGGTTGCTGCTGCCTCTTTAGCCAGAGTGAACACATGTGGGGCGGCCACACTTGTCAACCCACACCTGTGCTGAGAAGCAACACTCCTTCAGCCAAGACAGTCTGGAGCAGAATGTCCAGCAAAGCCCAGCCCAGATCAGAGAACTACCTGATACACACGTGGAGGAGACCTATGTGCAAAACTAAGTGATTTCTCTACTGAGCCACTGACATTAGGGCATTTTGTTCTGCAATGATAGCTAACTGATACACTGTTCTTGTGAATTTTCTGAGCAGAAGTGGATGAACAAAAGCCTGTTGGAAGATAGGTAAGGTGCAAATTGGAAACACTGGGACAATTCTGTGTGTAAGAAAGAACTCATGGAAGAGGATGCTGAAGTCAGTGGAGCCCACAGAGGGCCTTGATGATAAAGCTAAAAACTCCAGAGGTAACCATCGGAGGCTCTCGGCAAGTTATCACATCCCAGAAAGTCTTTCAGGGAGGTGATCCGGCAGAAGCTCTTTCAGATGCACGCCACACGGAGGACAGGGTGGGCTGCCAGGCACCGCTGCTTCCCACACCCTCTCTCCTTGCCACTGGCTGATGCTGCCTTCTTGGTGATCTCCCTTCTTTCACCCTTTTCTTGTTGTTTTTTTTTTTACCTGTTTTTACCATTTATAAACACTATAGAGGACACAGAGAGGTGGTGTCCTAGGTCCCCTCTCCTTCTGTGGCAAATCCATCGTTCAGAACATTGTCTAGGCCTGGGATTGTGGTCTAGACTAGCATGACAGAGTTGCCTTGAACACACGACCCACAGACTGTCCCTTGGCATCTGCAACTCCAGCGGCCTTAGAGTTGTCCTCCAAAGAAGAGCATCAGTGCTGTGAGGAAAAGGTCTAGGACACTGGGGCAGGTGTTCAGAAACAATAGAAGAAATCCAAAGGGGTCGTGAGTTGCGGGAGCCTCGACAGACACAAACCTCCCTGCATGTAGTAAAACACATGCAGCATAACACTTAACCATCTTGGCCATTATTATTATTATTATTATTTAAGAGAAAGAGCACACATGCAACAGGGAAAGAGGGACAGGGGAAGAGAGAGATAGAAAGACAAAGAGAGAATCTTCGGCTCCACGCTCAACTCAGAGCCTGATGCAGGGCTCAATCCCATGACCCTGGGATCCTGACCTGAGCCAAAATCAAGAATTGAATACTCAACCAACTGAGCCACCCAGGCCCCCTCTCCATCTTGACCATTTTAAAGTGTACAGTTCAGTAGTGTTAAGTACATTCTCATTGTTGTGCATCCAATTTCCAGAACTCTTTCCTTTTGCAGAACAGAAATTCTGTGCCCATTAAACAGTAATTTTCATTCCCCTCTCCCCAGCCCCTGGCCATCATCCTTCTACCCTTTTGTTTCTTTGAGTTTGACTCATACAGTATCTGTCCTCTGTAACTGGTTTATTTCATTTCACATAACGTCTTCCAGGTTCATCCAGTTGTAGCAGCTGTCAGAATATCATTTCTTTTCAAGGTTGAATAATTCCTTTGTATGTATATGCCACAATTTGTTCATCTGTTCACCTGTTGGTGGACATTTGGGTTGCTTCCATCTTTTGGTTATCATGAGTAATGCTGCTATGAACATCAGTGTCCACATACCTCTTTGAGTCCAGCTTTCAATTATTTTGGGCATATACATAGAAGTAACATTGCAGGGTTATGTGGTAATTTGATTTTTAATTTTTTGTTTATTTATTTATTTTGAGAGGGAGAGATGGAGCAGGGGAGCAGCAGAGAGAGAGAGAAAGAGAGAGAGAAAGTCCCAAGCAGGCTCTTCACTGTCAGTGCAGAGCCTGACACAGGGCTCGAACTCATGAACCATGAGATCATAACCCAAGTGGAAATCAAGAGTTGGATGCTTAACTGACTGAGCCACCCAGGGGCCCTGATTTTTAATTTTTGAAGAACTGCCATACTTTTTTCCATAGCAGTTACATCATTTTACATTTCTACCAGAAGCGTACAGGGGTTCCAATTTTTCTGCATCCTCACCAACATTTGCCATGTTCTTTTTGAATAGTATTCATCCTAACGGATATGAGGTGATATTTCATCAAAGTTTTCATTTGTACTTCTCTAATCATTCGTGATGTTGGCCATCTTTTTGTATACTTACTGGCTATGTGTCTATCTCTGGGAAATGTCTATTTAAGTCCTTTGTCTGGTTTTTAGTTGGGTTGTTTGTTTTTGGTTGTCTAATTGTCAGAGTTCTCTACATGTTCTGGCTGTTAATCTCTTATCAGATACATGACTTTTAAATACTTCCTCCCATTCTGTACATTGCCTTTCCACTCTGCTGATTGTGTCCTTTCATGCAGCTTGGTCTCTTTTGATACTCAGAATACTTCTGCCACCAAAGGAAAAAGACTGTGTTGTCCTACTGGAGAATGAGAGACACATGGCTATTGTCCCAGGTGACATTAAGCCAGACATGTGAGTGAGACCAGCCTAGACAAGACAACTCCAGCTGAGCTTGTCCAGGCTGGAAAAATTGTCCAGGAACTGAGAGAACCTGACAAATAAGTAATGTTTGTTGCTTTAAGCCTCTACATTTGACTTGGTTTCTTATACAGCAGAAGCTATCTAATACAGCACCCAGGCTACTTATCTGTGTCTTTAAGCCTGATTGTAGTGTCCCTGAGCTGGAAATCACATCGACTGACAGCCTCTGAAACTCCCTCAGAACTTAGCAAACTGCCTTGCTTTTTCAAGGTGTTAGGGACATGTTCATTGATTGACAATTTTGTCTAGAGGTTCCACTGAGCTACCAGGATCAGTTAGTAATTTAATTCTTTTAGAAGCCAATCTATATCCCAAAGCACTAGCTAAAAACACACCTGTCCCATGAAATTATTTGGCGGGGGGGGGGGGGGGGGCAGCAAACAGATCATAAGATTTGACACCAGCTGTGGGGCCAAATAGAACCTCCCCCTCAGACTCACATCTTCCTCCCTCTGATCTGTCCCTCAGTCCCTGCAGAGAATTTGGGCCTAAGAGGAATGGATAGTTCAAATGAACGAGGTGACAATGGTTAGAAATAGCACCACACAAGCTACAGGTAAGAATATTTTAGCTCTTGAATAAGGAAGTAAAATTTCTCTCTCTTTTCTTTTTGTTCCTTTTTGATAGCCAAACTAAATTATACAGAAGAGCTTCGTCTCAAGACTGAAAATAAGCAATTGGACTATATGATCAGCAAATTCTTGTAAACATAAAATCCTAAATGTAGTTCTGACGTCCTAAAATGCTATTCACCCCATTGATAACAAAAGGCAAGAATTTCTATGGGATAGCGTAAAACAGAAGGACATTTTGAACATTCAAATCAGTGTCTAGAAGAGGGTATGGTTTCTCTAGTGGCTGTGCTCTCAGGGTCCCCACAATGTATTTAATTACCACAAGTACCAACTGCTGTGATCTTGGCATAATGCAACTGAAGGTCATTTCTCACTCACATGAAGTCCAAACCAAGCCATCCTGACAGGTGATGGAGGAAAGACAGAATTGGGTACGGAAAGTGCTCTGCTCCACACCGTGACTCAGTCATCTTCAGCATGTAATTTCCAAGGCCACCCTAAGTATGGACGTCCAACCAACAGAAGAAGGGAGAAAGGATTACACATGAGGCAGTTTTACACAGCAGGCCTGGAAAATGGTATCCATCCATTCTGCTGGCATTTCAGTTGTGGAACCCAGTCATGTGATCACATCTAACTACAAGAGAACCTGGGAAATGTAGTTTCACATAGATTGCCACCAATGAATGCTCTCTTCTCCATAATAGCATATTAACAGCATCACATGGGAAGATCGTGTCATATCCAGACTAGGGAATCAAAGACATCTAGTCAATATGGAGTTTGGGGGGGCACCTGGAGTTTTTGGGTAGGTGTCTGACTTAGATTCAGGTCATGATCTCATGGTTTCTGAGTTCAAGCCCTGCATCTGGGTTTGTGCTGACAGCTCAGAGCCTGGAGCCTGCTGGGCGTCTTCCTCTCTCTGCCCCTTCTCTGCTCTCTCCCTCTCTCAAAAATAAATAAACATTAAAGAAATGGAGTTTTGGCAACGAATTTGATTGCATGCTAGAGTCCCTTCCTGTATAAAAACCAACACACAAACATATTAAAACAAACAAACAAACAAACATTAGTTTATGATGTATTCCTGAAAGAAGGTTAAGAGATAACAGTCACTAAAGAAAAATAAACCACCATTTCTCCCCACTGGGGGGTTATGTTTCAATTGAATAGATTTGGCATCTGCACTAATAAATTGGAGATAATGCAGCGTCTATTTTCTTGTACATGCACATTTATACATTTTTCTAATATTTGTTGCCAAGATATGAGAGTAGACAATTGTTTGATACAGACAATTGAAAACTAGAGCAGATGCTTGGACTAATTTGTACAACATGGTAACCAACAAAAAGACATAATAAAAAAGAAAAAACATGGTCTATAGTTATTAGAAAAGTTTGCAAGGAGAAAGACAAGTTGAATTTCAAAGAACATCTAAGATATGGCTCTTTTGGAGTGGAAATCAGGGGCCAGGGGTCAAGAGGCATTAGGGCTGATGAGGAGGATGAGGGCACCGGGTATGTGTGAGCCTGGCAGCAGAAAAATTCCTGTTGAGAGTCTTTAAAAAATTTGTAACAGGCATATATGGAATTTAAGATACAAAACAGATGAACATAAGGGAAGGGAAGCAAAAATAAAGTAATAACAGGGAGTGGGACGAAACATAAGAGACTCTTAAATATAGAGAACAAATTGAGGGCTGAAGGTTGCTTGGAGGGTTTGTGGGGGGGTGGGCTAAATGGGCAAGGGGCATTAAGGAGGGCACTTAGGATGAGCACTAGGTGTTATATATCGGGGATGAATCACTGGATTCTACTCCTGAAATCATCATTGCACTATATGCTAACTAACTTGGATGTAAATTTAAAAAAATAAATAATACTACATGATGAAAAAAATGTGTAACAGGCAGAACAAGATTCAAATACAAAGGACCTACAATGTATGGTGCTAAATTAGCCATCACGAACCAGCAGCAGGCAAACCCAACCTTGTTCTGCTCTGTGTGATACACAAGTGTCTGCAGAGTGGGAGAAGTGAACATTTTGTGGGGCCAGACAGTGGGGAGACCCTTGAAGAAGTGCTGTTTGGACTGGGCCTGCAGACTGAGTAGGTGTTACTGAAGAAATCAGCTTCCATTTGGTTCTTACATAATAAGAGACTACAGCAGGATATTGCAGATCACAGTGGCAAGATATGAGTTTTTGTTGTGTTTTGTTTGTTTTTATTTATTTTTAAATTTTTTAATATTTTAAATTTATTGTTGAAAGAGAGAGCACGAGCCAGGGAGGGGCAGAAAGAGAGGGAGACACAGGATCTGAAGCAGGCTCCAGGCTCTGAGCTGTCAGCACAGAGCCCAACATGGGGCTTAAACTCATAAATCAGGAGATCATGATCTGAGATGAGGTTGGATGCTTAACCCACTGAGCCACCCAGAAACCCCTGTTTTGTTTTGTTCGTAATTAGTGTACATAGTAAAAGGCGGAAGGAGCAGAGACGGACCCCTCAAACACAAATGGTCACTAAGGAAATTAGGAAGTACACCTTAAATTGTCAAAAGCAGCAGTCACTGCTGAGATGGGGTCTCAAAAGCCCTCAGACCCTCCCGTTCCCCCCCACCCCCAAAATGATGCTTTCCTTGAAGAGACTCAGAGCCAGAGTTCAGCCAACTTCCCTGAAAAGTCCATGAAAATCTTTCCTTCTGGAAGGAGTCCTTCCCAGGTGTGAAGCTCTGAATAGTCTCCAACCAGCTCTGGCTTTGAAATCGGGAAGCTGAGAGGGCATCTGCATCTCTATGCCACGCAGAGCAGCATGGAGCCTGGACACTTCCTGAGGGGGTGAATACACATCCCTGGCCACGTGGGTCTCCCTTCAAAATGACTGTTTGCCCACCTGAGCCCAGCCTGGCCCACCCAAACGCCAGTGCTTTGCAGGAGGAATTGCAGACAGCTGCGCTCAAAGTGAGGCCAGGAAGTGCCTCTCGGTCCCTGCAGGGGGTTTTGCATCACAAGGGGAGCATTATTTCCTTGACTGGGAAGGCCCTGTTTGTCTGAGACCCCAGGGAACTGATGAGGTGATAATGTAGGGACTCTCCGAATCTCTGGGCTCCACTGCTGATCTGCCTGCCCCACCTAAAGCATGGCAGGTAAAGGCCAACCCTACTGGGTCTGGCCACAGGGCCAGGAGCTGTTGGTGGCCAGAGGCTCACTGATGTGTCATGCTGGAGCCTCGTAAATAGTACAAATTAGAGATCTGCCCTGGGCACCAAAGCCAGAGTCGGTTCATAAGCCAGTGACTGTTTCCGTGGCAAACAATGTCCCTCTTTTCCAAGGAGCCCCGAGAGCTACATGTGGGAGCGCAGCAGGAATGTGTACTGTGTGTGTCTCTCACTGCCGGTACTTTGCACAGGGCTCAATTCCTCTGTAGTCAGAGATGACAGGAAAGAAGATTTGGCCTTTCAACATCAATCTAGAAATGGCCAATGACAGAGAGTAAAGGAGGACACTCGCCCAGATTTTGTAAAGCGAAACAAATTCACATACACCAGAGACGGACTGCATCTTATGAGTTAACATGAGAAAGAGACCATAACCAGACAGGAGGTGAGGATGCTGCCCAAGGCAAATGGGATGTCTCACAGGGAGTGCCACATCATGTGCAGAGAGGAGGCAGTCAGGACCTGGGCAGAAAGCTGCACAGAGGGCTGAGAACACAGCACTCTCCTTGCTTCCCACCCCCCCAACCCCACCGCCCCCAAACCGCACTAGCTGGTCAGGGGAGGAGCACACAATGTGAGCCCACGTGGGATCAGGGGGACCCTAGATCTCAATATGGGAGCTGCCATGTGCAAGCCGACATTGGTCACACTGTAAAATGGATTCTGTTTCCAGATGTGCAGACATCTGTGTCACGCGCATTCTCCTCAGTTGGCACCTCAGACATTCCCAGAACTGCAATTCAGGGACAGCATTCGTTTTGCTTTTAACACTGGCTTGTACATTCCAGGAGCTCCATAATCATTTAGAAACCCAAGAAAGAAATGCTAAAATTCAGCTTCCCCAATAAAAGGAAAGAGTACAAAAATTAGCACACCCTGGGAGCAACCTCTTGTTGGTCCTTTGAATACATCTCGTGGGATGAGAGTCTCTTGCACTCCTTCATCCGAGGCAGTCCTGATGCTCTAAGTGGTCAAGTGGGCTGATTCTGACTCTATCAGTTAGGACTAGTCCTCAGGACCAGGTGCCTACCACAAGCTGTATTTGTAGCAGACGCTCAACAAACTCCAGTCAATGGATGTTCGCATTTAGATATCTCTTGGTTTTAGGGGAATTCACTTCCCTAATCGCTGAGAAACAGCCAGTGGAGTGTCACATGGGGCAGACTGCTAGCGTTGCTGAGTCTGATGACTTCTAGCCAAAGGATCCTGAAGCAGACCTGTGTCTTCAATAATTCTTTGCCTTCAAGAATTTCAGTTCAAAGAAACCATTTACCACATCTTTCTGGCAAGTTACAAAATACATCAGGTAAAATTGTCTTTCTGACAAATTTAGTAAAAATCTGAGGTCAATGAAGTCAAGAGACCAGAGTCTTAATTATTCTGGGGTGTTAGACTGAAAAGGGGGTATGTGTGTGTGTCTGTGGGGCCTATTCAAGCCTTCAGAGAAATAGGACTGAAAAGAAAAGCAAGGATAGAATTATTTTCTCCTCCAGGCTTTTGAAGCTCCCTTTTCAGATGAGGTCCAGGCAGAGCTGCCCAAATATACTCAATGATTGTAAGCAGTCACCTCTCCCAATACTTGGCTTCTTGTCCATTCTTGTCCAGAGCAGACTCAAGAGAACAAATCTGGTAATAAGAACCACGAAGTTGATCTTCCAGGTTCTGAGACCCTGATCTCATAGAAGGAGTCAAGAAGCCATCATGAAGATGCAGATGCCTTCTGGGTTCACACCAGTGAGGCTGTCTGACCAAGGAGGAAGGGGTGTCTAGGCAGGGCAGTGGTGTAAATGTAGAGGTGAACAAGGAAACAGATATGCCCACCATCTTATTTAAAGAGCTAGAATGCAAACGTATGAGCTAGCATCCTAAATATCACTAAATCTATGATGCGGAGACTTCTATAAAATCCTCTCAAACCATCTGGCACTGATCTTTTCACATGTTTGTGTCACTGCTGACATGTCACTTTGCAACTGGTAAATGCTCTGACCTTTCACTGTTTATCAGCTACGTCAACATTTCAGACTCAGCCATTCAGATCTTCAAAACTAGGTTGTAAAAATACAAGCCATGTTCGTTAAGAGTTTTGGGTGGCTTTGCAAAAGCATCCATGTGACCTCAAAGACTTCTGGGTGGCCTGTTTTGTAAAGCACTTTCTGAATATCCATCGCATACTGGAATAGTCACAGAAACAGAAGTATCCCAAATGGATATTCTGGTCAGACTTGGTCTAATCAGATTTAAGTATGGTAAGTGATGTGCTTTGAAGAAAACCTGACAGAACTACTTGTTTAAAGAAATAGTTTAATATTTGCAAACTTATGCCAATGCACGTCTCCAAATGTAATGTTTCTTAGTACATTTTGTTGTATTCTGTGATTTTTGTGGAAAATGTGTTCATTCCCTTTGGAGGCTAACAAGTAAGAGCTGATGTAGCCACACTTCCTAACAGATCCCACCCTTTGCTAATTGTGTATAATAGCAGCTCCTCTGTGACCTTCTTCAGAACCTTTATCTGCTCCCCAGGAGTTAATGATTTTTCTCAAGAACCCCCAGAAAGGAGGCAGGGAGAAACTAGTAGTTTCAACATTATTGGGAATGAAGGCCTTTTGAAAGGTCAAAACACCGGATAGTTGTATTTTTAGCAACCATGGAGAAAAAGAAAATGTTATCACGAGTTCTACATTTTTTTTTAATTTACATTTATTTATTTATTTTTGAGAGACAGAGAGAGACAGGGCACAAGTGGGGGATGGGCAGAGACAGAAGGAGACACAGAATCCAAATCAGGCTCCAGGCTCTGAACTGTCAGCACAGAGCCCGATACCGGGCTCGAACTCACAAACCGCAAGATCATGACCTGAGCCGAAGTCAGATGCTCAACAGACTGAGCCACCCAGGCACCCCATGTTCTGCAACATTTTAAAATAAATTTGAACTTTACTAATCTGCTTTAACAAGATGTCTATGTTAACTTGGAAAACAGTGCTTACAATACTTCATCAGTCTTAAAACATGCTTTTTCTTTTGTACAGTAGTGCCTATAATATTGGCATGTCCTTGACAATTGACAACATCTTAGCCATTTTGCTAATACTTTAATGTCAGTGTTTATTTTCTAGCAGTGCATAAATACTGGTGGGCATCACAATCCACACTATCCTAAATTCAGTGGAATGCCCCTCGGGTAGGCAGCACATTGTTTCCTTAGCCCAAAAGCCATGCTCCATGTTCCTGAGAATAATTCTGCTTCTCCCCAGGGATCCTCTGCCCCCACCCCATAGGCTGTGAAATTACTACCTTGATAGATGCTATCATTTGTATTTCTTTGGTATAAAATGCAACAATGTGAACAGTCCGGCTTTCACGCCATGATGTGTCATTTGGCCAGTAGTCCTCATTCACTGTTGGCGTGGAAGGTTCTGAGGTCTGTTGTGTGTTGCATTAGTTGTGTTAGTACCAAGCATCTGAGCCTTCTCTTAATCACGCAGACCAGCGTTGCCCAGAGTCATCTTCCAGAGCTTGTTTCAATTCCAACTGATGAATCAGTGGCCAGACTGTTCTTATACAACCAGCTATGTACCTAACACTTTGTCTGAAAAAGCATGAAAACAGTCAGGAAACTGTTTTCAAGGATTTACAGTTCATTCACTCCATAGTTGAAGCATTTTGAAAAGGGGATTTTCTACTTGAGATCCCAACTAGAAGTTTCTAGGAATTTCAGAGCAAGTGTGGGAGGAGGGGAGGCAAAGGGAGAACACTTAAATGGAGACAAGCATGAAAGAGCTTGGGCCAGGCTTTGAGGGATAGAATCCAAGGCAACATTAAAAAAAAATTCTGGCCTCAATCCACTAATCAGATGTGACTCACTATTATTTAAAAAACACTAGTTTATTGAACATCAACCATCCTCTGTCCTTTACATTTACTATGTTGCATTCATGACCTCATAGCCACATTTTTGCAGCTGTGACATCTCTCCCATTGAAGAGCTAATGAATGACCCAGGGTCTGGCTGACTCCAGAGTACAGGATTGTGATTATCTTACACAGCCCCCATGCAGGACAAGCAGGAGCTCAATAAGTAACAAGGAGCAAGGGTTTCAGGAGGGGCTGAGGGAAACAAAGGCCCAAGGTCGGGAATGTGTACCTACTTGGATTGTTTTTCCCGGGGAATTACTATAGAGGGCTGTGGGTGATATACCCAGGACCTTATCCCATAGACACAGAGAAAGGCATTGAATTGCAGACTGTACTGGTAAATGTGTGTTTGGGAACAATGCATCCAATACCACTGTGAAAAATGGACTATTACAGGAGAAGGCGGTCAGACTGGGTGGGGAGTGGCAGTGCCAATGCATAGTAGGAAATACCTTAATGAAGAAATGATCATTGACAGTTCTTGTTGCCAGTCACATAGCTTCAAATCATATAGACTTGGACTGGAATCCACAGCTGGAATTGAACTGCTGTGTTACATTAAGCAAATGAATTAATCTCCCTCGGCTTCCATTTCCTCATCAATAAAGTGGAGACGATATCATGGTCTTGTTATCTTCACTGAAATCTTAAATCAGATAATGAAAATGAAGTGCAGTGGTAGACGTTAGCAAGACATAATCATCTATCACTATTGTCATTGTTGTAGTACTTGCTCTAATTAGTCCTTGGGGGGGGGGGGGGAATTTCCAAAATACTAGCATGAAAGTTCTGGAAGACATAGCCCAGTACCCCTTAGAGTACATTCTCTTATCGCAATAAATCTCTTCCAGTCTTTGCTACCATGGCTTCAGACATGGCTCTAAGCCATTGAGTGCTGAGAAAACTCAGCCAAGAATGACTGAGTCTAAATATCTCTCAAGCACTCTTTCCTTGTGTGAGTTGGTTTTTACTCATTTTTTATTGTCTTCAGCTGTCCAGCTCCAGGTATGAAATGTGACTCTTCAGAATGAGGTAGGGGGAGGAAAAAAGATTTTTGTAAGTAGAGCTCAAGTTCCTTCATTTCTCATCCCAGTAGATGGGCATGAACTCCAGTACTGATGCCCAATCTTATAGGTAGTCACGTGGAGAGACTGAGTGGAGGGGAGAACAGAACTGCAAACTCCCACTACACACTTCACTGATACCACATGGACCCAGCGTGTTGATGCTTAAAATAAGGTCCCAGAACAACATAGGAAGATGTGATATGCTAATGAGTGTCAGGGCTAATGCTTTCATGCTAGGGGATGGTTTTATGATCTTGATTGTTATCCACTTCAAAAAAAAGAAAGAAAGAAAAGAAAGAATGTAAAATTACTTTGTCACCAATGTATATAGGTTTGCTTCCATAGGAAATAGGCTGGTTCGCTTTCATGAGATCTTGTCCACTGGGGACAGGAATCTATTTGGCTATGAGTCCGAGTTGTGAGTTGGAGGAGAGCCAAACTTGCAAAATTTGTCAAGGATCCCTCCCCACCCCACCTCACAAGTATAGGGTGCCCTTCCCAGTGGGCCTTCTGGGTTTCCTCTCATCTAGTAAGTGGATCTTAATACTGGCTGCATGTTAAAATCACAATGTGGGCTTCTTCAATACGTTTGTGTCCAGGCTCCACTTCCCCCGCCCCAAATCAACTATCAGAATTGCTGAGAGGAGGCCAGGCATTGTAATCATAATCCCAATGGCAGGAGTTAGCAGGGCAGGGATGAAAGGCACACTTGTTGGACCCCACCCAAATGGTTCTCTCTCCCAGCAGACTCTGGACTCCAGGGCAGAGGAGGGAAGTCCAGGCAGGGGAGGCAGAGCCAATTGTTTTAGCTGTGGGGACCTGACATTCTGCCTTTTGATTCCTAGGAGAATGGAAAGTTCCCTCCTTCTTCCTCCTTTCTCCTAGGTTCTCGGAGAAAGGAGCAGGAGCTAGAAAGAGAGTTCAGAGGAGGGTATGTGAGTTTTGCCCTCTGCATTTTCCAAAGGTTAATTTATTTCCTTTCTGTTGCCTTTTGCTGAAGGACAATAAAACAGTATTCATGTTTGCATGCATGTTCATATTTTCTACATGCATTCCTTCCTTAATTTCATGCCTTTAGATGTAAACAATACTTCTTCCAAAAAGAATATCCATATGTAAAGTTAGAGCCATCAACATGGCAAAAAAAGAAATAAATATTCTTACTTATGATGGGATCTTGACATAATAAATACTTCATTCACTCAATGGCACCCCACGACAATGAGGTCAACAGCTCTTGAGTTTTGTCAGAGGTGAGACATTGTCTAATTCTAGTGCTTCTCCACTATCTCTATGGTATCCCAGTTGTTGAGGGGTGTGTGTGTGTGTCTGTGTGTGTGTGTGTGTGTGTGTGTGTCTGTGTGTCCGCGTCTGTGACTATGTCTGAGAAATTCCTTGGAGAAGTTCGACATTCACTCAGCTCACACCAACTGGTACTTGTTGGCCTGCTGAGAATGAGCTCATGGGATCTGCCTCTTTCTGGGAATCCACTTGGAAAACCCATTGAATGCCAAAGGCTGCCCAGCTGAGGGTGGGCTGAGAGGTAAGAGATGCTCAGGAATAAGCTTATGTGCCTTCTGGGTCCCGATGTTGAACAGTTCTTCCTGAGGCTTAGACAGAACTTGGTATAAGATTACGGCCCCCCACTTATTCACCATGTCACCTTGGTGATCTCACTTTACCGATAAGGAAACTAAGACTCTGAAGTAAGGGTCAACTTGTCAATAAATCTAGTTATTAGGTGATTTTATTTTTAAGAGACTCTATACACCAATGTTCACAGCAGCATGTTCACAACAGCCAAAAGGTGAAAACAACCCAAGTGTCCATCCATAGGTGAATGGCTAAGCAAAATGTGATATACACATGCAAGGGAATATTACTCAGCTTTAAAAGGGAAAGAAATTCTGATACATGCTACAACATGGATGGACACTGAAGACATTATGGAGATTGAAATAATCCAGTCACAAAACAACAAATATTGTATAATTCCACTTATAAAATCTTCTAGAATAGGGCAATCATGGCTCTCAAAAGCTGGGGGAAGTGACAGACATGGAATTACTGTTTAATGGGTACAGAGTTTCAGTTTTGCAACATGAAAATGTTCTAGAAATGAATGGTTGTACACAAATGTGAATATACTTAATGCCTCTGAACTGTATCTTTAAAAATGACTAGGATAGAGGTGCCTGGGTGGCTCAGTTGGGTTAAGTGTTTGACTCTTGATTTCAGCTCAGGTCATGATCTCATGGTTTGTGGGATTGAGCCCCACGTTGGGCTGGGCACTGAGCATGGAGCTGCTTAGGATTCTCTCTCTCCTTCACCTTCTGCCCCTCCCCCATTCACATGCACACACTCTTTCTCTCTCAAAAATAAACATTAAAACAGTGATTAAGATGGTGAATTTATATTCCTGTATTTTATCACACGTGCGCGCGCGCACACACACACAAAGTGTGATTTTTGCATAGTCCTCCTTTCTAATTTTTTCAATTTACTGCCTGCTCTGATGACACTAGACATAGAAGGGTGTCTGATTATTCTAGAGAATGAGGGTTAGAGCCAGGGATTCAAAGAAGAGATCTAATGTGGATTCTTCATAAAACTTCACTTACATTATTATATGACCATATGAATAAGGACTGAAAGGAATTATATGAGAATGTTAAAATTATTTGACTGGCAAAAGAAGAGGTATTAATGCTTTTTTATTTTAACAAAATTATTGTAATATTCTGGGTAGTAACAATAATTTAAATGTCCAAAAATACATTCATTTTCCAGATAATAGAGGAAATGTCACCTGGCTCACCATTCATACCCAGAGCCATGTTAATATATGGCAGACCAGTGCTGTCTGGGATCAGACTCATGCCGTAGTTACTGGACTTGCATTTTTCAAGCCAAGTCGAGGTTACAGAAGAGCTGGTGACTCATTCAGTGAGTTATTTCACTGTGTCATTGTGGGCATCACAAGAAAACACCTGGAAAGGTGGAAAGGATGCAGAGAGGTGACCAGTTTGCATAAGATAAACTTCAGCTGACAAAATACAGGTAATCAAACAGGAAAATGCAAAATTGCTCACTAACTTCTGAGAGTCCATGAACCTGACCATGAGGTTTCAACCAACCAAGGAGAATCTACCTGAGGCACTCTGTTGGTCTGTGAAGTACCACAGAAGTCATTGTCCTTCATGCTGAGGACACGGGAGGGAGAAAGTAGAAATCTCTTTTGACCCAAACTCCGATAGGCATCGGCAGGTACATGAGGGCAGCTGGGCCCAAGACCGGCCCCCCAGGGGTGAAGACACCCACCAGACTGCAGATGGCAAAAACTTTCAAAGGAACCAGAGACACCACACTTGTGTATTTGAGTGGGAGCTGTACATGCATGAGTGTCTGTGTGATGAGACTGTGCACATTTGCAAGACCGTGGTGCAGGACCGTGTATTTGCATGAGGAGATGTGTGTACGGATGTTTATGTGGGTGTGCGGTGGGGCATGAGTGAGTGTGTGTGAGAATGATCGTATGTGTGTAAATCTGTAAGCTGAGTGCAGGCATGTAAGTGTGCCAGTGTTGGTGAGTTGTCTGTGTGTGTGAGCATGCATGTGTGAGAGTGTGTTTATTTCTGTTCATGTCTATCATGTATGTGTGTTTACATTTGTGTGCACATGTGTGACAGTGTACATGCATGAATGTATGTGACTTTGTGCATATATTTGTGTGAATGTGTGTATTAGTGTCTCTGTGTGTGCATGCAAGTGTGAACACTTCTGCATAGTGGTGTGTTTATCTGTGTCGGAGTGTATGCACATGTACATGAATGTGCACTTGTGCACCACCACCCAATTCTGTCTCGAAGCTGTCCCCACAGTGACAGGAATGTGCAGGCGGCTGGCCTCTGCCTCCAGAATTGTGTGCTCTCTTTACCGTAGGCGCATGTAAGACCCTTTTGTCCCCCTTTCTTTTCAGTCTGAAAGCAACTCTTGAAGTGTAACGGGGTTTGTTTGGAGAATGTCCCCTCGTTAGGTGAGCCCTGTTTGTCCTTGTGAGCAGCAGGCCGTGGACAAGATGTACAGCCCTCTGCTTTAAAATAGCTGTGCACAGTTCCCTCTGCCCGCGAGACGCAAGACTGGCCCTGTGGCTCTCACATTCATTCTCAGGTAAACACCCTGTGACAGGCCACAAGCCGGACACCAACCGGAGCGGTCACAGCTGTGCCACACCATGGCGCCCCGACACCAGGCCTGCGCAGGAATGTTTGCCATCACCCCAGGCTGTGGGCAGCAAATATTTTCCAAAGCTCACCAGGGAGAAGGTTTCATGGGGAGTTACGAGTAGATCAGTTCTGCTGGAATCTGTGGCTGCCTTGTTCCAGAATTTATGAGCCCCATCTAAGGATTCTCTTGAAAACTTTAAATGGAACTCTTAGTGCTTGATCTTACTTAGCCTAAAGCTATAAAATTCCTAAATCTCATAAAACTCCTTCGATCTTAAAAAAAAAAAAAAGTACCCATTGGGAAGATGAAGTCTTCAGTCTGGGATACAAACCGTGAGGGGAACTCAGATGTCTCATGATTGTTTACAGGCCATGACTCACACAGTGAAGGGGTGGCCTTTCTTTTCCTGGGGGCCAAAAATACGTTGGCAGAACAAGTCGCTTCAGCTCCAAGGAAATTAACTTGCTATCTGAGCAAAACACTAAAAGCCAAGTTCCTGAATGTTAAAATGCATGGTTAAGACTCAATATATGGCATATGTAGAAAAGGCAGGAATTGGCTTCATAGGGCAGGAGTTTCCCAGCCAATGTGGAAGGGACTCAACCAGCCCCTCTGACACCTCTGTACCATTCATCTAGAGCAGGCCAGAGGGCTAGGGTTTAAAATAAAAGCATGTAGGGCTGTGCTTCATCTTCCTAAAGGATGGGTAAGTGATGGGAGTGTTTGGACCCTTCTGCAGGAAGACCTGCTTCCCAAACCCCATACCACCTGTGTGCTTTTGGCCATGGCGTTTGGGCTTTTTAGTTGTAAAAGCCCCCGTCCATAAAATGGAAGTACTGATGGCACCTGCTCCATGGGATGTCATGGGGAACGACAAACACTAAGGGAAAAGGTGGCATCAGCTCTCCCACTGAGTCCCATGGGGTGACATTTGTGTTTCTTCTTCTCCTGCCTTCTCCTAATAAGCAATGTTAAAATAAAATGAGAGGCAATGCACTCATGCATTCAAAACACTTTACTTAGCATGTGTTGGATGCAGCATTACCCCAGGTGCTGGAGATGAAACAATGAATGAGGCACCCCAAGGACTCAAGGAGCAAAGAGGAAGAATGTCTTCTCTTTGGGTTGCATAGAATCTTCTCTTTGGGTTGCACAGAAACAGATGTGGGAACAGTTTCCCTAAGTGACAGAGAGGTGCATCTCACCACCTGCTGACATTCCGGTACAGTGTGGTGGGTTGTGTTTCCCAGAGATGGCTGCCTTCTTGCACCTCTCCTTCCACATGCTGTTCTTCCAATGCAATGCTGCCACTTCTCTGTGAGAAGTGAGCTCTGTGTTCCCTCCCTCTACACCTGGGCACTTGCCTAACTATTTTGACAGGCAGAATATGGTGGAAAGGATGAGGCATGGCTTCTGAGACAAGGTAATAAAAAGTTATATGATTCCACCTGATTCTTTCTCTCAGGACCTGTCCCTCAGAATCCCTGACAGTCCATGTAGGAAGTCTGCCTACCTTGAGACATCCATGCTGGAAGGTGTGTAGGAGATGGACACACAGAGGAGGCCTTCATTACGGACATATCAAAAATATGAGTGAGAGACTTTTGATTTTCCATCTGAGGCTCTAACACCAAGGAACAGAGGTGAGTCATCTCCACCATGCCATCTGAGTCCCTGATCCACTGAGTTTAATCTATATCATTGTTTTGAGCTACCAAGTTTTGGGGTGACTTGTTACACAACCACAGTAATGGGAACAGGCAATAGCATAAGACATTCTCTAAGAGAAGCATTTCACCTAAGGTTCTGAGCCATGGGAGCCTGATAACAGAATTTCAAATTAATTCTCCCCCATAAGACATTCTTGTATAAAACCAAGTGTTACTAACCCCTCATTTCCTGTTTATGATGCATATCTGAATAGGGAAAGGAGGGGAAAACCATAATCTAAAACTAAAATTTCCCAGTGTATTCTACAAAACTTTGGTTCAATATGATGCTAGTCGTTATTATGAAAAGAAGGGGGGAAATCCATAAGGGATGGAGAGGGAAATGTCATTGTATGGTCAAATTTGAGAAATCTTGAGTGTAACAGAGATAGTGGTACCCACATGCATCTCTGCAGCATCCATCTGTCCAGTGCAGACTTACAACATACTGCTGCCTGGGGACTCTCTCTCAGCTTGCACAGAGCAGGCTGGAAAAGCCACAAGAACATCTCATGGTCAAAGATGTATTGGAGGGAAAGACAGCCAGCACACCATCCTCACTCACTGAGGTTGTCTATACTGTTCCTCAGAGGTCTCCAACCAGACTGAGCTCCTCAGCAGAGATATGCTCAATAGCATGTGTTCTATCTTCTGTCCCTTCCCTGTCTCCTCCTCTCCTCTCTCCATGGCATCACCTCCCCAATAATTACTTGCAAGTGAAGCCTTATTTCTGGATCTCTAGACTACACTGGGTCACTACACTATTTTTCTATTTTTTCTGTACAATTCTTCAGAGATAGATACACTAAAGTTTGAGAACATCCAAGGTAGACATTGAGAACTGGGCTTCAGAAACATATTTGACCATGGAAATCTTTTTTTGACTGAACATCTTGTAGTGCTCTGCTCCCTGATATCAGCTTGAAAAACTATCACCTTAAAGGTATGTGTTAAACAGCATTTCATTGGCCAAATGCTCTATGTGAAATAAATGACTTATTCAGTAGCAACCTTTCAACTATTTTATGATCTTTGAAATAGGTGAAATTTAAAATCAGACTTGAAATTATACCTTGTCACCTCCACACAAGGAGATCAGATTGCTATGTATAAATAGGGGAGCTCCTGGCCCTGTACCAACTTAAATTTCCTTGCCTATGTCAATATTAAGCCTTATTTAAAAAGAATATCAGCATTGTCTATGGGAAAGGGAAGATTGTGGATCTCTGAAACACTCAAATGGTCTGAACTAAAACTGAAGAATTTTTACCCAGAAATACTATCCACGTACTTGTTTCTAAACTTCAGTATGTTGGCCCTCCAATGTCACACAGTTAGAAAGTAGCTGACCAACCCAGGAGAAATGACTGCAGGGCCCAGACTCTTAACCCTCTCAGTAATAAAAGTGCAAAAAAAAAATGTTGAAAGGAGAGGAGCTACTGTGGATTCCCATCTCTTCCACATGTTCTCCCTTATGAAAAGTTTGGGAAGCATTGATCTAAATCTCATAAAAGAGGCCCAAAGAACCAGAGAAATAGTGTAAGTTCATAATTTAACCAGGATTATGTTTATATAAATCATATTTTTGTTACATGTATTAAACATCTGTGATGTACTTTCTCTCTGTTGCCTCTGCTCCGAGGAAATAGGATGAGCGGATATAGTTTTATCTGAGTTGTGAACTTTTTTTTCTCCTTGTTCTTCTCTAGAGACATTTCTTCAATCTTTCTGCTTTCCATAGGCTTGCAATGACAGAATCATTGTGACAGCTGAGGAGCTGGGGATTCTTAAAAGTATAATTCAAGAAAATAGACAAAGCCAAAACCTAGTTCTTTAAGTAGATTAATAAAAGGAATCAATCCCTAGGAATACAGACCAAAAATAAAAGAATAAACCAATATAATATCAGAAATGAAAAAAAGGATGTGAGTGCAGACCCTATAAATAGTTAAAAGATAGGGGGTTATTATAAACAACCTTTCCTGGTACATTTGACAATTTAGATGAAATGGTTGAATTCCTTTGTGAATGTTATATTTAAAAACTGATATAAAAGGAAATAGAACATGCAAATAGTCCTATGTTTTCATTAAAGAAATTGCATCCATTATTAAAAACCTTTCTGTAAAAACACTGCAAACCCTCACTGTTTCTCCAGTGAATTATTCTATATTTTAAGGGCAAAACAACACTGATCTTACAGCAAATCTTCACTAGTGTACTCAGTTTAAAACTAATTTCAATATTTAATCGACACCTTTAATATCTCCTTTCTCTGGGGCCTGGCATTCTTGAGCACTTCCCCTGGCATCTTCTCCTCAGCCCTGGGTGGATCAATTGCCTTCATGTTTAGTGATTCATCCTTTTTCCTTATATCCATGGATTCATCTCTGGTTTAGTCACTGTCACACCCTCAGGTTAGCACTGGTTGGAAATTGGGTCAAGTTTATGGCTACCTCAATCAAAAGGACAATAAAAACAAAAGAAAATAGCAACCTGATTCATCCTTTCTAATTTAGAAATTATTTTTAAATGTTTATTTATATTTGAGAGAGTAGGCCCTAGGTAAGAGTATGTTCAATGTGTTTGAGGAACAGCACAGAGTTCACCATGTATAAAGATGAATTAAGCATGGAAACAGTGATGAGACCAGATGGGGAGGAGGTGCAGATTTTATAGGGCTTTGTAAGCTGTTATAAGGACTCCAGCTTTTATTCTGAGTAATATGTAGAAGCACTGGAGAGCTCTGAGGCTGGTGTTAGTGTATAATATGATTATATTTTTATTTAAGAAGCGAAATATAGGGTGTGGTGTTTGAGTAAAAGTGTGCATCTGAGTCTATGTCTGTGTGGTATGAAAGACAAACTTTGTAATACGTGGGTGAAGAAAAAACAAGCTGAACAGCTATGAAACTGGTGATGGATGGGCTTCCTCTGAAGAATAAGACAGTGGAGGGCCAAAGAGAAAGGCACAGTTTACTTTTCATTTAACACACTCCATATCGTTTGAAAGTGGGCATTTGAGCATTACTATTTCACTCTTTATTAGCCGAGGGCCAAGAGAAAGCAAGTTATCCATCATAAACATTCCTCCAAATGTTCTGTGAAAGGCAGAACATGAGTTATCCTGTTTGAATTTTAATTATGTAAGCAAACAATTGTTCGTTTAGGTAAATCTTCATATATTAAGGGTTAAATTAATAAAAATTTATCCATAGCTTCTCAGCATGACATATAAGAATACAAAATATTTCAATAGAAGTTACTATTATTTCTTTAAATTCATAAAAAGCAACCACTTTAGGACATTTTATCACTAAAAGAACATCAATGAAACAAAGCCTCTAATTCTAACACGTTGATAAAAATCAGTTCAGAGTACTAATTGTATTATAAGCACCCCACATTATAATTGAGAAGATTTAGGCAGTTGGAGGTCATATAACCACTCTAGAACACATGGACAAGATCAAGGCAGAAACAGCTGTTGGACAGCTTGATCCACTCCAAAACCTTAACATCCCATTGGACCAAGATGGCAGCAACCCATCTTCTTACTCTAAATGTTTCTTCCCTATCACCTATGCATTGCCTGTCACTCCAAACACCCCACCAGGAATTCCTGAAATATCCTTCCTCTCACCACATCAACCTTTTAATGATGACCGAATGATGTTCTGATTTGTCTACTGGAAGTACTTCATCAGTCTTTAACTAATGTTTATGCAAACAAGTTTGCAACCCCAACACTTCCAGGATCTCAAGCTGTGTGGAATCACTCATTCAGTACACTGACCACCAACCTATCCTGAGAAACATATTTTAAAATATACCCCATGACTATTAGATGACTTTTCTCCCATAGCTTAAGTCATTAGCTTATAGTCATGCAACTACAAATATCAGGAAACAATTTTGTTGTCATTCTATTTTCTATTGAATTTGTTATTTAATTTTTTTTTCATTTTATAAAATGAAAACTAACATCTATTGAGTACATTTACCCCAAAGTCCTATCCATGTTCCCTATTGGTTTTTGAAAATGTTAGTTATTTTACAAGATAGGTATTATTACTACACTCATTTCTTTCAAAATGAGAAACTTCTAGGTTACTTGAAGGAATTTTGTGCATTTATTTCCCCAAATAACTTGGTGTTTCTGCATGATGATTACACATACTTGTTATCTGTTTTTTTTTTTCTTTCCTAAGTCTTGTTGATCCTGAGTGACTTCCAAAAATGGGCTATTTGTCTCTGCTTTACCCACCTCTACAACTGGCTTCCCCACTAATGAAAAACCCTTGGATAAAAGATAATTGTCTGAAAACATGCTTTTAATAAAATATGTTACAGAGTGATGTCAGCAGGAATGGTGGAACAAGGTCTGCTGAAAATCCTTTCCTCCATAAAAGCAACAAGAACACTGGCAAAACTTATCAGAATAAACTTATTCTGAACTATGGAAATTAATCCAATTCTTGGAACAATGTGAGGAGCATTTATTCAGATAAAATAGCTGATTGCAGTAAGAATGGAGAGCTTTGAGGCATTTTAAGTGATTCTTTCCCATCCTCATCTTTCCAGCTCTGTGGGAACATTGAAAACCAACAGCCCCACAATCACAGTGAATACCAGCAGCCTAGCAGACACAGGAGGAAGCAGAATGGGGTTGAAACTCTTGTAAAGCTCCATTCGTGAAAAGCATCATTATTTGATTTTTCTGGCAGTTCTCTGGAAAAGCGTACTCACAGGCTTGTCTTTATTAACCCTGACTCAGTAGTCTACCAATGAAAAAGACTTTTCCCTGGAGACATTTGTCAAAAACAATTAGTGACAATTTTAAACATTGCAGCTGAATGAGGCAATGAGAAAAGTTGAAGCAAACAACAACGTGACCAAAAAAAAACCTTAAAGTAATAACTAGGTCATGAAATGCCCAGAAAAGGCTCTGAAAACTCCCACATATACTTGGGAATCCAGAAGGCACATGCATGTTTAAGGACCAGCACATGCCCAGGAAAAGCCCGAGAAGGGCCTAATTTCCCACATTTGGCTGATGTTGAAGCTCTGCACAAGTTGGAAATGGAGTTTAAGTCACAGCTGTAAATTGCCCATCTGAGCACAGAAGGCATGCCCAAAAACATACACAGAGGCCCTCACAAGGCTGGGAAGTTTATTGGTCCAGACGTTTAATGTTAGATTTATTAGACCAAACACACACACACACACACACACACACACACCAAAACAAAAACAAAAACAAAAAACAAAAAAACAAAAACAAAACAAAACAAAATAACATTAAATCAAGTATTTTAAACATGTTTAAAGAACTATAGGAAACTCTGTGTAAATATGTCTCTTAATGAAGGAAAGTATGAAAATGTTGTCCACTAAATAGAGAATATCAATAAAGAAGTAGAAAGAAAAAAAAAAAAAGAACCAAGCAGGAACTCTAGAGTTGAAAAGTAAAATAATTAAAACGAAAAAAATTACTAAATGGGTATTGACAATTTTGAACTGGAAGAGGAAAGAATTAACAAAGTTTAAAATAGGCCAGTTGGGATTACCTAGTTAGACAAACAGAAAGAAAAAGAATAAATAAAAATGAACAGAGCCTCAGAGATTTGAACATGAACATGATCAGGCCTACCAACATATGCATATTGGGAAACCCAGAAGGTGAAAAAAGAAAGTTCCAGAAAGACTGTTTGGAAAAATGGTGGCCAAAACTCACAAAATTTGATGAAATACATTAATATATACTTCCAAGAAGCTCAATGAACAAGTATGGTGAACTCGGAGATCTACACCTAAACATATCATAATTAAACTGTCAAAATCCAAAGACAGAGACTCTTCAAACAGAAAAAGAGAAACTATTCACTGTGAATAAGGAATCCTCATGATATTAACAACAACTTTCTTATCAGAAACTATGGAAACTTGAAGGTAGTATGATTACACTCAAAAGTTGAAAAAAAATGTAAAATAAGAATTCTATATCCAGCAAAACTATCTTTCAAAAATAAAGGCTAAATGAAGACATTCCTAGATAAACAAAAACCTAATTTGTTTCTAGCCTTTTAAGAAATACAAGGGAGTCCTCAAGGCTGGTATAAAAGGACACATCAAATCCAAATGAATAAACAAATCTGCATAACTAAACAAAGAGCACCAGAAAAGGTAATTGTGTAGGTAAATACAAAAGACAGTACAAACATTTTTTGTTGTAGTGTTTTTCTCTCCTATCTACTTTAATTTTTTTAACCTTTATTTTTGAGAAAAAGAAACAGAGCATGAGTGGGAGAGGGGCAGAGAGAGAGAGACACACACAGAACTGGAAGCAGGCTCCAGGCTCTGAGCTTTCAGCACAGAGCCTGATGTGGGGCTTGAACTCCTGAGCAATGAGATCATGACCTGAGCTGAGGTCGGATGCTTAACTGACTGAGTCACCCAGGCGCCCCTCTCTCCTATCTATTTTAAAAAGCAACTAAAGTAGGCACTAATTATAAATCTGTTTTGAGGGGCATGCAAAATATATAAAGATCCAATTTGTATGACAAAAATAGCATAAAGGAGAAGGGGGAGAATGGAGCTATAAAGGGACAAAGTTTTGTATAATATTGAAACTAAGTTAATATTAATTTGAACAAAATCTTTATGAGTTAAGTTATAAGTTGTAATCCTCAGGGCAGCCACTAAGAAAACAACTCAAAATAATACAGCAAAAGAAACGGTATGAAAGCTAAATTGGTTTACCAGAAAATATTTATTTTACATGAAAGATGGAAGTAATGGAAGAAGAGAGGAACAAAACAGGCATGAGACAAAAAAAAAAAAATGGCAGATGTAAATCCAATTACATCAATAATAGCATTAAATGTGAATGAATTAATCCTTTCAGAAAGGCAGATATTGGAAGAATGGATAAAATCGATCTAATAATGTGCTCTCTAAAAGAAACAAACTTTGTATTCAAAGACACAAATGAATTAAAAATAAAGGGATTGAGGAGTGCCTGGCTGGCTCAGTTGGTAGAGCATGAGACTCTTGATCTCTGGGTTGTAAGTTAGAGCCCCATGTTGGGTGTAGAGATTACTTAAACAAACAAACAAACAAACAAACAAACAAAAACCTTTTAAAAGTAAATGGATGGTGGGGCACCTGGGTGACTCAGTCAATTAAGCCTTTGACTCTAACTCTTGGCTCAGTTCATAATCTCATTGTTCATGAGATCAAGCCCCATGTTGGGCTCTGAGCTGGTAGTACAGAGCCTGCTTGGGATTCTCTCTCTGCCCCTCCTCCCACTTCTCTCTCTCTCTTTCTCTCTCTCTCTCTCAAATAAATAAATAAACTTAAAAAATTAAATGGATGGAAAAAGATATAACCAAAAGACAGATGAAGCAACTACATCAATATCAAATGGAATAGGATTTATGACAAAATTATTAATAGATACAAAGGACATTTTATGATGATAAAAAGGTCAATCATTCAAGAATATCTAAGAATTATAAATGTATATTTACTTAACAAGCATGTGAGGCAGAATTCAACAGAACTCAAGAACAGACAATTCAAAAATAATATTTTGAGACATCAATACTTCATTTTTAATAATACAGCAATAATTAAAACTATAATTAGAAGATTAGGGAAATAGAAAACTTGAACACTGTAAACCAACTATATCTAATAGACGTATTTAGATCACTATGTTCAACAACAGAAATCACATTCTTCTTAAGTGCACATGAAACATTCTCTAAGATAGACAACATATTGAGCCATAAAATAATTCTCAATAATTTAAAGAGACTGAAGGAGTACAAAGTATATTATCTGACCACAATATGAATTTAGAAATCAATAATAGAAGAAAACTTGGGAAATCCACAAATATGTGGAAATTAAACAATGCATTTTTAAATAACAAATGGCCTAAGAGAAAAATAATCACAAGGGAAAGTGGAAAATTTCTTGGGATAAAGGAAACAAAAACACAACAAACTAAAACTTATAGGATTATGCTAAAACAGTTCTTAAAGGAAAATTTATAGCTATAAACATCTACATTAAAAAAGAAGAAAGTTCTCAGGTCAACAACCTTCTACCTTAAGAATACAGAAAAAGTTGGGCAAATTAAATTCAAAGCAAGCAGAAAGAAAGAAATGTTAAAGCAGAAATAAATGAAATGAAGACTAGAAAGTCATTAGAGAAAAATAAGAAAATAAAAATTGGATATTTTAGAAGATCAACAAAATTAATTTTTAGGCAACCTAGTCATGGGGGGAGGCGGAAAGAGAAGACTTATATTACCCAAATCAGGAATGAAATAGGGAGATTGCTACAAACCTTACTGAAATTAAAAAGGATTAGAAGAGAATAATATGAATAGTTATGTGCCAACAAATTATATGACTTAAATAAAATTGACAAATTCCCTGAAAGACACAAGCTACCGAAAATGTCTCAAGAAGAAATTAAAATCTGAATAGATCTATATAAAGGAGAAATATTGAAATAGCAAACAAATGAACTCAGGACCAGAGTGCTTTGCTGCTAAATCCTACCAAATGTTTAAAGAAGGATTAGCACCAAGTCTTCACAAACTCTTCCAAAAATGTATGAAAATGCAATACTGCCTACCTCATCCCAGAGGTTATCATTACCCTGATTCCAAAGCCAGACAGGGATACCACAAGAAAAGAATACTACTGACTAACATGCCTTATGAATATAGATGCAAAAATATTTTTTAAAACACTAGTAAATGAAATCCAGTAGCATATGAAAAGAATTATATATCATGACCAACTGGCATTTATCGTAGGAATGCAAAGATAGTTCAACAGAAAATAATTCTATCGATGTAGTACACCTTAATAACTGAATACAGGACAAAATAATGTGATCATCTCAATAGATACAGAATTTTTTTGAAAAATTCAAACACCTCCTCATGATTAAAAAAAATTCAACAAAGTAGGAATAGAATAGAACTTCCTCCACAAAATAAAGGGCATCTTCAAAAAACAAACACTTAATATCATATTTAAGATGAAAGGCTAAAAGCTTTTTCCTATGATCAACAACAAGACAAGGATGCCTGCTTTCACCACTTCTAAGGAATAATGCATGGAAGTTTGGACCAGGGGAATTAGGCAAGAGAAAGATATATTTAAAAAAAAACAACAATCAGTTTGGAAACAAGGACATAAAACTGCTTCTATTTGAAGATAATATGATCTTGTATGTAAAAAAATCCCAAGGAAGGGGCACCTGGGTGGCTCAGTCGGATGAGCGTCCAACTTCGGCTCAGGTCGTGATCTCACAGTTCATGAGTTCGGGCCCCAAATCGGGCTCTGTGCTGACAGCTCAGAGCCTGTACCCGGTTCCGATTCTGTGTCTCCCTCTCTCTCTGCCCCTACCCCACATGTGCGCTCTCTCTCTCTGCCTCTCAAAAATAAAGAAAACTAATAAAAAAATTTTTTAAATCCCAAAGAATTAACAAAAATACTAGCAGAACAAATACATGAGTTCAGCAAGTTTGCAGGATGTAAAATCAATATACAAAAATTAATTGTATTTTCACACACCTCAATGAACAATCTAAAAATAAAATTAACAAAAAAAATCCTTTTACAATAGCATCAAAAAAAAAATAAAACACATTGGAGCAATCTAGCTGGCTCAGTCAGTAGAGCATGTGACTCTTAATCCTGGGGTTGTGAGTTCAAGCCCCGTATTGAATGTAGAGATTACTTTTTTTAAAAAGTTATTCAGAGAGAAGGAATTTTAATGGGGATTATGCTTAATCTGTAAATCAGTTTGGGGGAATTACTAGCTTAACAATATTGAGTTCCAATCCATAAACATAGCATGTCTTCCCATTTTCCTTCAACACTGTTTTCTAGTTTTTGGTGTACAAGGCTTGCACTCCTTTGTTAAATTTATTTCCATGTGTTTCTTCTTCTTCTTCTTCTTCTTCTTCTTTTTCAAAAACTGACAGGCTGAAAAATTTCTTATGGAAATGCAAGGTATTCAGAATGGCCAAAACAATCTTGAAAAATAAAAACAAATTGAAAGGCTTTTATTTCCCAATGTCAAAACTGACTAAAAAACCTATAGTATTCAAGATCATCTGGCATTTTTTTAAGGATAAACACGTAGACTAGAATTGAGAGTCCTGGAAAAACCCTTTATGTATATGATTGATTGATTTTCAACAAAAATGCAAGACTATTCAATAAGGAAAGAAAAAAGTATTTTATTTTTTTGAAGTTTATTTATTTATTTTGAGGAGGGGGGGAGGGCAGCGAGAGAGAGAAAGAGAGAGAATTCCTAGCAGATTTCACACCATCAGCATGGAGCCTGATGCAGGGCTCAAATCCATGAGCAGTGAAATCACAGCCTGAATTGAAATCAGATGCTTAACTGACTAAGCCACCCAGATGCACCAATAAAAAAAGTATTTTCAACAAATGGTGATGGGACAGCCAGAGGAGAGTCACATGCATAAAGAGTGAAGCTAGATCCTTACCTTACACCATACACACACACACACACACACACACACACACACAAAGAACTCAATGGATCAAAGGAAAATGTTAAATGTATAAAAATGCTAGAACAAAACATAGGTGTCAGTCTTTGTGACCTTGGATTAGTTAATATTTTCTTAAACTCAAAACCTAAATAACAGGCAAAAGAAGAAAATAATACATAAATAGATGTACGTCATCAAAATTAAAACATTTTTTACCTGAAGTAATAGTATCAAGAAAGTAAAAAGACAACCACAAATGGGAACAAATATTTACAAATCATCTCTCTGATAGGGAGCTTATATCTACAGAACTCTTACAACTCAATAATAAAAAGCCAATTAACCCAATGTAAAAAAAATGGGCAAAGAATTTGAATAGACATTTTTCTAATGATGATAAATATATGTCCAATATGCACATGAAAAGAGTTTAAAATAATGTCCATACAAATACTTGTACATCAATATTTATAGGATAATTATTCATAGTAGCCAAAAGATAGATACAACTCAAATGCCCATTAACTGATAAATGGATAAACAAAACGCTGTACCATCCATACAATGAAATATTAGTCAGCCATAAAATGGAATAGAGTACTGATACATGCTATAATGTGCACGTACCTTGAAAAAAATAAGTGAAAGGAGCCAGGCACAAACTACATAATGTATGATTCCATTTTTATGAAATGTTCAGAATAACCAAAGTAGATTCCTAGTTTCCACAGGGTGAGGGGAGGGAATGTAGAAGCCTTACTAGTAGATAAAACGCTTATTTTTAGAGTGATGGAAAAGTTTTGGGATTAGAGAGTGGTCTCCCAACCTTGTGAATATATGAAAACCCACTGACTTTACACTTTATTTTCTTTAAGTTTATTTATTTGAGAGACAGAGAGAGAGAGAGAGAGAGCACAAGTTGGGGAGAGGCAGAGAAAGGAAAAGAGAGAATCCCAAGCAGGCTCCCTACTGAGAGTGAGGAGCCCATTGTGGGACTCCATCCCACAAACCATGAGATCATGACCTGATCAATACCAAGAGTCAGACACTTAACCAAATTTAGGTGCACCTGAATTTACACGTCAAAAGGATAAACTATGGTATATAAATTATATCTCAATAAAAAAGATCATGCTACAAAAACACTTCATGAACTTGAAATAGCCCAATCTTGACTTTCAGCTGCAATCTTGCATTGAAAGGTGAATGTTATATGAGATGTTTTGTGTTTCTTTCCTCTTAAATTCTACCCTGGTGTACTTTGCATGGGGGTCTAATCACTCATTCCTCCATCAGCTTCCATGCTCTTATACTATTAAAAACCCAATAATAAATTATTTCTATTCTTTTCACTTGACCACACACCCTGCCCAAAGCAGCCCCAAATGCTCTGCCTTCTCATACTTTCTGCTACCACAGAACCATGAAATCAAACAATTGGATGTGAGCCACAGCTCACATTAAAGGCAGGAATAAAAACCATGCCTATGACTTGCCTTGCATGTCTAGGATAAGGGCAATATCCCTGAGATATTGAGCACCTCAAACTTACTTGTTAAATGGATTAATCCCTTAAAACAACTCCCCTATCCTTCTACAATGTTATGGACTCTTCTGCAAGAATTTATGGGGCTTATTAATTGTTCTTCAGGTGTAATAGCAATTCATTCTTGGTAGATAAGTGAAGAAATAAGGCATGACATACCAGGTCAATTATTCTAGAATCATAGAACTTTAGGGCTTAGGAGAACATCTGGTCCTTTACCTTATTTTACAGATGACAAGACCAGCTCCTGGAGATGTAGAGGACCACACAGGCGATTGCGTGGCCTCTAGCCACTCAGGGTGGAATTTCATCTTCCACCCTGCTTCCGCCACAACTTAACCAGGTCTGCACCAGATGCACCTTGGACACTTGTCCTGTCTCATCCCCACCCCCATTGTTCTCTGGCTCATTCTATTTTAGTCCTGCGGCTCTCCTTGCTGGTCCTTGAACATACCAAACAGGCTCTCACCTCAGGGCTTTTCTAAATCCTGTGTCCTCTGCCTGGAATATTCTCTGCCCAGATATTCATACCATCTGGTCCCTGCTTCGATATCACCTTCTCAGGGAGACCTTCTTTATGTAAAATCGCTCCCACCTAGCACGTTGCTCTCTATCTCTTCAGCCTACTCTATTCTTTGTCTTAGTACCTGAGATCACACCTCTGCTTTGCTCCTTCCCTTCCTTAGTTGCTTAACTTCTCCTGAGAATTTTTCCTCAATAAATGCCAAGCATCTGAGTGTCTATCTCTGGCACTTCTTCTGGGAGCCCACTTAACACTGCAGAAGGAAGGCAGACTGTGCTTTTAACAGCATTGTCTGGAAATACTCTGTGGATACAGACCCACCTGTTGAGATTAAATATTTGTGAGATACCCAATGAAACTGTTAAGAAACAATAGGCTGGTGCTTAAAAATAAAACCAGAGCTGGAGGGGGTCACTTTAGTAATTATGTGATCTTTGATTTTTAATGCCAAATGTTTGGTTCCGGAGCTGTCTTTGGGCCTCTGCAATCGTGTTTACCTAACTAAATGTGCAAGGCAATGGTATCAGACCCAAGGAGATCACGTGAGTGCTACAGCAAACAGTCAACAGATGCATGCTATTTATTTTGTTTTTTAGTCTTTTCATATTTTTTCATAAACCACACAGTCATTTTGCTTATAGGTTATCCCAGATTAATCTTCACTGAGGCATGTTTCCTAAGTTACTGACTAGGCTGTCTGTAAGGCACTTACTATAGGTAAGAATCTGTACACTGTCATGCATTTCCATAGCAACGTACACCGATATATACAAGTTTTCACCTCCTGCACTGCATGATACCTTCATTGTGCTTACTTTGGTCCTCCCTGAAACTCCAAACCATATCATTGCTAACTTCTTCTGAAATCTCTCTGGAAATAGAACTATTTGCTTAAAAAAATCACACATACTCATATATAAAATTGTCTCTGCTTTCTTCCCTGTGTTCAAAGCCTAAAAATAATATCAAATGAAGAAGAAATACAGTGTTTACAAAGACTCTGAATCGGAGACAAGTAATTCAATGAAAACTTCCAAGGGGAAGTTTCCTTAGTATTGAAAGTGATTTGCATTTGAGAGTTTCTCCATGCTCAGAATTTCAGACCTGTGCATGGACACATCATTTACAGTTCCGCAGCCCTCCAGCCCTAGGTCTCATGAGTGCAGACCTAGGACTGACTGAGCCAGAATTTAACTGCTCCAATCTACAATATTCCTGTGGAAACAGTTTTGAACGTTTTGAATCTTACTATGGTTAAAAATTGAGCAAGCTTTACAGAAGAGAGGGGCAATGTTCAAGGAATCACACTCAGTATTTTCTGCCTCTCCATTTGTCAGATTGATGGTTCCTGTGTTCTAATGGGCCAAACCTACTCCTAACCCTTTGTTGCATGTTTTGCAACAATGTTAATAATGTACATATAACTACAGTGTTTATGGTGGGTTGAAAATGCATGTTTGAGAAAGGGAAAATATACAAAAGCAAATGAAGTTGCAAAAGAAATAAAAGAGCCAGGTGAATTCACAAACCCTCCAGGTTTCATTTTCTCTCCAGGCGAATATAGTCACCCCCACAAGTCAGGGGTGAACCAAGCAAACAACAGAACCAGGAGTGGCAGGTGGCAGGGCCCAGCTGGCCTTTCTGCAGTGTGTATTCACACCCCAGCTCCTGCCAAATGCATCCCTGCTTTATTTACCCCAAACATGCCAGCCCCGATTCCAGCATGCAGAGCTGCAAGAGGACAAATAATTATGGTGAAGATTTGTGGGTAGAGGAGCTAGAAACACATCGAGCTGCCTTCCTGAATTTTAGCTTACAGAGGACCCCGATTAACACATAAAATGCAACTCCAAAAATTTATTTCACTTTATTTTTCTTCTGCATCCTCATACATTTAGATATAAATACACAGAATGGAAGATCACCCAGATTAGTAACCAAGAAGATCCCACACAGGCCACCTTCACCTTCGGTCTACAGCCATGTCTTAGTAGACATGTCAGCCTGTTGACGTGGCTGAATCAAATCATCAAACGATGCTGTTTCCTTAGTTTCTCTGGTTTGATAAAAAGATTAGAACCAGTGGTTAACTTATTACGGTCACTAGGTGACAAGTTTAATGCAATGAGGCATTAAGCTACCTAATAGAGGTTGAAAGACAAAATTTCTCACAGCCAGGGGGAAGGAAACTGAACCGACCATCATAATATTTAGCTCAATTGGCTTTTAAATGACCGCCTATTAACTGTAAGCTCAACTCAGAAATCCTAGAAATCAAAAAATATAGAGAGGCATAAATACAGAATATATATAAACACCCACATACACCACACACACACACAGCCACACACACATACGTTATGTAAAATATAGATATGTGAGTGTGTGTAACTAAGTGGTAACATTTTATCTTGGAGGAAGGTTCAAATCGTCTGTGAAGGAGAAGGAAATATTTCCTGTCTAGCACTAGCATTAGCATAAAAATGCCTTGGATGACACATTTTATAAATGCATGAGAAGTTGGAAGACTGATGGTATTTGAAAGGTCAAGGGACAGAAAAATTGTATCAGTTCTGGAAATGAAATAGAGAGCACACATGCCAGCCACACAATGTTCTCTTAGATGCCTCATAAAAAGAAACAATCTGGAAACACCAGGAGAAACAAAAGCAGGTACAGTCACGCCACACCTGTACAACCCTACACATCTCACCTCCTTCCTAACCTCTGCACGGGCAGAGTGGGGCAGAGCAAGAGGCTTTACCCTTTGTAAAATCCGCACGTTGTTAAGAATTACAGCTCAGCCACCTGCCCATTTTATTGCTCCATGCCCTGACAAATGGAAAAATTTTGTCTCTATCAGAAGCTCTTTCTGTCTACTTGAAACCCATTTCTCTGGGCCCATTTTTCTTTGGCTACACACACAACCTTTGCGGCCTCTGCAGAGCACTCAAGTTCCATTCAAGGCAGCACAGCACTAAGCCGCTCCTCATCAGCTCTCTGTGCGGCTTCTAGAGAGACAGAAACCTACAAGACACACCTGCTGACCCCAGGGAGGCCATTGTCTATGGCACAGTGGCAATATTTTGCCCTTGTCTGAAATTCCCCAGTTTCTTTATTCTACCCCAGAAGAACAAATAGAGGCAGGTTTCTAAAAGTTTAAGAAAAAAAAAAACAAACTTGACTTGGGATGCCTAGTTGGCTCAGTTGGTTAAGCGTCTGACTTCGACTCAGGTCATGATTTCAAGGTTCGTGAGTTCAAGTCCTGCATCAGTCTCTGTGCTGACAGCTCAGAGCCTAAAGTCTGCTTTGAGTTCTGTGTCTTCCTCTCTCTCTGCCCCTCCCCCCTCTCTCCCACACGCACACGCTCTCACTCTCTCTCTCTCTCTCTCAAAAATGAATAAACATTAAAAAACTTTTTTAAAGAAAGAAACTTGACTTCACAAAATAAAACCATTATATATAAAAATCTCTCTTCTCTATTCCCTTCCCTTCCTTGGTTTGCTCCAGCAAACCTAGTTAAAAATTCAGACTGCTATAACTGGTATATAAAATAGTATATAGAAGTGTTTGTTGTTTTCTCCAAAATTATTTTTTATCACGCTTAGCCCCTATTAGTGAACAGAGAAAAAATATAGAAGTTGAGGGTGTGGTTCTGATGTTGATAGGCCAAATGGGTTTTGGGTCATATAAATCTTCCAGACTCAACCCCCTCAATTTTTGAGGAGTCATTTAAATATGTGAATAAGACACTGCACTCATGTTTTATCCGGATCATTAAATCCTCTGAAAATATTTTTCATGAATTAAGAATAGCCATTAGGTGGAGAATCTAATTAGCAAAGATTCAGCTATGGAGTTCTTCAAATAGCTGAGCAAATATTATTCAGTGTAATTGTGATAATTCCCTATTATGCCTTCTCATACATGGTTAGTACTGTGGAGATAACTTCACAGACCAGAGGACATTTTGTTCAAAATAAAGAACATCATTGCTTTATTTTTTTTTATTTTTTTTTAAACGTTTATTTATTTTTGGGACAGAGAGAGACAGAGCATGAATGGGGGAGGGGCAGAGAGAGAGGGAGACACAGAATCGGAAACAGGCTCCAGGCTCTGAGCCATCAGCCCAGAGCCCGACGCGGGGCTCAAACTCCCGGACCGCGAGATCGTGACCTGGCTGAAGTCGGACGCTTAACCGACTGCGCCACCCAGGCGCCCCCATCATTGCTTTAAATACCACTTTCTGAAGTTGGGTTTTAGGAGGGGTGTCCTTCCCCTCCAATACAAATCTCCATTTCAGCTGTTCATGTTCATACACATAGCATCTGCAAGTTGAAAATCTAAGATTCCTCTAAACTACTATTCATTTATCTGAGGTTTTATGTCCTTGCAAAAGAGGATTTGAAGTTGTATGTCAATTGCTCTCCTATTTGTGTTTTATCAGAAATATCTGAAACAGATTCCATAATCTCCAGTCCTCTAGTGCTTTTTGATTTTACAGGCAGGGTAAAACTGAAGTCCTTTCTAGGGTCAATTCTCAGGGTGGGAAAAAGAAAGCTTTGCAAAGAAATTCTCCTTTGTGTGTAGGTGGATCTTACACTCTATGTTTGGGGATTTTAAAATTCAGTAAAATTTTAGAGCCAGTTCTTCAGAACAAGTCCATTATCCAGAGATTGTTCTTCTAGCCTTCACCATCCATCCACCTGGCCATTAGCACCTCCAGCAGCATCAGGGCACTGGGACAGAGAACAGAGAGAAGAGAAAGCCAGAGGAGTCTCTGAACAACACACATCACTAATATTTTGTGTCACCCCTGACATCTGCCTGCACAGGTTCTGTCGTTGCTTTGCTGGGGAGCAGGGTGGAGGTACCTGAACCCATAGGCTGCCACCGTCCCCCATAGTTTCTTGGGGCTAGGGGCTGGGACAGAGGCCCCTTTTCATACTGCCCTCTATTGGGAGAACTTCCCGCCATGTGTCTTTTTTTTTCTTTCTTTCTTTCTTTCTTTCTTTCTTTCTTTCTTTCTTCTTTTTTTTTCTTTCTTCTCTCTCTCTCTCTCTCTCTTTCTAATGTTTATTTATTTTTGAGAGAGAGAAAAAGACAAATAGAGTGAGAGCTGGGGAGGAACAGAGAGAGAGAGAGAGAGATGGAGATGCTGAATCCTAAGCAGGATCCAGGCTCTGGGCTGTCAGCAAGAGCCTGACGCAGGGCTTGAACCCACGAACTGCGAGATCATGACCTGAGCCAAAGTTGGACGTTTAACCAACTGAGCCACCCAGGTAACCCCCTGCCATGTTTCTGATAAAGGAATTGTATATCCTCAATCTGAGCTTTCCCTCCCTCTCAGGAAGAGAAGTAGAGCCCTGACATGGGCTGAAGGCAACCAGACTCTGACATGCAGAAGAAGAATCAAAAGGTCAAGATTAATCAAGAAGCTCCTGAAAAAAGATATTCCAGCTATCAAGACTTATGATTCAAAGTAACTAAAATTCTTTTTATTTTTATGTAACCTCTACACCCAATGTTGGGCTTGAACTCACAACCTCCAAATCAAAGTCATACACTCTACTGACCGAGCCAGCCAGCCATCCCTAAAATTCTTAATATTGCCACAGGAATAGAAAACTAGACAAGTGGACCTATGGGAGCCTAGACATTGGCCCACTGATATATGGAAATTGGGCTTGTGAAACAAGTGTCGGCTATCCCATGCCCCAAATACTAGCAGCAAGCACTAACTCAAGTGCCTAGTACTATATCCCATAAGCTAATCAGATGCTTTCCATATTTTAACTCCTTGAATTTTTACAAAGGTCCATGAACCTGTGTGGTAGGCAGCCTATGAGGAGGCTCCTGATGATCTCTACCTCCTGGTATTTGCATTCTTGTGGAATTCCTTCTCCTTGAACAGGGGCTGGGCTTAGTGAGGAAGAGAATATGGAAGAAGTAATGGGATGCCACTTCCAAGATTAGGTTACAAGCTACTGTGGATGCTTAGATGTCCGCTTTCATGCTGTGGCTCACTTATTCTGAAGGAAGCCACTGTGCACTGCCCTGTGGAGAAGCCTCGGTGGCAGATGACTGAGGGACACTTCAGGCCAGCAGTCAGGAGAGAACTGAGACTGTTAGTGCTGCTGCCCTTGAGGAACCACATGAGCAAGGTTGGAAGGAAATCCTCCCCTGAGACTTTGGATGAGACTGCAGCCCCATTGGCACCTTGCTTGCAGCCTGGTAATAGAACTTTGAACCAGAGACAACCTAATTCCTTACCTGCAGAATCTGTCAGGTAACAGATGCTGTTTTAAGCTACAAAGTTTGGGGGTAACTTGTTATACAGCAAAGAGTTACAAATACAGATGGGGCCTAGTATCATACTCATTTTATAGACAATGAAACTGGTCACCCACCATTGGATCATTTAATAAATAGGATGAGAAAACTATATATCCATTTAGGCAGAGACTTTGAATTCCTCCCACGTATCACGCACAAAAACCAATTATAGCCAAATTAAACACCCAAATGAAAATGAAAAACATTTAAATTATGGAGAAGAAGCTATAGAAGAAGATATAACCACATAATATGGAATTTTTGGAACAGAAAAAAAAATCATTAATGAAAAATTTCATGAATTCAAATCTATTAGAGTTCAGTACTTCTCTATAACAGCAAACAGCTTACTGAGCGAAGATCTTTTCAACACATATAACAGACAAAGGAAGAGTAGCCTAAATATATAAATTAATAAGATAAAGAAAAATGTAATAGATAAAAGCGGGGTCAAGATCATGAACAGACTTTCCTCAAAAGAAATAGAAAAGGATTATTAACTATTAATAAGTATATAATATTTTGTATTCAAAATAAATGTGAATAAATAAACTTTAATATATTAAATATCAAAGAAAAGATGCTCAAACCAGCAACAAGGAAAATAAAAGTTAAAACCACAATAAAATAAAATTTGTACCAAACAGATTAATAAATATTTAAAGTTCTAGGTTTCTAACTCCTGGCAGTGAGGAAGAGTAGCTCTCTCATATTCTGCTAGTGGGAATATAAAGTAGTGCAACACTCTGAAAATCAATTCTGCTAGCTCTCCTACCCTGAAACCACTTGAAGATATTCAAGTTATTTACATCCCAATAAATCCACTCTAGTTAAACACCCTGCAGAAACTCATATAAGAATGTTTGTAGTGACATTAGTTGTAAGAACAAAAACTTAAATGTCCACAGGATGGAGGAGGATGTAAGTTGGGTAAAGTCATACAATATAACAACATCCAACAATGGAAAAATAATTTCCATTTACCAATTTACCAATGTCAATTTACCAATTTACCAATGTAAATAAATTTAAGAAATACCATTTGGTATTAAAGACTTACAGAAAAATATGTATGATATGAGTCTATTTAGGTAAAGTCAAAAACAGCCTAAAAATAAGCAACACATGAGCTACGTTTCTTGTGGTGCTCTGTCTGTGATGGGGGTGGTGTTGTGACAGGTTGCAAAGAATGGGGTCTGTGAAGTGTTAATGGTGTTGTTTCCTAACCTGTGTGGTAGATAGACAGAACTCGGTTTTGCTATCATTCTTTCAATTGTACATTTACATCACATATGTTCTTTTGTATATATGACATATTTGATTGGAAATAAACCAAGAAAGGGAAAAGGATGCCCTTCTATTTTTCTGCTGGACTAAATCTGAAAAGGAGGTTGGTTGGATAGCAATGTACCATCATAGTTAGGCTGGAAAAGGAGAGAATATGTAGGAAATACAGTTAATACAGAGGAATATTGGGGGGACAAGGGGACAGAAGGAGGGGACAGATAGAAGAGTGGGACAGACCCTGTTCTGGTGACTTCATTCCCATTTCTGAATCAAGTCTTCCCTCGGCCTTCATGGATGTTTCATTCACCTGAGCCATTAACTTTCCTTATTTGAACCAAAAGATGAGGATAAAGTTGCACCCTGCCCCCCCCCACACACACAGATACAGAATTTATTTTTCTTGCTAAACCAGCTGTTATTAACATTGGCGGTATCAGATAATCATTTGGGGAGCTTTAAAAACCCCAGTGGCCAGGCCAGATCTCAAACCAATGAAATCAGAAGCTCAGCAAGAGCAAGTTTAAAACTCACCAATTCATACCAAGATGCAAGTGAGGTGGATCACCAGCTCCAGGCAATGCTCTATCAATGTGTAAGTGGGACCTACAACATGCAAAGAACTACAGTGTGTGAGGTGGAAACCCCCGTAGCATATGTCCCAAATGCCTGCAGGAACTACTGTGAAGTAGAATTGCTGACCCATTGCCACAAAGACTGTTATTGTCAACCATGATCCACTTGCCCTTCTTTCACAGTAATGGACCTATGACTAGGTACATGGATGCCTTGCTGGATACATTTCCCAGCCTCCCTTGCAGCCATGCCTGGCCATGTGCCTTGATGTTGAGCATGGAATGTGAGTGGAGGCCACAATATGCACCACTCTGGGTCTGGGCCTTAGGACAGTGAACTGTACTCCTCTGCTGTACCCTTCCCTTTCCTACTGTCTGAAACGTAACTACGGTAGCAATGGAGCTTTGACCATGGAGCTGTTGACAATGACCTTGGGAATGACACAAGTGCAAGATGGAAAGAACTGGGACCACCACCACCACCACCACATAGATTAATCCCATCAGGACTGTCAAATGAGAGACAAATGCACTTCTGCTTGGCTCTTATGGTTAGCTAAGCTGCTATAATAAATATGCCCATGGAACCCTGCAGAGTGCTGACCAGCCCAAGGTCATGGTCATTTCCAAGGAGACCAGTGACTGATGGTGGTGGAATCACAGAGGGCTAGACATCTGGATCCCCATCAGTTTAGCCCCAGCAGTCCCCTGGGGTTGGCTGAACCTGCATCACAGCTCAAAGACACACTCTACTACAGGTTTCCTCCCCTCCCTTCCATAGGTGGTGGGTCCCACAAGTGCTCCTTAATAAGCATTGTTTGTAATTAACCCTATCTCACATCTGTTTCTTGAAGAAGCCAATCAGTAACCCATGGAAAGTGTTCCATTAAAGACTTGTCCAATGAATGAATGTATTAAATAAATAAATAAGTAAATAAAGCCTAGATTTTCACTGTACTAAAGAGAAAGCTGAATATAAATGGGTAAAAAGTACATGGAAAAGTTGTTGAATACTATTTCTAACAACAGCAAATATTTAAGCTAATTTTAGTGCTTTAGTATCCTTTATGGCTTGCATATGATTAATAGAAGTCCAAATTATTAATATTTTGAATTAAGTATTAAATATCCCAAAATGGACCTTCTCAAACTGTTGGTGGGAATGCAAACTGGTACAGCCACTCTGGAAAACAGGATGGAGGTTCTTCAAAAAATTAAAAATAGAACTATCTTACAACCTTGCAATTACACTACTAGGTATTTTCCCAAATGGTAGAAAAAAACAGATTCAAAGGGGATATATATATATATATATACACACACACACACACACACAGAGAGAATATTACTCAGCCATCAAAAAGAATGAAATCTTGCCATTTGCAATGACATGGATGGAGCTACGGTGTATTATGCTAAGCAAAAAGTCAAAGAAAGACAAATACCATATGATTTCACTCATATGTGGAATTTAAGAAACAAAACAGATGAGCATATGGGAAAGGGGAAAAAAGAGAAAGGGGGAAACAAATCCTAAGAGACTTTTTAAGATAGAGAACGGGGGGGCACCTGGGTGACTCAGTCGGTTAAGGGTCCAACTTCAGCCCGGGACATGATCTCACAGTTCATGAGTTCGAGCCCCCTGTAGGACTTTGTGTTGACAGCTCAGAACCTGTATTCTGCTTTGGATTCTGTGTCCCCCTCTCTCTCTGCCCCTCTCCCGCTCACATAAACATTTAAAAAAATTAAAAACCAATTAAAAATAAATAAACATTAAAAAAAATTTTTTTTAAATATAGATAACAAACTGAGGGTTGATGGAGGGAGGTGGGTGGGGGATGGACTAAATGGGTGATGGTATTAAGAAGGGCACTTGTGATGAGCACTGGGTGTTATATGTAAGCGATAAATCACTAAATTCTACTTCTGAAACAATATTACACTATATGTTAACTAACTAGAATTTAAATAAAAATTTGAAAAAAAATATCTGAAACTGGGAAAGCTAGATTCATGCTAATGGACATCAAAAATTATTTGCATGTTGGTTTTATTTCACCAAAACTATTTCCAAGAAGTTTTCTTTTTCTTTGCTGATCTCAGGAGTCATCAGAGCAAGAGGAGAGCTCATAGATGTCCAAATTCTCAGGCATCCAACTTAGGCTTTTATGGCAGATGTCCCTAACTGATGGCTTGTATCTCATCTCTGTTACCCATGGAGCTTCCTTCCTACCATGAGCTTTGAAATACTGAGACGTGGAGCCAGAGCACCACCATCTTTGATTATTCTGTTAATAGAATAGGGAAATAAATTCAGGTGGATTAAAATGAGGTTTTGGAATTTTCTGTAGATTTCAATCAGTAATGATTTTTAAATCTGATTTTCTGACAAGGAACAAAATTGGGTGATATTCCAACTCAAAGTTTTTTACACTTTTGGATACTCAATGGAGTTGGCTCTCTAATATCCATTTCCCTGCCTCCCATAGTAGGAAAATCCCAATTCTTATCTGTCCAACTTGTCACTCAGTCCAAAGCTACATGTCCCAAACTCCTTAACAGCCAGTGGTGACCATGTGACTAAATTCAGGTAAATAAAGTGTGAAAAAAAACTTCACAGGAGAGTTAAGTCTTCTTTTCTCCTTTCTGCTGCCCAGAATGACAAAAGGACACCATTCTGAACCATGAGGACAAGACTATCCACTGGAGTCAGTAAGGTGGACAGCTATAAGAAACCGTGGTCCAGAAGACGTTATGAAGTTCCCATACCAGCTTTGAACTGCCTGGATCTTCATATTGCTTTACATGAGGAACTTACAACATTGGTATCTAGGCTACTGTTTGGGGGAAGGAAGCTTTGCTACTCAGAGCTCATGGTAGATACCAACAGATTCAACTCAGAACACAAAATTACAATATTCTTTAGGTTAAAAATGAATTAAAATTTAATTTTGAAAGTAATACAAAAAATAAAGTAATTTATGTATCTTTGGAAAGAAATAAATTTATGTTTTGGCATTTCATGATTCGCCTTAAAACCGAATTTTTAAAAACGTGGTACTCGAATGCTGTTCAGTTAAGGCCACTGTTTCTTGGCACACAGTTTTAGAAATCTAATGCTATGTATGGGAAAATACAGAAGTTCAAAGGGCCTCTAAAATTTGACCATTGGCTTCACGGGATGATGTGTAGGCAAAATAGTCATATTTTGAATAATACCAGCTTATTTACATAAAGAAACACACACAGAGAAGAAAATTGGATTTATAAGTGGGCCTTTATCTAAACAAAAATGGATGTCACCCCTCAGTTAGGTGCATATCAGTGATGCTTTTTATTTTCTTTTTGCCTCGCACTATTTTCTAATTTTTGGACAATCATGTTTCCTGTGGCATTTGAAAATTTTCACAACATATATTCCTTCCCCTAGAGCCTTGGCCCTTGCCTGTTGTCCTGGGAAAAATGCAGGGAGTTGAGCCGTTTGGCCAAAGTCCAATGTCCACTCCAACTGGGGCAGGCAAACAGGTTTGGGAGGACCAACTCCCAGCTCTCAGAAAGCCACCTACTCCTTTTCTTAGGTTAGAAACATTCAGTGAAGTTTGTCACTTTGCTCTTTTTCATTTCTGGGCAATTTTGGTCTTTTTGCTTTTAACTACGTGGGCAGCTTTAAGCAGCCTGAGCCCTGGAGAGGATATTTGTGGCTTGTCAGGCCCAGACAGAATCTGCAGAGGGGAAATCTCCAAAAGTTTGTATGTAGAGAGGTTTGCTACAACCCTAAGTAAATGTAAGCAAATAAAAGCTGTTGAGTGAGAATCAGACAGGCTGGGGTGCAGCTCCGAGCAGGGCGAGTGTGTGGGCTCACTGCTGGCCAGCCCAGAGGTGCATTCAGTGTGTGGTGAGGACAGGGCTGGCTGGTGTCTGACAGTGATTTAATACAAGCTCTACAAACTAAGAGACTTCAATAAATGTTGTTGACTGACTGCCCAACTGGCTTAGACCTTGCCTGAAAAGGAGAAAGGGTGCTAAATAAACTCAAGGTATTATCATAATAATACCTGCTGACCAAGAATGTTGTTAAGATGAATGAGCTCCTTTGGAAGGGCATAATGTGCTTCTCTGAAGAATGACACTAGGTGAATACTAAATTTAACATCATTTGAAAAGAACTTTATATTGCTTCGACTCTGCCCTGATGACAATATCAGCTAAAGGTCTTCTGGAAAGGCAAACACTATCTTATTGAGACAGTTTGGCCAAAATGTGACCCTGTCCTGGCACTAGTGGTTTGCTCTGTCTTTATTATCTTGGAACCCCAGGAGGGGATGGATCTTGGAAGATTGAATACTTCTCAACCACTCAGGGCAAGACAGCATAGAAATCACCTAGAGGTGAGTCCCTGTCTCCCTACTCCCACCCCCTAAACCCTAGCCCCAGAAGAGAAATTCCCCAACTCTCCTAGGTAACCATCCCTAGTATTCACACCAGATCCACTGTCAGGATGCCCCCTTTGTGTTGCACCTAATCTTTTGAGAAATGATTTGTCAATTCCTTATTGTTTTGTGTTTAATGGAAATAAAGAAAATCTGATATCTGTGCTTCTGTTGGGATCCAGACTGACTTAAACCACTCACTCACTCACTCTTTCTCTCTCTCATTAATTCACCAACTTGGGGCTTTAAAAAAATGCCTTTGTCATTAATTCAAGATAAATTCTAGCTCTTCATTGTACATATATTTTTTCTAACCTCCCTGTAATCCCACTATCTGCACAGTTTACAACTCAAGCCACAACTTGGCATTGATTGTAAAAACCTAACATGTAAAAAGTAATATCTGTCAAAGAACTAATGCCTGATGACTTTGATGCAGCATTTACATCTTTCTTTTTTTGTTTGGAAGGTGGAGCAGTCCTGTGACATTGCAGACACGAAGGGTAATTCTCCTGTCCTGCGATAGAGCTATTTACCGAGTGAGTAATGGTTCCATTTGTCACCTTTACTGAAGAGTCACGAGCTTGTGGCTCTCTACAGAGTCCCAGGAAAACAGCTAAAAATTGAAATGAGTTTATCAATTATTTAATATAACTGGGAAATCTCATATTTTTCACAGGGGAAAAAAATGAGGTTGTATCAGAATCATTCAGCATGAATGGAGTAAAATTACACCCAAACATCAGTGATTTTCCATTCATTTCCATGTGGCTGTACTTACCCAATCTGCCCTGTGTATCACTGGTATATTATATATTCAACAGAATCATCCAGCTGATATTATTTCTTGCAGTGTCCTTAACACCTGAACTAGAAAAAATGATTAAACACCTGGTCTACAAAGATGGTCATGAATTTAAAGGGACTTAGCAAAACCGACTGAGCTGCCTGCCCTTTTTGGGGAACGGTTTCCTGGAAGAAGCTTGTCTTGAGGTATGTGAGCAAAACTGCACTAAATTACAGGAAGCTAATTTCACTCCTGTGATGGATACAGTTAGGATTATGTCAGGGAAAGAGCAGGTTTTTGAACATCCTGATTTATATCTCCCAAATGATGACGTGTGTGTGATGGACAAGAAAACCCTTTTCTTCTCCCTACCCAAGGTGCCCCTAAGCAAAGCTTCCCTGGAAATTTTAATGACTAGTTCACAGGAGTAAAAACAAAAACATATGAACAGCTCAATGGCTTCCCTTACTTGCAAGAAACTTCCCCAGAGAGCCTAAAGTAATCATTTATGGGGTATTTTGCTGAGTTGTCCTGCTAAATCTTTCTGAACTTTCTATTAGCATCTCCTGCTTTCTGTGTTTTTAATAGTCTTTTCAGAGGAAGAATTTAGAATGTTTCTTTTACAGCCCTTGTCCCCACCCCCATCTGTCTTATACAGGTTCTTAATCGAAATGTATCTTCTCAAATGTGGTTTGAGAGAATTGCAAATGTCAGTCCCTATAGCAGTTCCCTGGAGACCAGGAATTCAGATAACTTCTGCTTTTCTTTTTTTTTTTTTTTTAATTTTTTTTTCAACATTTATTTATTTTTGGGACAGAGAGAGACAGAGCATGAACGCGGGAGGGGCAGAGAGAGAGGGAGACACAGAATCGGAAGCAGGCTCCAGGCTCCGAGCCATCAGCCCAGAGCCTGACGCGGGCTCGAACTCACGGACCGCGAGAT